>NC_060194.1:51444500-51459349 GCF_021184085.1 Oncorhynchus gorbuscha | reverse complement strand
CTAGCATACAGTATCTAGTCTGATAACATACAGTATCTAGTCTGATAACATACAGTATCTAGTCTAACATACAGTATCTAGTCTAACATACAGTATCTAGTCTAACATACAGTATCTAGTCAGATAACATACAGTATCTAGTCTAACATACAGTATCTAGTCTAACATACAGTATCTAGTCAGATAACATACAGTATCTAGTCTAACATACAGTATCTAGTCTAACATACAGTATCTAGTCTGATAACATACAGTATCTAGTCAGATAACATACAGTATCTAGTCTGATAACATACAGTATCTAGTCTGATAACATACAGTATCTAGTCTGATAACATACAGTATCTAGACTGATAACATACAGTATCTAGTCTGATAACATACAGTATCTAGTCTAGCATACAGTATCTAGTCTGATAACATACAGTATCTAGTCTGATAACATACAGTATCTAGTCTAACATACAGTATCTAGTCTAACATACAGTATCTAGTCTAACATACAGTATCTAGTCAGATAACATACAGTATCTAGTCTAACATACAGTATCTAGTCTAACATACAGTATCTAGTCAGATAACATACAGTATCTAGTCTAACATACAGTATCTAGTCTAACATACAGTATCTAGTCTGATAACATACAGTATCTAGTCAGATAACATACAGTATCTAGTCTGATAACATACAGTATCTAGTCTGATAACATACAGTATCTAGTCTAACATACAGTATCTAGTCTAACATACAGTATCTAGTCTGATAACATACAGTATCTAGTCTGATAACATACAGTATCTAGTCTGATAACATACAGTATCTAGTCTAACATACAGTATCTAGTCTGATAACATACAGTATCTAGTCTGATAACATACAGTATCTAGTCTGATAACATACAGTATCTAGTCTAACATACAGTATCTAGTCTGATAACATACAGTATCTAGTCTAACATACAGTATCTAGTCTGATAACATATAGTATCTAGTCTGATAACATACAGTATCTAGTCTGATAACATACAGTATCTAGACTGATAACATACAGTATCTAGTCTGATAACATACAGTATCTAGTCTAACATACAGTATCTAGTCTGATAACATACAGTATCTAGTCTAACATACAGTATCTAGTCTGATAACATACAGTATCTAGTCTGATAACATACAGTATCTAGTCTAACATACAGTATCTAGTCTAACATACAGTATCTAGTCTAACATACAGTATCTAGTCAGATAACATACAGTATCTAGTCTAACATACAGTATCTAGTCTGATAACATACAGTATCTAGTCTGATAACATACAGTATCTAGTCTGATAACATACAGTATCTAGTCTGATAACATACAGTATCTAGTCTGATAACATACAGTATCTAGTCTGATAACATACAGTATCTAGTCTAACATACAGTATCTAGTCTGATAACATACAGTATCTAGTCTGATAACATACAGTATCTAGTCTGATAACATACAGTATCTAGTCTGATAACATACAGTATCTAGTCTAACATACAGTATCTAGTCTAACATACAGTATCTAGTCTAGCATACAGTATCTAGTCAGATAACATACAGTATCTAGTCTAACATACAGTATCTAGTCTGATAACATACAGTATCTAGTCTGATAACATACAGTATCTAGTCTAACATAAAGTATCTAGTCTGATAACATACAGTATCTAGTCTGATAACATACAGTATCTAGTCTGATAACATACAGTATCTAGTCTAACATACAGTATCTAGTCTGATAACATACAGTATCTAGTCTGATAACATACAGTATCTAGTCTGATAACATACAGTATCTAGTCTAACATACAGTATCTAGTCTGATAACATACAGTATCTAGTCTAACATACAGTATCTAGTCTGATAACATACAGTATCTAGTCTGATAACATACAGTATCTAGTCTAACATACAGTATCTAGTCTAACATACAGTATCTAGTCTAACATACAGTATCTAGTCTGATAACATACAGTATCTAGTCTAACATACAGTATCTAGTCTGATAACATACAGTATCTAGTCTAACATACAGTATCTAGTCTAACATACAGTATCTAGTCTAACATACAGTATCTAGTCTGATAACATACAGTATCTAGTCTGATAACATACAGTATCTAGTCTGATAACATACAGTATCTAGCCAGATAACATACAGTATCTAGTCTAACATACAGTATCTAGTCTAACATACAGTATCTAGTCAGATAACATACAGTATCTAGCCAGATAACATACAGTATCTAGTCTAACATACAGTATCTAGTCAGATAACATACAGTATCTAGTCTAACATACAGTATCTAGTCTGATAACATACAGTATCTAGTCTGATAACATACAGTATCTAGCCAGATAACATACAGTATCTAGTCTAACATACAGTATCTAGTCTGATAACATACAGTATCTAGTCTAACATACAGTATCTAGTCTAACATACAGTATCTAGTCAGATAACATACAGTATCTAGCCAGATAACATACAGTATCTAGCCAGATAACATACAGTATCTAGTCTAACATACAGTATCTAGTCTGATAACATACAGTATCTAGTCTGATAACATACAGTATCTAGCCAGATAACATACAGTATCTAGTCTAACATACAGTATCTAGTCTAACATACAGTATCTAGTCAGATAACATACAGTATCTAGCCAGATAACATACAGTATCTAGCCAGATAACATACAGTATCTAGTCTAACATACAGTATCTAGTCTGATAACATACAGTATCTAGTCTGATAACATACAGTATCTAGTCTAACATACAGTATCTAGTCTAACATACAGTATCTAGTCTGATAACATACAGTATCTAGTCTGATAACATACAGTATCTAGTCTGATAACATACAGTATCTAGCCAGATAACATACAGTATCTAGTCTAACATACAGTATCTAGTCTAACATACAGTATCTAGTCAGATAACATACAGTATCTAGCCAGATAACATACAGTATCTAGCCAGATAACATACAGTATCTAGTCTAACATACAGTATCTAGTCTGATAACATACAGTATCTAGCCAGATAACATACAGTATCTAGTCTGATAACATACAGTATCTAGTCTGATAACATACAGTATCTAGTCTGATAACATACAGTATCTAGTCTAACATACAGTATCTAGTCTGATAACATACAGTATCTAGTCTAACATACAGTATCTAGTCTGACATACAGTATCTAGTCTAGCATACAGTATCTAGTCTGATAACATACAGTATCTAGTCTGATAACATACAGTATCTAGTCTGACATACAGTATCTAGTCTAGCATACAGTATCTAGTCTGACATACAGTATCTAGTCTAACATACAGTATCTAGTCTGATAACATACAGTATCTAGTCTGACATACAGTATCTAGTCTAGCATACAGTATCTAGTCTGACATACAGTATCTAGTCTAACATACAGTATCTAGTCTGATAACATACAGTATCTAGTCTAGCATACAGTATCTAGTCTGACATACAGTATCTAGTCTAACATACAGTATCTAGTCTGATAACATACAGTATCTAGTCTAACATACAGTATCTAGTCTGATAACATACAGTATCTAGTCTAACATACAGTATCTAGTCTGATAACATACAGTATCTAGTCTAACATACAGTATCTAGTCTGATAACATACAGTATCTAGTCTGATAACATACAGTATCTAGTCTAACATACAGTATCTAGTCTGACATACAGTATCTAGTCTAGCATACAGTATCTAGTCTGACATACAGTATCTAGTCTAACATACAGTATCTAGTCTAACATACAGTATCTAGTCTAACATACAGTATCTAGTCTGATAACATACAGTATCTAGTCTGATAACATACAGTATCTAGTCTGATAACATACAGTATCTAGTCTGATAACATACAGTATCTAGTCTGATAACATACAGTATCTAGTCTGATAACATACAGTATCTAGTCTGATAACATACAGTATCTAGTCTAGCATACAGTATCTAGTCTGATAACATACAGTATCTAGTCTAGCATACAGTATCTAGTCTGATAACATACAGTATCTAGTCTAGCATACAGTATCTAGTCTGATAACATACAGTATCTAGTCTGATAACATACAGTATCTAGTCTAACATACAGTATCTAGTCTGATAACATACAGTATCTAGTCTGACATACAGTATCTAGTCTAGCATACAGTATCTAGTCTGACATACAGTATCTAGTCTAACATACAGTATCTAGTCTGATAACATACAGTATCTAGTCTAACATACAGTATCTAGTCTGATAACATACAGTATCTAGTCTGATAACATACAGTATCTAGTCTAACATACAGTATCTAGTCTGACATACAGTATCTAGTCTAGCATACAGTATCTAGTCTGACATACAGTATCTAGTCTAACATACAGTATCTAGTCTAACATACAGTATCTAGTCTAACATACAGTATCTAGTCTGATAACATACAGTATCTAGTCTGATAACATACAGTATCTAGTCTGATAACATACAGTATCTAGTCTGATAACATACAGTATCTAGTCTGATAACATACAGTATCTAGTCTAGCATACAGTATCTAGTCTGATAACATACAGTATCTAGTCTGATAACATACAGTATCTAGTCTGATAACATACAGTATCTAGTCTGATAACATACAGTATCTAGTCTAGCATACAGTATCTAGTCTGATAACATACAGTATCTAGTCTGATAACATACAGTATCTAGTCTGATAACATACAGTATCTAGTCTAGCATACAGTATCTAGTCTGATAACATACAGTATCTAGTCTAGCATACAGTATCTAGTCTGATAACATACAGTATCTAGTCTAGCATACAGTATCTAGTCTGATAACATACAGTATCTAGTCTGATAACATACAGTATCTAGTCTAACATACAGTATCTAGTCTGATAACATACAGTATCTAGTCTGATAACATACAGTATCTAGTCTAACATACAGTATCTAGTCTGATAACATACAGTATCTAGTCTAACATACAGTATCTAGTCTGATAACATACAGTATCTAGTCTAACATACAGTATCTAGTCTGATAACATACAGTATCTAGTCTGATAACATACAGTATCTAGTCTAACATACAGTATCTAGTCTAACATACAGTATCTAGTCTAACATACAGTATCTAGTCTGATAACATACAGTATCTAGTCTGATAACATACAGTATCTAGTCTGATAACATACAGTATCTAGTCTGATAACATACAGTATCTAGCCAGATAACATACAGTATCTAGTCGAACATACAGTATCTAGTCTAACATACAGTATCTAGTCAGATAACATACAGTATCTAGCCAGATAACATACAGTATCTAGTCTAACATACAGTATCTAGTCAGATAACATACAGTATCTAGTCTAACATACAGTATCTAGTCTGATAACATACAGTATCTAGTCTAACATACAGTATCTAGTCTAACATACAGTATCTAGTCAGATAACATACAGTATCTAGCCAGATAACATACAGTATCTAGCCAGATAACATACAGTATCTAGTCTAACATACAGTATCTAGTCTGATAACATACAGTATCTAGTCTGATAACATACAGTATCTAGCCAGATAACATACAGTATCTAGTCTAACATACAGTATCTAGTCTAACATACAGTATCTAGTCAGATAACATACAGTATCTAGCCAGATAACATACAGTATCTAGCCAGATAACATACAGTATCTAGTCTAACATACAGTATCTAGTCTGATAACATACAGTATCTAGTCTGATAACATACAGTATCTAGTCTAACATACAGTATCTAGTCTAACATACAGTATCTAGTCTGATAACATACAGTATCTAGTCTGATAACATACAGTATCTAGTCTGATAACATACAGTATCTAGCCAGATAACATACAGTATCTAGTCTAACATACAGTATCTAGTCTAACATACAGTATCTAGTCAGATAACATACAGTATCTAGCCAGATAACATACAGTATCTAGCCAGATAACATACAGTATCTAGTCTAACATACAGTATCTAGTCTAACATACAGTATCTAGTCTGATAACATACAGTATCTAGCCAGATAACATACAGTATCTAGTCTGATAACATACAGTATCTAGTCTGATAAGATACAGTATCTAGTCTGATAACATACAGTATCTAGTCTAACATACAGTATCTAGTCTGATAACATACAGTATCTAGTCTAACATACAGTATCTAGTCTGACATACAGTATCTAGTCTAGCATACAGTATCTAGTCTGATAACATACAGTATCTAGTCTGATAACATACAGTATCTAGTCTGACATACAGTATCTAGTCTAGCATACAGTATCTAGTCTCATACAGTATCTAGTCTAACATACAGTATCTAGTCTGATAACATACAGTATCTAGTCTAACATACAGTATCTAGTCTAACATACAGTATCTAGTCTGATAACATACAGTATCTAGTCTAACATACAGTATCTAGTCTGACATACAGTATCTAGTCTAGCATACAGTATCTAGTCTGACATACAGTATCTAGTCTAACATACAGTATCTAGTCTAACATACAGTATCTAGTCTAACATACAGTATCTAGTCTGATAACATACAGTATCTAGTCTGATAACATACAGTATCTAGTCTGATAACATACAGTATCTAGTCTGATAACATACAGTATCTAGTCTAGCATACAGTATCTAGTCTGATAACATACAGTATCTAGTCTAGCATACAGTATCTAGTCTGATAACATACAGTATCTAGTCTAGCATACAGTATCTAGTCTGATAACATACAGTATCTAGTCTGATAACATACAGTATCTAGTCTGATAACATACAGTATCTAGTCTAACATACAGTATCTAGTCTAACATACAGTATCTAGTCAGATAACATACAGTATCTAGCCAGATAACATACAGTATCTAGCCAGATAACATACAGTATCTAGTCTGATAACATACAGTATCTAGTCTAACATACAGTATCTAGTCTGATAACATACAGTATCTAGTCTGATAACATACAGTATCTAGTCTAACATACAGTATCTAGTCTGATAACATACAGTATCTAGTCTGATAACATACAGTATCTAGTCTGATAACATACAGTATCTAGTCTAACATACAGTATCTAGTCTGATGTAAATGATAACATACCGTATCTAGTCTAACATACAGTATCTAGTCTGATAACATACAGTATCTAGTCTAATATACAGTATCTAGTCTGATAACATACAGTATCTAGTCTGATAACATACAGTATCTAGTCTAACATACAGTATCTAGTCTAACATACAGTATCTAGTCTAACATACAGTATCTAGTCTGATAACATACAGTATCTAGTCTGATAACATACAGTATCTAGTCTGATAACATACAGTATCTAGTCTGATAACATACAGTATCTAGTCTAACATACAGTATCTAGTCTGATAACATACAGTATCTAGTCAGATAACATACAGTATCTAGTCTAACATACAGTATCTAGTCTAACATACAGTATCTAGTCAGATAACATACAGTATCTAGCCAGATAACATACAGTATCTAGTCTAACATACAGTATCTAGTCAGATAACATACAGTATCTAGTCTAACATACAGTATCTAGTCTGATAACATACAGTATCTAGTCTGATAACATACAGTATCTAGCCAGATAACATACAGTATCTAGTCTAACATACAGTATCTAGTCTGATAACATACAGTATCTAGTCTAACATACAGTATCTAGTCTAACATACAGTATCTAGTCAGATAACATACAGTATCTAGCCAGATAACATACAGTATCTAGTCTAACATACAGTATCTAGTCTGATAACATACAGTATCTAGTCTGATAACATACAGTATCTAGCCAGATAACATACAGTATCTAGTCTAACATACAGTATCTAGTCTAACATACAGTATCTAGTCAGATAACATACAGTATCTAGCCAGATAACATACAGTATCTAGCCAGATAACATACAGTATCTAGTCTAACATACAGTATCTAGTCTGATAACATACAGTATCTAGTCTGATAACATACAGTATCTAGTCTAACATACAGTATCTAGTCTAACATACAGTATCTAGTCTAACATACAGTATCTAGTCTGATAACATACAGTATCTAGTCTGATAACATACAGTATCTAGTCTGATAACATACAGTATCTAGCCAGATAACATACAGTATCTAGTCTAACATACAGTATCTAGTCTAACATACAGTATCTAGTCAGATAACATACAGTATCTAGCCAGATAACATACAGTATCTAGCCAGATAACATACAGTATCTAGTCTAACATACAGTATCTAGTCTGATAACATACAGTATCTAGTCTAACATACAGTATCTAGTCTAACATACAGTATCTAGTCTAACATACAGTATCTAGTCTAACATACAGTATCTAGTCTGATAACATACAGTATCTAGTCTGATAACATACAGTATCTAGTCTGATAACATACAGTATCTAGTCTAGCATACAGTATCTAGTCTGATAACATACAGTATCTAGTCTAACATACAGTATCTAGTCAGATAACATACAGTATCTAGTCTGATAACATACAGTATCTAGTCAGATAACATACAGTATCTAGTCTAACATACAGTATCTAAACATACAGTATCTAGTCAGATAACATACAGTATCTAGTCTAACATACAGTATCTAGTCTGATAACATACAGTATCTAGTCAGATAACATACAGTATCTAGTCTAACATACAGTATCTAGTCTAACATACAGTATCTAGTCAGATAACATACAGTATCTAGTCTAACATACAGTATCTAGTCTGATAACATACAGTATCTAGTCTGATAACATACAGTATCTAGCCAGATAACATACAGTATCTAGTCTAACATACAGTATCTAGTCTAACATACAGTATCTAGTCAGATAACATACAGTATCTAGCCAGATAACATACAGTATCTAGCCAGATAACATACAGTATCTAGTCTAACATACAGTATCTAGTCTGATAACATACAGTATCTAGCCAGATAACATACAGTATCTAGTCTGATAACATACAGTATCTAGTCTGATAACATACAGTATCTAGTCTGATAACATACAGTATCTAGCCAGATAACATACAGTATCTAGTCTAACATACAGTATCTAGTCTAACATACAGTATCTAGTCAGATAACATACAGTATCTAGCCAGATAACATACAGTATCTAGCCAGATAACATACAGTATCTAGTCTAACATACAGTATCTAGTCTGATAACATACAGTATCTAGTCTGATAACATACAGTATCTAGTCTAACATACAGTATCTAGTCTAACATACAGTATCTAGTCTGATAACATACAGTATCTAGTCTGATAACATACAGTATCTAGTCTGATAACATACAGTATCTAGCCAGATAACATACAGTATCTAGTCTAACATACAGTATCTAGTCTAACATACAGTATCTAGTCAGATAACATACAGTATCTAGCCAGATAACATACAGTATCTAGCCAGATAACATACAGTATCTAGTCTAACATACAGTATCTAGTCTGATAACATACAGTATCTAGCCAGATAACATACAGTATCTAGTCTGATAACATACAGTATCTAGTCTGATAACATACAGTATCTAGTCTGATAACATACAGTATCTAGTCTAACATACAGTATCTAGTCTGATAACATACAGTATCTAGTCTAACATACAGTATCTAGTCTGACATACAGTATCTAGTCTAGCATACAGTATCTAGTCTGATAACATACAGTATCTAGTCTGATAACATACAGTATCTAGTCTGACATACAGTATCTAGTCTAGCATACAGTATCTAGTCTGACATACAGTATCTAGTCTAACATACAGTATCTAGTCTGATAACATACAGTATCTAGTCTGACATACAGTATCTAGTCTAGCATACAGTATCTAGTCTGACATACAGTATCTAGTCTAACATACAGTATCTAGTCTGATAACATACAGTATCTAGTCTAGCATACAGTATCTAGTCTGACATACAGTATCTAGTCTAACATACAGTATCTAGTCTGATAACATACAGTATCTAGTCTAACATACAGTATCTAGTCTGATAACATACAGTATCTAGTCTAACATACAGTATCTAGTCTGATAACATACAGTATCTAGTCTAACATACAGTATCTAGTCTGATAACATACAGTATCTAGTCTGATAACATACAGTATCTAGTCTAACATACAGTATCTAGTCTGATACAGTATCTAGTCTAGCATACAGTATCTAGTCTGACATACAGTATCTAGTCTAACATACAGTATCTAGTCTAACATACAGTATCTAGTCTAACATACAGTATCTAGTCTGATAACATACAGTATCTAGTCTGATAACATACAGTATCTAGTCTGATAACATACAGTATCTAGTCTGATAACATACAGTATCTAGTCTGATAACATACAGTATCTAGTCTGATAACATACAGTATCTAGTCTGATAACATACAGTATCTAGTCTAGCATACAGTATCTAGTCTGATAACATACAGTATCTAGTCTAGCATACAGTATCTAGTCTGATAACATACAGTATCTAGTCTAGCATACAGTATCTAGTCTGATAACATACAGTATCTAGTCTGATAACATACAGTATCTAGTCTAACATACAGTATCTAGTCTGATAACATACAGTATCTAGTCTGACATAAGTATCTAGTCTAGCATACAGTATCTAGTCTGACATACAGTATCTAGTCTAACATACAGTATCTAGTCTGATAACATACAGTATCTAGTCTAACATACAGTATCTAGTCTGATAACATACAGTATCTAGTCTGATAACATACAGTATCTAGTCTAACATACAGTATCTAGTCTGACATACAGTATCTAGTCTAGCATACAGTATCTAGTCTGACATACAGTATCTAGTCTAACATACAGTATCTAGTCTAACATACAGTATCTAGTCTAACATACAGTATCTAGTCTGATAACATACAGTATCTAGTCTGATAACATACAGTATCTAGTCTGATAACATACAGTATCTAGTCTGATAACATACAGTATCTAGTCTGATAACATACAGTATCTAGTCTAGCATACAGTATCTAGTCTGATAACATACAGTATCTAGTCTGATAACATACAGTATCTAGTCTGATAACATACAGTATCTAGTCTGATAACATACAGTATCTAGTCTAGCATACAGTATCTAGTCTGATAACATACAGTATCTAGTCTGATAACATACAGTATCTAGTCTGATAACATACAGTATCTAGTCTAGCATACAGTATCTAGTCTGATAACATACAGTATCTAGTCTAGCATACAGTATCTAGTCTGATAACATACAGTATCTAGTCTAGCATACAGTATCTAGTCTGATAACATACAGTATCTAGTCTGATAACATACAGTATCTAGTCTAACATACAGTATCTAGTCTGATAACATACAGTATCTAGTCTGATAACATACAGTATCTAGTCTAACATACAGTATCTAGTCTGATAACATACAGTATCTAGTCTAACATACAGTATCTAGTCTGATAACATACAGTATCTAGTCTAACATACAGTATCTAGTCTGATAACATACAGTATCTAGTCTGATAACATACAGTATCTAGTCTAACATACAGTATCTAGTCTAACATACAGTATCTAGTCTAACATACAGTATCTAGTCTGATAACATACAGTATCTAGTCTGATAACATACAGTATCTAGTCTGATAACATACAGTATCTAGTCTGATAACATACAGTATCTAGTCAGATAACATACAGTATCTAGTCGAACATACAGTATCTAGTCTAACATACAGTATCTAGTCAGATAACATACAGTATCTAGCCAGATAACATACAGTATCTAGTCTAACATACAGTATCTAGTCAGATAACATACAGTATCTAGTCTAACATACAGTATCTAGTCTGATAACATACAGTATCTAGTCTAACATACAGTATCTAGTCTAACATACAGTATCTAGTCAGATAACATACAGTATCTAGCCAGATAACATACAGTATCTAGCCAGATAACATACAGTATCTAGTCTAACATACAGTATCTAGTCTGATAACATACAGTATCTAGTCTGATAACATACAGTATCTAGCCAGATAACATACAGTATCTAGTCTAACATACAGTATCTAGTCTAACATACAGTATCTAGTCAGATAACATACAGTATCTAGCCAGATAACATACAGTATCTAGCCAGATAACATACAGTATCTAGTCTAACATACAGTATCTAGTCTGATAACATACAGTATCTAGTCTGATAACATACAGTATCTAGTCTAACATACAGTATCTAGTCTAACATACAGTATCTAGTCTGATAACATACAGTATCTAGTCTGATAACATACAGTATCTAGTCTGATAACATACAGTATCTAGCCAGATAACATACAGTATCTAGTCTAACATACAGTATCTAGTCTAACATACAGTATCTAGTCAGATAACATACAGTATCTAGCCAGATAACATACAGTATCTAGCCAGATAACATACAGTATCTAGTCTAACATACAGTATCTAGTCTAACATACAGTATCTAGTCTGATAACATACAGTATCTAGCCAGATAACATACAGTATCTAGTCTGATAACATACAGTATCTAGTCTGATAAGATACAGTATCTAGTCTGATAACATACAGTATCTAGTCTAACATACAGTATCTAGTCTGATAACATACAGTATCTAGTCTAACATACAGTATCTAGTCTGACATACAGTATCTAGTCTAGCATACAGTATCTAGTCTGATAACATACAGTATCTAGTCTGATAACATACAGTATCTAGTCTGACATACAGTATCTAGTCTAGCATACAGTATCTAGTCTGACATACAGTATCTAGTCTAACATACAGTATCTAGTCTGATAACATACAGTATCTAGTCTAACATACAGTATCTAGTCTAACATACAGTATCTAGTCTGATAACATACAGTATCTAGTCTAACATACAGTATCTAGTCTGACATACAGTATCTAGTCTAGCATACAGTATCTAGTCTGACATACAGTATCTAGTCTAACATACAGTATCTAGTCTAACATACAGTATCTAGTCTAACATACAGTATCTAGTCTGATAACATACAGTATCTAGTCTGATAACATACAGTATCTAGTCTGATAACATACAGTATCTAGTCTGATAACATACAGTATCTAGTCTAGCATACAGTATCTAGTCTGATAACATACAGTATCTAGTCTAGCATACAGTATCTAGTCTGATAACATACAGTATCTAGTCTAGCATACAGTATCTAGTCTGATAACATACAGTATCTAGTCTGATAACATACAGTATCTAGTCTGATAACATACAGTATCTAGTCTAACATACAGTATCTAGTCTAACATACAGTATCTAGTCAGATAACATACAGTATCTAGCCAGATAACATACAGTATCTAGCCAGATAACATACAGTATCTAGTCTGATAACATACAGTATCTAGTCTAACATACAGTATCTAGTCTGATAACATACAGTATCTAGTCTGATAACATACAGTATCTAGTCTAACATACAGTATCTAGTCTGATAACATACAGTATCTAGTCTGATAACATACAGTATCTAGTCTGATAACATACAGTATCTAGTCTAACATACAGTATCTAGTCTGATGTAAATGATAACATACAGTATCTAGTCTAACATACAGTATCTAGTCTGATAACATACAGTATCTAGTCTAATATACAGTATCTAGTCTGATAACATACAGTATCTAGTCTGATAACATACAGTATCTAGTCTAACATACAGTATCTAGTCTAACATACAGTATCTAGTCTAACATACAGTATCTAGTCTGATAACATACAGTATCTAGTCTGATAACATACAGTATCTAGTCTGATAACATACAGTATCTAGTCTGATAACATACAGTATCTAGTCTAACATACAGTATCTAGTCTGATAACATACAGTATCTAGCCAGATAACATACAGTATCTAGTCTAACATACAGTATCTAGTCTAACATACAGTATCTAGTCAGATAACATACAGTATCTAGCCAGATAACATACAGTATCTAGTCTAACATACAGTATCTAGTCAGATAACATACAGTATCTAGTCTAACATACAGTATCTAGTCTGATAACATACAGTATCTAGTCTGATAACATACAGTATCTAGCCAGATAACATACAGTATCTAGTCTAACATACAGTATCTAGTCTGATAACATACAGTATCTAGTCTAACATACAGTATCTAGTCTAACATACAGTATCTAGTCAGATAACATACAGTATCTAGCCAGATAACATACAGTATCTAGTCTAACATACAGTATCTAGTCTGATAACATACAGTATCTAGTCTGATAACATACAGTATCTAGCCAGATAACATACAGTATCTAGTCTAACATACAGTATCTAGTCTAACATACAGTATCTAGTCAGATAACATACAGTATCTAGCCAGATAACATACAGTATCTAGCCAGATAACATACAGTATCTAGTCTAACATACAGTATCTAGTCTGATAACATACAGTATCTAGTCTGATAACATACAGTATCTAGTCTAACATACAGTATCTAGTCTAACATACAGTATCTAGTCTAACATACAGTATCTAGTCTGATAACATACAGTATCTAGTCTGATAACATACAGTATCTAGTCTGATAACATACAGTATCTAGCCAGATAACATACAGTATCTAGTCTAACATACAGTATCTAGTCTAACATA
>NC_060194.1:51434500-51439500 GCF_021184085.1 Oncorhynchus gorbuscha | reverse complement strand
GAGAGAATGGTAACCAGGCTAGCTTTCAACTCCCTAGATTAGGGAGGGGCAACTTTGATCGGGGGGAAGGGGCCACAAAAAACAGAACTCATCATGAGGGGCTGCAGTGGCTTGTGGGTCTGTGTACCCACGTCTAAACCCCCACCCCAAAAAACATTTAGCGGCCCCCACTCGTGACATCCAAGAGAAAACATTAACGTTTTAAAATTAATTTCCTGAAATTCTACACATTTTGCCACAGGGGGGAGGCAAATGTTTCCAGTTTTAATATAATATATGCCATTTTTTTAAATGACAACTGATGATCAATGGGCCCCACCCCGGTCGGTAATTCAACCAGTTTAGATAGCTGGCCGCTAGACTAATTGACCAATCACATTTTGTTTTCCTGATATGGGCTAATGGAAAACCACATTTCTAAATGTCACCGTGTGTATTCTAACTGTCAACAGGAAGTTGAGACCCCCGACTGAGTCCCCCCCCCCCCCCCCACCCAAATCATCCCTGCCCCAGATCATTTGCCTTGCTCAAGGACATCAACATCATCACTCACCAAATCTCCTCTTGGTCCTCTGTTTCCACGGGTTCCTTGTTCTCCTTTCTCTCCTGGGGTTCCCTGGAGGAGAATGGACAGAAGTCAACACAGACACACAGACACACAGATACACACAGACACAGACACACAGATTCACACAGACACAGACATGCAGATACACAGATACACAGACACACAGACACACAGACACACAGATACACAGATACACAGACACACAGATACACAGACACACAGATACACAGACACACAGATACACAGACACAGAGACACACAGATACACAGATACACAGACACACAGACACAGAGACACACAGATACACAGATACACAGACACAGAGACACAGACCCACAGACACAGACACATAGACACACAGATACACAGACACACAGACACACAGACCCACCGACCCGCAGATACAGACACACAGAGACACAGACCCACAGACACAGACACACAGAGACACAGACACACAGACACAGACCCACAGACACAGACACACAGACACAGACACACAGAGACACAGACCCACAGATACAGACACACAGAGACACAGACCCACAGACACAGACACACAGAGACACAGACCCACAGACACAGACACACAGTGTAGTAGTAGTAAAGTGTGAATACTTTGTCTCCTCGGAGGCCGTCCGGTCCAGGTGCTCCCTGAAAAACACACCAGTCATGATGCCACACTTGATGTCATCAACACATTCTTGTGAACAGTATCTTCCTATAATTCTCAGGTGTTAGAATCACTTACATCATCACCCCGCTGTCCTTTGTCCCCATTTGCTCCTTTTGGGCCCAGTGTACCCTATCAGAACACAGCATGTTAATATGAGTTGATTCAGAGTCACATAAACACAACCAAACTCATGTACACACACATACACACACCTTGGTTCCGGGTGGTCCGTAGTTACCGGGTCGTCCTGGTTCTCCGTTTTTCCCCTGATCACCCTGAAACAAGAAATACACTTGTCAACATCGCCACGGTAACAACAGTACAACAGGAAGTTATCTTACTATACCTTAGCTCCTTTGGTTCCGTATGGACCAGGATCTCCCTTAGGACCACCGTCTCCTTGTGAGCCCTACAACCAGAATAGAAGTCAGAATATAGAACAGGGAGCAATAGAACCCAAGTGTTCTAGAGCCCCTGAGGTAGAGCAGAGCTTCACTACCTCACACAGTTCTACTACTGATTATCCACCGGACCCTTAGGGTACACCTATTACTACATGTGGCTAAAACAGACAGACAGAGGGACAGACAGACAGAGGGACAGACAGAGGGACAGACAGACAGAGGGACAGACAGAGGGACAGACAGGGGGACAGACGGGGGGACAGACGGGGGGACAGAGGGACAGACAGACAGACGGACAGAGGGACAGACAGACCGACAGAGGAACAGACAGAGGGAGAGACAGACAGACAGACAGACAGACAGACAGACAGACAGACAGACAGACAGACAGACAGACAGACAGACAGACAGACAGACAGACAGACAGATGGACAGAGGGACAGACGGGGGGACAGACGGGGGGACAGAGGGACAGACAGACAGACGGACAGAGGGACAGACAGACCGACAGAGGAACAGACAGAGGGAGAGACAGACAGACAGACAGACAGACAGACAGACAGACAGACAGACAGACAGACAGACAGACAGACAGACAGACAGACAGACAGACAGACAGACAGACAGACAGACAGACAGACAGAGGGACAGACGGGGGGACAGAGGGGGGACAGACGGGGGGACAGACGGGGGGACAGAGGGACAGACAGACAGACGGACAGAGGGACAGACAGACCGACAGAGGAACAGACAGAGGGAGAGACAGACAGACAGACAGACAGACAGACAGACAGACAGACAGACAGACAGACAGACAGACAGACAGACAGACAGACAGACAGACAGACAGACAGACAGACAGACAGACAGACAGACAGACAGACAGAGGGACAGACAGAGGGACAGACAGAGGGACAGACAGGGGGACAGACGGGGGGACAGACGGGGGGACAGAGGGACAGACAGACAGACAGACGGACAGAGGGACAGACAGACCGACAGAGGAACAGACAGAGGGAGAGACAGACAGACAGACAGACAGACAGACAGACAGACAGACAGACAGACAGACAGACAGACAGACAGACAGACAGACAGACAGACAGACAGACAGACAGAGGGACAGATGGACAGAGGGACAGACAGACAGAGGGACAGACGGACAGAGGGACAGACAGACAGAGGGAGAGACAGACAGAGGGAGAGACAGACAGACAGAGGGACAGACAGACGGACAGAGGGACAGACAGACGGACAGAGGGACAGACAGACCGACAGAGGAACAGACAGAGGGAGAGACAGACAGACGGACAGACAGACAGAGGGACAGACAGACGGACAGAGGGAGAGACAGTCAGAGGGAGAGACAGACAGACAGAGGGACAGACAGGCGGACCAGGCTGTTAAACTGTGTTTACATACTCTGTTGGCAGCATGTTTATAAACTAACCCCTGGGGGATAACATACTGTAAACACACACACACACACACACACACACACACACACACACACACACACACACACACACACACACACACACACACACACACACACACACACACACACACACACACACACACACACACACACACACACACACACACACACTGTATAAGGGTCTAAACTAATAAACTAGGGTACCAGTGGACAACTGTAAGGAGCTGTTACCAAGTGATTCAGAATCATTTGACCTGTTCCCAAGGGATTCAGAATCATTTGACCTGTTACCAAGGGATTCAGAATCATTTGACCTGTTCCCAAGGGATTCAGAATCATTTGACCTGTTACCAAGGGATTCAGAATCATTTGACCTGTTCCCAAGGGATTCAGAATCATTTGACCTGTTCCCAAGGGATTCAGAATCATTTGACCTGTTCCCAAGGGATTCAGAATCATTTGACCTGACAAGGGATTCAGAATCATTTGACCTGTTCCCAAGGATTCAGAATCATTTGACCTGTTACCAAGGGATTCAGAATCATTTGACCTGTTCCCAAGGGATTCAGAATCATTTGACCTGTTACCAAGGGATTCAGAATCATTTGACCTGTTCCCAAGGGATTCAGAATCATTTGACCTGTTACCAAGGGATTCAGAATCATTTGACCTGTTCCCAAGGGATTCAGAATCATTTGACCTGTTCCCAAGGGATTCAGAATCATTTGACCTGTTACCAAGGGATTCAGAATCATTTGACCTGTTCCCAAGGGATTCAGAATCATTTGACCTGTTACCAAGGGATTCAGAATCATTTGACCTGTTCCCAAGGGATTCAGAATCATTTGACCTGTTACCAAGGGATTCAGAATCATTTGACCTGTTCCCAAGGGATTCAGAATCATTTGACCTGTTCCCAAGGGATTCAGAATCATTTGACCTGTTACCAAGGGATTCAGAATCATTTGACCTGTTCCCAAGGGATTCAGAATCATTTGACCTGTTACCAAGGGATTCAGAATCATTTGACCTGTTACCAAGTGAGTCAGAATCATTTGACCTGTTCCCAAGGGATTCAGAATCATTTGACCTGTTCCCAAGGGATTCAGAATCATTTGACCTGTTACCAAGGGATTCAGAATCATTTGACCTGTTCCCAAGGGATTCAGAATCATTTGACCTGTTCCCAAGGGATTCAGAATCATTTGACCTGTTACCAAGGGATTCAGAATCATTTGACCTGTTCCCAAGGGATTCAGAATCATTTGACCTGTTCCCAAGGGATTCAGAATCATTTGACCTGTTACCAAGGGATTCAGAATCATTTGACCTGTTCCCAAGGGATTCAGAATCATTTGACCTGTTACCAAGGGATTCAGAATCATTTGACCTGTTCCCAAGGGATTCAGAATCATTTGACCTGTTACCAAGGGATTCAGAATCATTTGACCTGTTCCCAAGGGATTCAGAATCATTTGACCTGTTCCCAAGGGATTCAGAATCATTTGACCTGTTACCAAGGGATTCAGAATCATTTGACCTGTTCCCAAGGGATTCAGAATCATTTGACCTGTTACCAAGGGATTCAGAATCATTTGACCTGTTACCAAGTGAGTCAGAATCATTTGACCTGTTCCCAAGGGATTCAGAATCATTTGACCTGTTCCCAAGGGATTCAGAATCATTTGACCTGTTACCAAGGGATTCAGAATCATTTGACCTGTTACCAAGTGATTCAGAATCATTTGACAACTGTAAGGAGCTGTTACCAAGGGATTCAGAATCATTTGACCTGTTACCAAGTGATTCAGAATCATTTGACAACTGTAAGGAGCTGTTACCAAGTGATTCAGAATCATTTGACCTGTTACCAAGTGATTCCGAATCATTTGACCTGTTACCAAGTGATTCAG
>NC_060194.1:51369500-51429500 GCF_021184085.1 Oncorhynchus gorbuscha | reverse complement strand
CCTAGGCATTAACCTGGGGAGCTAATCAGACACTAGATATGATGACCAGGTTAGCACACTGAGCTAAAGCCTAGGCATTAACCTGGGGAGCTAATCAGACACTAGATATGATGACCAGGTTAGCACACTGAGCTAAAGCCTAGGCATTAACCTGGGGAGCTAATCAGACACTAGATATGATGACCAGGTTAGCACACTGAGCTAAAGCCTAGGCATTAACCTGGGGAGCTAATCAGACACTAGATATGATGACCAGGTTAGCACACTGAGCTAAAGCCTAGGCATTAACCTGGGGAGCTAATCAGACACTAGATATGATGACCAGGTTAGCACACTGAGCTAAAGCCTAGGCATTAACCTGGGGAGCTAATCAGACACTAGATATGATGACCAGGTTAGCACACTGAGCTAAAGCCTAGGCATTAACCTGGGGAGCTAATCAGACACTAGATATGATGACCAGGTTAGCACACTGAGCTAAAGCCTAGGCATTAACCTGGGGAGCTAATCAGACACTAGCTATGATGACCAGGTTAGCACACTGAGCTAAAGCCTAGGCATTAACCTGGGGAGCTAATCAGACACTAGATATGATGACCAGGTTAGCACACTGAGCTAAAGCCTAGGCATTAACCTGGGGAGCTAATCAGACACTAGATATGATGACCAGGTTAGCACACTGAGCTAAAGCCTAGGCATTAACCTGGGGAGCTAATCAGACACTAGCTATGATGACCAGGTTAGCACACTGAGCTAAATCCTAGGCATTAACCTGGGGAGCTAATCAGACACTAGATATGATGACCAGGTTAGCACACTGAGCTAAAGCCTAGGCATTAACCTGGGGAGCTAATCAGACACTAGATATGATGACCAGGTTAGCACACTGAGCTAAAGCCTAGGCATTAACCTGGGGAGCTAATCAGACACTAGATATGATGACCAGGTTAGCACACTGAGCTAAAGCCTAGGCATTAACCTGGGGAGCTAATCAGACACTAGATATGATGACCAGGTTAGCACACTGAGCTAAAGCCTAGGCATTAACCTGGGGAGCTAATCAGACACTAGATATGATGACCAGGTTAGCACACTGAGCTAAAGCCTAGGCATTAACCTGGGGAGCTAATCAGACACTAGATATGATGACCAGGTTAGCACACTGAGCTAAAGCCTAGGCATTAACCTGGGGAGCTAATCAGACACTAGCTATGATGACCAGGTTAGCACACTGAGCTAAATCCTAGGCATTAACCTGGGGAGCTAATCAGACACTAGATATGATGACCAGGTTAGCACACTGAGCTAAAGCCTAGGCATTAACCTGGGGAGCTAAATCAGACAGTAGATATGATGACCAGGTTAGCACACTGAGCTAAAGCCTAGGCATTAACCTGGGGAGCTAATCAGACACTAGATATGATGACCAGGTTAGCACACTGAGCTAAATCCTAGGCATTAACCTGGGGAGCTAAATCAGACAGTAGATATGATGACCAGGTTAGCACACTGAGCTAAAGCCTAGGCATTAACCTGGGGAGCTAATCAGACACTAGATATGATGACCAGGTTAGCACACTGAGCTAAATCCTAGGCATTAACCTGGGGAGCTAAATCAGACAGTAGATATGATGACCAGGTTAGCACACTGAGCTAAATCCTAGGCATTAACCTGGGGAGCTAAATCAGACAGTAGATATGATGACCAGGTTAGCACACTGAGCTAAAGCCTAGGCATTAACCTGGGGAGCTAATCAGACACTAGATATGATGACCAGGTTAGCACACTGAGCTAAATCCTAGGCATTAACCTGGGGAGCTAAATCAGACAGTAGATATGATGACCAGGTTAGCACACTGAGCTAAAGCCTAGGCATTAACCTGGGGAGCTAATCAGACACTAGATATGATGACCAGGTTAGCACACTGAGCTAAATCCTAGGCATTAACCTGGGGAGCTAAATCAGACAGTAGATATGATGACCAGGTTAGCACACTGAGCTAAATCCTAGGCATTAACCTGGGGAGCTAAATCAGACAGTAGATATGATGACCAGGTTAGCACACTGAGCTAAAGCCTAGGCATTAACCTGGGGAGCTAATCAGACACTAGCTATGATGACCAGGTTAGCACACTGAGCTAAATCCTAGGCATTAACCTGGGGAGCTAAATCAGACAGTAGATATGATGACCAGGTTAGCACACTGAACTAAATCACAGCTATCACAAGTCTTCCGGTTTTCGTGCGCATGCATGCGTGCGTGTGTGTGTGTGTGTGTGTGTGTGTGTGTGTGTGTGTGTGTGTGTGTGTGTGTGTGTGTGTGTGTGTGTGTGTGTGTGTGTGTGTGTGTGTGTGTGTGTGTGTGTGTGTGTGTGTGTGTGTGTGTGTGTGTGTGTGAGCCCCACCTTGGACCCGAGGTCTCCTACTGGTCCTTTGGGACCTCCTTTAGCCTGCAGACAAAACACATCAACAGTGACGTCATCATGGGTCATACCGCTATGTCACTCAGAGAGACTTCATAGAACACAACAACCTGTTATAAAGGGGTCATCGTGGGTCGTACTGCTATGACACTCAGAGAGCCTTCATAGAACACTACAACCTGTTATAAAGGTGTCATAAGGGGTCGTACTGCTATGACACTCAGAGAGCCTTCATAGAACACTACAACCTGTTATAAAGGTGTCATAAGGGGTCGTACTGCTATGACACTCAGAGAGCCTTCATAGAACACTACAACCTGTTATAAAGGTGTCATAAGGGGGTCATGGGATTTCGGGGCTACTTACATTGCAGTCAAAAGAACAGCACTGGGGAAAAAATAGAAAAAAGCACAGTTAGAAATGTCAACAATCAGGCAAATGGAGGTAATGATTAGTGTAGAAATAACATGTCACATAGGTAGACATACCACATCCTTGGTCTCATTGGTCTGTAAGAGAAAATAGATCAGAGGTTAGAGAGACTCATTTACACTTTAAATGATAGGAGAGGGAGGGGAGTAGAGAGGGAGAGAGGAGGGGAGGGGAGTAGAGAGGGAGAGGGAGGAGAGTAGAGTAGAGAGGGAGAGAGGAGGGGAGGGGAGTAGAGAGGGAGAGAGGAGGGGAGTAGAGAGGGAGAGGGAGGGGAGTAGAGAGGGAGAGGGAGGGGAGTAGAGAGGGAGAGGGAGGGGAGTAGAGAGAGAGAGAGGAGGGGAGGAGAGAGGAAGGGGAGTAGAGAGGGAGAGAGGAGGGGAGTAGAGAGGGTGGGGAGGGGAGTAGAGAGGGAGAGAGGAGGGGAGGAGAGGAGAAGGGGAGTAGAGAGGGAGAGAGGAGGGGAGTAGAGAGGGTGTGGGAGGGGAGTAGAGAGGGAGAGAGGAGGAGAGGAAAGTAGGAGAGAGATAAACAGGGAGAGAAAGGAGGGAGGAGAGGAGAGGAAAGGAGGAGAGATATGGAGAGGAGAGGAAAGGAGGAGAGATATGGAGAGGAGAGGAGATGAAAGGAGGAGAGATATGGAGAGGAGATGAAAGGAGGAGAGATATGGAGAGGAGGGGAAAGGAGGAGAGATATAAAGAGAGGAGGGGAAAGGAGGAGAGATATAAATAGAGGAGGGGAAAGGAGGAGAGATATAAATAGAGGAGGGGAAAGGAGGAGAGATATGGAGAGGAGGGGAAAGGAGGAGAGATATAAATAGAGGAGGGGAAAGGAGGAGAGATATAAATAGAGGAGGGGAAAGGAGGAGAGATAAATAGAGGAGAGGAAATGAGGAGAGATATGGAGAGGAGAGGAAATGTGTGGGGAGGAGAGGGGTGTGATACGCACGATCATATCTATGATGCTGCGAATGGTCTGTAGCTGTGTGGATCTGCTGTTGTCAGCTGCTGTGAAGTTCTGTCTGTAGTTCTGGTCTGTAGCAATCACTGACAGTCTGGTGTCCTTTTGAGATCAATACAGACATACATAAATCAATACAGAGATCAATACAGAGATCAATACAGAGATACAGAGATCAATACTGAGATACAGAGATCAATACAGAGATACAGAGATCAATACAGAGTTCAATACAGAGATCAATACAGAGATCAATATAGAGATCAAGAACAGAGTTCAATACAGAGATCAATACTGAGATACAGAGATCAATACAGAAATCAATACAGAGATCAATACATAGATCAATAAAGAGATCAATGCAGAGATCAATACAGAAATCAATATAGAGATCAATACAGTGATCACACGCGCACACGTGAGAGCGAGCTGCATTCCATTGCATTTCTGAATAGAAAGGAATGGAACATTATTCAAGATTTATGTTAAAAACATCCTAAAGATTGATTCTATACATCGTTTGACATGTTTCTACGGACTGTAACAGCACCTTTTGACTTTGTCTGCACCTAGTGAATTTGGATTACTGGGCTAAACGCGTAAACAAAAAGGAGGTATTT
Organism: Oncorhynchus gorbuscha; assembly: GCF_021184085.1. Lineage (NCBI taxonomy): Eukaryota > Metazoa > Chordata > Actinopteri > Salmoniformes > Salmonidae > Oncorhynchus > Oncorhynchus gorbuscha. The sequence goes on along the minus strand of NC_060194.1, from coordinate 51,425,066 downwards.
GGACATAAATTATGGACTTTATCGAACAAAACAAACATTTATTGTGGAACTGGGAGTCCTGGGAGTGCATTCTGATGAAGATCATCAAAGGTAAGTGAATATTTATAATGCTATTTCTGACTTCTGTTGACTCAACAACATGGCGGATATCTGTATGGCTTGTTTTGGTCTCAGAGAGCTGTACTCAGATTATTGCATGGTGTGCTTTTTCGGTAAAGTTTTTTTTAAATCTGACACAGCGGTTGTATTAACGAGAAGTGGATCTAAAATTCCATGCTTAACACTTGAATCTTTTAGCAACGTTTATTATGAGTATTTCTGTAAATTGATGTGGCTCTCTGCAAAATCACCGGACGTTTTGGAACTACTGAACATAACGCGCAAATGTAAACTGAGATTTTTGGATATAAATATGAACTATATCGAACAAAACATACATGTATTGTGTAATATGAAGTCCTATGAGTGTTGTCTGATGAAGATCATCAAAGGTTAGTGATTAATTTTATCTCTATTTCTGCTTTTTGTGACTCCTCTCTTTAGCTGGAAAAATGGCTGTTTTTCTGTGACTAGGTGCTGACCTAACTTAATCGTTTGGTGTGCTTTCGCTGTAAAGCCTTTTTGAAATTGAACACTGGCTGGATTTACAAGTTTATCTTTAAAATGGTGTAAAATACTTGTATGTTTGAGGAATTTTAATTATGGGATTTCTGTTGTTTTGAATTTGGCGCCCTGCAATTTCACTGGCTGTTGGCGAGGTGGGACGCTACCGTCAGAGAGGTTAAGCTTTAGCCCCACGCATCTCTTTAAAGCAAATTGGAGGTAGCGAGCGCACTTCTGTATGTTGTTGGTTTAACAACTTATTGACGCACCCATCCCGTTAGCGGGATCATTTTCATCAACATCTGCTGAATTGCAAAGCGCCAAATTAAAATTATATTACTAAAAATATTTCATTTTCATGAATACACAAGTGCGATATAGAAAAAACACAGCTTAGCTTGTTGTTATACCTGGCATGTCAGATTTCAATACAGCTTTTCGGCGAAAGCATAGCAAGCGTTTATGTAAGAACATCTCTCAGTAGACAAAACATTACCAACAGCTAGCAACCAAGTAGATTGGTCACAAAAGTCAGAAAAGCAATAAATTAAATTGCTTACCTTTGATGATCTTCGGATGTTTGCACTCACGAGACTCCCAGTTACACAATAAATGTTCCTTTTGTTCCATGAAGATGATTTTTATATCCAAAATACCTCCATTTGTTTGGCGCGTTATGTTCAGAAATCCACAGGCTCGAGCGGTCACGACATCGCAGACAAAAATTCCAAATAGTATCCGTAAAGTGCGTAGAAACATGTCAAACGTTTTTTATGATCAATCCTCAGGTTGTTTTTACAATATATAATCGATAATATGTCAACCGGAATGTAGCTTCTACCATAGGAGAGAGAGAGAAAATGGCTGTTGCGCATGAAAAACGCTGCTGGCACCCAGCCATCCACTGACGCGATGGGTTCTTTCTCGCTCATTTTTCAAAATAAAAGCCTGAAACTATGTCTAAAGACTGTTCACAGCTTGAGGAGGCCACAGGAAAAGGAATCTGGTTGATATCCCTTTAAATGGAGTAAAGGCATCCAATGCAACAGAGAGCTTTCAGGAAAAACAGCGCTTCCTGGTTGGATTTTCCTCAGGTTTTCGCCTGCAATATCAGTTCTGTTATACTCACAAACAATATTTTGACAGTTTTGGAATCTTTAGAGTGTTTTCTATCCTAATCTGAGAATTATATGCATATTCTAGTTTCAAATGGGTACGTTTTTCAGCCAAAAACTAAAATACTGCCCCCTACACTCAAGAAGTTAAAACTATACTGTCCAAAACGTCTTTCAAGCTGTCAGGCATTTCTTTGGCAGCAAGAGCCTCTCGGTGGATGCTGTAGTGTACCCAAGTGGCGATGGTAGCAACTGCTTGCATGCGCGTTACCACTCCACTATGTCTCCCTGCCATGGCTTTTACGCCATCAATACAGATACCAACACATCTTGACCACCAAAGTCCATTTGATGTCACAAAGCTGTCCGGTACCATTCCTCTCATGTTGTCCTGGTTTCCAGAAGAGGATGTCTTCCTGAATTGACCCCCCATAAACGTAACGAACATACACCAGGAGCTGTGCCAGGCCCGCCACGTCTGTTGACTCATCCAGATGTAACGCATATAATTCACTGGCTTGTATGCGAAGCAGTAATTGTTTCAAAGCATCTCCTGCCATGTCACTGATGCATCGTCAAACAGTGTTGTTGGATGAAGAATAGTATAGCCTGTATAGTTTTTAAGGCCTTTTCCCCCAGCATTGTCCCAGCCATATCCGCGGCAGCAGGAAGAAAGAAGTCCTCCACAATAGGTTGGGGCTTGCCTGTTCTGATGAATCCCTCACAGTGAGTCATCTCACTCATAATATCCGAGAACCGGGGTTACGCAAGTAACCTTAAGTTATCGATACATATTATAAATACATGCACATAGTTATCAATATCAACATAACTACAGCAACATCAAGTCAACACCATATTAGTGACCCGCGAACGACCGTATAACTAAACCATCATCAAGTCAACACCATATTAGTGACCCGCGAACGACCGTATAACTAAACCATCATCAAGTCAACACCATATTAGTGACCCGCGAACGACCGTATAACTAAACCATCATCAAGTCAACACCATATTAGTGACCCGCGAACGACCGTATAACTAAACCAACATCAAGTCAACACCATATTAGTGACCCGCGAACGACCGTATAACTAAACCATCATCAAGTCAACACCATATTAGTGACCCGCGAACGACCGTATAACTAAACCATCATCAAGTCAACACCATATTAGTGACCCGCGAACGACCGTATAACTAAACCATCATCAAGTCAACACCATATTAGTGACCCGCGAACGACCGTATAACTAAACCATCATCAAGTCAACACCATAACATCCACATCATTGCCTCTATTGGTCGTCTAACTAAACCATCATCAAGTCAACACCATAGGGCTAGTGACCTCTAGGGCTGGGTGATATGGTCGTATAACTAAACCAACATCAAGTCAACACCATATTAGTGACCCGTGATATGATCTCTAGGGCTGTGATAACTAAACCAACATCAAGTCAACACCATATTAGTGACCCTAGGGCTGGGTGATATGGTCTCTAGGGCTGGGTGATATGGTCGGTCTCTAACTAAACCATCATCAAGTCAACACCATATTAGTGACCCTCTAGGGCTGGGTGATATGGTCTCTAACTAAACCATCATCAAGTCAACACCATAACATCCACATCATTGCCTCTATTGGTCTCTAGGGCTGGGTGATATGATCTCTAGGGCTGGGTGATATGATCTCTAGGGCTGGGTGATATGGTCTCTAGGGCTGGGTGATATGGTCTCTAGGGCTGGGTGATATGGTCTCTAGGGCTGGGTGATATGGTCTCTAGGGCTGGGTGATATGGTCTCTAGGGCTGGGTGATATGGTCTCTAGGGCTGGGTGATATGGTCTCTAGGGCTGGGTGATATGGTCTCTAGGGCTGGGTGATATGGTCTCTAGGGCTGGGTGATATGGTCTCTAGGGCTGGGTGATATGGTCTCTAGGGCTGGGTGATATGGTCTCTAGGGCTGGGTGATATGGTCTCTAGGGCTGGGTGATATGGTCTCTAGGGCTGGGTGATATGGTCTCTAGGGCTGGGTGATATGGTCTCTAGGGCTGGGTGATATGGTCTCTAGGGCTGGGTGATATGGTCTCTAGGGCTGGGTGATATGGTCTCTGGGTGATATGGCTGGGTGATATGGTCTTCTAGGGCTGGGTGTGATATGGTCTCTAGGGCTGGGTGATATGGTCTCTAGGGCTGGGTGATATGATCTCTAGGGCTGGGTGATATGGTCTCTAGGGCTGGGTGATATGGTCTCTAGGGCTGGGTGATATGGTCTCTAGGGCTGGGTGATATGGTAAATGTCTCTAGGGCTATATGGTCTCTAGGGCTGGGTGATATGGTCTCTAGGGCTGGGTGATATGGTCTCTAGGGCTGGGTGATATGGTCTCTAGGGCTGGGTGATATGGTCTCTAGGGCTGGGTGATATGGTCTCTAGGGCTGGGTGATATGGTCTCTAGGGCTGGGTGATATGGTCTCTAGGGCTGGGTGATATGGTCTCTAGGGCTGGGTGATATGGTCTCTAGGGCTGGGTGATATGGTCTCTAGGGCTGGGTGATATGATCTCTAGGGCTGGGTGATATGGTCTCTAGGGCTGGGTGATATGGTCTCTAGGGCTGGGTGATATGGTCTCTAGGGCTGGGTGATATGGTCTCTAGGGCTGGGTGATATGGTCTCTAGGGCTGGGTGATATGGTCTCTAGGGCTGGGTGATATGATCTCTAGGGCTGGGTGATATGATCTCTAGGGCTGGGTGATATGGTCTCTAGGGCTGGGTGATATGGTCTCTAGGGCTGGGTGATACGTGACTGTCCCACTGGATGTCATAAGGTGAATGCACCAATTTGTAAGTCGCTCTGGATAAGAGCGTCTGCTAAATGACTTAAATGTAAATGTAAATGTCTCTAGGGCTGGGTGATATGGTCTCTAGGGCTGGGTGATATGGTCTCTAGGGCTGGGTGATATGGTCTCTAGGGCTGGGTGATATGGTCTCTAGGGCTGGGTGATATGATCTCTAGGGCTGGGTGATATGGTCTCTAGGGCTGGGTGATATGGTCTCTAGGGCTGGGTATTATGATCTCTAGGACTGGGTGATATGGTCTCTAGGGCTGGGTGATATGGTCTCTAGGGCTGGGTGATATGATCTCTAGGGCTGGGTGATATGATCTCTAGGGCTGGGTGATATGGTCTCTAGGGCTGGGTATTATGGTCTCTAGAGCTGGGTGATATGGTCTCTAGGGCTGGGTATTATGGTCTCTAGAGCTGGGTGATATGGTCTCTAGGGCTGGGTGATATGGTCTCTAGGGCTGGGTGATATGATCTCTAGGGCTGGGTGATATGGTCTCTAGGGCTGGGTGATATGGTCTCTAGGGCTGGGTGATATGGTCTCTAGGGCTGGGTGATATGGTCTCTAGGGCTGGGTGATATGATCTCTAGGGCTGGGTGATATGATCTCTAGGGCTGGGTGATATGGTCTCTATTATGGTCTCTGGGGGTGATATGGTCTCTAGGGCTGGGTGATATGGTCTCTAGGGCTGGGTGATATGGTCTCTAGAGCTGGGTGATATGATCTCTAGGGCTGGGTGATATGATCTCTAGGGCTGGGTGATATGGTCTCTAGGGCTGGGTGATATGGTCTCTAGGGCTGGGTGATATGGTCTCTAGGGCTGGGTGATATGATCTCTAGGGCTGGGTGATATGATCTCTAGGGCTGGGTGATATGGTCTCTAGGGCTGGGTGATATGGTCTCTAGGGCTGGGTGATATGGTCTCTAGGGCTGGGTGATATGGTCTCTAGAGCTGGGTGATATGATCTCTAGGGCTGGGTGATATGATCTCTAGGGCTGGGTGATATGGTCTCTAGGGCTGGGTGATATGGTCTCTAGGGCTGGGTGATATGGTCTCTAGGGCTGGGTGATATGGTCTCTAGGGCTGGGTGATATGATCTCTAGGGCTGGGCAATATGGTCTCTAGGGCTGGGTGATATGATCTCTAGGGCTGGGCAATATGGTCTCTAAGGCTGGGTGATATGGTCTCTAGGGCTGGGTGATATGGTCTCTAGGGCTGGGTGATATGATCTCTAGGGCTGGGTGATATGGTCTCTAGGGCTGGGTGATATGATCTCTAGGGCTGGGCAATATGGTCTCTAAGGCTGGGTGATATGGTCTCTAGGGCTGGGTGATATGGTCTCTAGGGCTGGGTGATATGATCTCTAGGGCTGGGTGATATGGTCTCTAGGGCTGGGTGATATGGTCTCTAGGGCTGGGTGATATGATCTCTAGGGCTGGGTGATATGGTCTCTAGGGCTGGGTGATATGATCTCTAGGGCTGGGCAATATGGTCTCTAAGGCTGGGTGATATGGTCTCTAGGGCTGGGTGATATGGTCTCTAGGGCTGGGTGATATGGTCTCTAGGGCTGGGTGATATGGTCTCTAGGGCTGGGTGATATGGTCTCTAGGGCTGGGTGATATGATCTCTAGGGCTGGGCAATATGGTCTCTAGGGCTGGGTGATATGGTCTCTAGGGCTGGGTGATATGATCTCTAGGGCTGGGTGATATGGTCTCTAGGGCTGGGTGATATGATCTCTAGGGCTGGGTGATATGGTCTCTAGGGCTGGGTGATATGGTCTCTAGGGCTGGGTGATATGGTCTCTAGGGCTGGGTGATATGGTCTCTAGGGCTGGGTGATATGGTCTCTAGGGCTGGGTGATATGATCTCTAGGGCTGGGTGATATGATCTCTAGGGCTGGGTGATATGGTCTCTAGGGCTGGGTGATATGGTCTCTAGGGCTGGGTGATATGGTCTCTAGGGCTGGGCAATATGGTCTCTAGGGCTGGGCGATATGGTCTCTAGGGCTGGGTGATATGGTCTCTAGGGCTGGGTGATATGATCTCTAGGGCTGGGTGATATGATCTCTAGGGCTGGGTGATATGGTCTCTAGGGCTGGGTATTATGGTCTCTAGGGCTGGGCGATATGGTCTCTAGGGCTGGGCGATATGGTCTCTAGGGCTGGGCGATATGCTCTCTAGGGCTGAGTGATATGGTCTCTAGGGCTGAGCGATATGGTCTCTAGGGCTGGGTTGGGTGATATGGTCTCTAGGGCTGGGTGATATGGTCTCTAGGGCTGGGTGATATGGTCTCTAGGGCTGGGTGATATGGTCTCTAGGGCTGGGTGATATGGTCTCTAGGGCTGGGCAATATGGTCTCTAGGGCTGGGCGATATGGTCTCTAGGGCTGGGTGATATGGTCTCTAGGGCTGGGTGATATGATCTCTAGGGCTGGGTGATATGATCTCTAGGGCTGGGTGATATGGTCTCTAGGGCTGGGTATTATGGTCTCTAGGGCTGGGCGATATGGTCTCTAGGGCTGGGCGATATGGTCTCTAGGGCTGGGCGATATGCTCTCTAGGGCTGAGTGATATGGTCTCTAGGGCTGAGCGATATGGTCTCTAGGGCTGGGTTGGGTGATATGGTCTCTAGGGCTGGGTGATATGGTCTCTAGGGCTGGGTGATATGGTCTCTAGGGCTGGGTTGGGTGATATGGTCCCTAGGGCTGGGTGATATGGTCTCTAGGGCTGGGTGATATGGTCTCTAGGGCTGGGTGATATGATCTCTAGGGCTGGGTGATATGGTCTCTAGGGCTGGGTGATATGATCTCTAGGGCTGGGTGATATGGTCTCTAGGGCTGGGTGATATGGTCTCTAGGGCTGGGTGATATGCTTTCTAGGGCTGGGTGATATGGTCTCTAGGGCTGGGTGATATGGTCTCTAGGGCTGGGTGATATGGTCTCTAGGGCTGGATGATATGGTCTCTAAGGCTGGGTGATATGATCTCTAGGGCTGGGTATTATGGTCTCTAGGGCTGGGCGATATGGTCTCTAAGGCTGGGTGATATGGTCTCCAGGCCTGGGTGATATGGTCTCTAGGGCTAGGGCTAGGGCTTTCATTTTTAACCAAATATTGCAATTGTGATTAGACTTGCAATTTAGATCAAAACACTTGGGTGAACTGCTGTAGTCATGGAAATAGAATGATTATTATGATTATGTAGTAAAAATATAATTATAATAACAGTGGGCACTTTGAACCCAGTGTTGTTTGACATGACAACCAATGAAAAAGCCAGGGAGGCGTTCATAGAACTAGGAATTAGATTACTAATATAATCTCTATGGAGGTTTTATTGTGACAGGGCAGGAACCAAAGTGTTGGTCAGTGTTTCCCAGGGGAGTGCCAATACTAATAAGATCTCTATGGAGGTGTTATTGTGACAGGGCAGGAACCAAAGTGTTGGTCAGTGTTTCCCAGGGGAGTGCCAATACTAATAAGATCTCTATGGAGGTGTTATTGTGACAGGGCAGGAACCAAAGTGTTGGTCAGTGTTTCCCAGGGGAGTGCCAATACTAATAAGATTTCTATGGAGGTGTTATTGTAACAGGGCAGGAACCAAAGTGTTGGTCAGTGTTTCCCAGGGGAGTGCCAATACTAATAAGATTTCTATGGAGGGGTTATTGTGACAGGGCAGGAACCAAAGTGTTGGTCAGTGTTTTCCAGGGGAGTGCCAATACTAATAAGATCTCTATGGAGGTGTTATTGTGACAGGGTAGGAACCAAAGTGTTGGTCAGTGTTTCCCAGGGGAGTGCTAATACTATTAAGATCTCTATGGAGGTGTTATTGTGACAGGGTAGGAACCAAAGTAATAATAATAATAATAATAATGTTGGTCAGTGTTTCCCAGGGGAGTGCCAATACTAATACGATCTCTATGGAGGTGTTATTGTGACAGGGTAGGAACCAAAGTGTTGGTCAGTGTTTCCCAGGGGAGTGCCAATACTAATACGATCTCTATGGAGGTGTTATTGTGACAGGGTAGGAACCAAAGTCTTGGTCAGTGTTTCCCATGGGACCCCTATAATCTTTGGCTTACTTCATGTAGCTAACCTATTCCTCTCTCATGTTGGTTGCTGCAACCAACCTGCTGATTTAGGCCGACACCAGCACTGGTATCAGACTGTATTAGATAGCTATGTTTGCTCTATAGAGAAAACATTTATTAGCTTGCCAGCTAACGGGCGATTAGCATTTGCGGCTATTTATTTTAGAAATGTTCTAAAAGACGAACTAGATGTTTGCAGACAGTAACATCCACAAACTAATAGAGTAGTTATAGAATGCTTGTGGATTTCTATAAAGAAGCAAAGTGGAAAGCTGCATAGATGACATCAACATATTATTGCATTTGCTGCATCGACCATCCAGACTGAAGACATCGACCATCCAGACTGAAGACATCGACCATCCAGACTAAAGACATCGACCATCCAGACATCGACCATCCAGACATCGACCATGCAGACTGAAGACATCGACCATCCAGACTGAAGACATCGACCATCCAGACTGAAGACATCGACCATCCAGACTGAAGACATCGACCATGCAGACTGAAGACATCGACCATCCAGACTGAAGACATCCAGACTGAAGACATCGACCATCCAGACTGAAGACATCGACCATGCAGACTGAAGACATCGACCATGCAGACTGAAGACATCGACCATGCAGACTGAAGACATCGACCATCCAGACTGAAGACATCGACCATCCAGACTGAAGACATCGACCATGCAGACTGAAGACATCGACCATCCAGACTGAAGACATCGACCATCCAGACTGAAGACATCGACCATCCAGACTGAAGACATCGACCATCCAGACTGAAGACATCCAGACTGAAGACATCGACCATCCAGACTGAAGACATCGACCATGCAGACTGAAGACATCCAGACTGAAGACATCCAGACTGAAGACATCGACCATCCAGACTGAAGACATCGACCATCCAGACTGAAGACATCCAGACTGAAGACATCGACCATGCAGACTGAAGACATCCAGACTGAAGACATCGACCATCCAGACTGAAGACATCGACCATGCAGACTGAAGACATCCAGACTGAAGACATCGACCATCCAGACTGAAGACATCGACCATCCAGACTGAAGACATCGACCTTGCAAACGTTCTGCAAATGATCTCGGGCTCAACCAACAACAACTGCGCTCCTTGTGTTACAGGGGGCGGGGCTTGGTGAGAGAGGAATAGAAATGCCCCAAGTAGCGGAGTAAACTATACAGAGTGAAATACTGTTACCATGGTCAGGATAAAAGGGTGTGTGGGTGTGTGTTGTACCTCCTGGTCAGGTGATATGGCGACAGAGAAGACTTTAACCCCGTGTTGCCTGGCCTCATTGGCAGCTTCCTGTAACCCCCCACAGGGCTCCTTGTAACCTGTTAGAGGATGACCGTCCGTCACCACGACGATGTACTTATTCTCCTGGTAGTGGGAGCCCCTGAACACACACACACCGGATAGAAAGGGACGTAATGAGACACTGCAACAAAAAAACACTAGACAGGTATTATAGAGAAACCACTAGACTGGTACTATAGAGAAACCACTAGACTGGTACTATAGAGAAACCACTAGACAGGTACTATAGAGAAACCACTAGACTGGTATTATAGAGAAACCACTAGACTGGTACTATAGAGAAACCACTAGACAGGTACTATAGAGAAACCACTAGACTGGTACTATAGAGAAACCACTAGACAGGTACTATAGAGAAACCACTAGACAGGTATTATAGAGAAACCACTAGACAGGTACTATAGAGAAATCACTAGACTGGTATTATAGAGAAACCACTAGACAGGTACTATAGAGAAACCACTAGACAGGTACTATAGAGAAACCACTAGACAGGTATTATAGAGAAACCACTAGACAGGTACTATAGAGAAACCACTAGACAGGTACTATAGAGAAACCACTAGACAGGTACTATAGAGAAACCACTAGACAGGTACTATAGAGAAACCACTAGACAGGTATTATAGAGAAACCACTAGACAGGTACTATAGAGAAACCACTAGACAGGTACTATAGAGAAACCACTAGACAGGTACTATAGAGAAACCACTAGACAGGTACTATAGAGAAACCACTAGACAGGTACTATAGAGAAACCACTAGACAGGTACTATAGAGAAACCACTAGACAGGTACTATAGAGAAACCATTAAGACAGGTATTATAGAGAAACCATTAGACTGGTATTCAGATGAGGAAAGGGAGGGGAATTGTGATTAATGGGCAGGACCAGGGGACAGTTAAGGGGTGTGGTCAGAGTGTAATGAGGGAGACATCCTGATGAGCCTTTCTAATGACGTGTATGTGTGTATTACCCTATGAGTAGCTCAGCGATGCCTCTCTTGATGGCACAGTCAGTGTGTGTTCCCTTGCCGATGTAGCTGATGCCCTTGATGTCACTGATGAGCGCCTGGCGCTCGGTGGCGATGTCACTCAGCTGGCGCACTAAGATGATCTCATCAGAGTAGTGCAGCGCTCCGGAGTTCCACGTCAGGGACCGGTCACATGGGTGGCGCCTAGCAACAACAGCACACACAGAGAAAAGTTATATCACATCACTAACCACGTTACCATCAACAGGTTTTATGTGGAAAAAGTCATACCTTGTAAAACATCTAAAAAATCACGACAGCTGGGATGGAAACAGGAAGTTTTGGTAAAATGTTAGAAATGTCGACCGATAATGTCTCTGTCGACATGGTGGTATTCTGTTCTGTTGGTCACAGACACAGTACCTTCAAAAAATAAGTGGATCAGAAAACCAGTCAGTATTTTTGTTGTTGTTGATTGATTTATTTATGATTTATTTATTCACACCAAAGAAAATAAGTGAAAGACAAAACAGATAAAAACAGGTAAAGAGGTTGGAAGCCCAAAAGGGCTGATATGAAAAACACACCACTAATGTACAGTACCAGTCAAAAGCTTGGACACACATACTCATTCCAGGGTTTTTCTTTTTAAAACTATTTTCTACATTGAAGAATAATATTGAAGACATCAAAACCATGGCACAACAAATATGGAATCATGAAGTAACCAAAGTAGTGTTAAACACATCAAAATATATTTTATATTCTTTAAAGTAACCACCATTTGCCTTGAGGACAGCTTTCTACAGAGTATTTTGGTTCATCAGGCTGACCTCCAGTCTTCATGGTTCATCAGGCTGACCTCCAGTCTCCATGGAGATTACTGAGTAGTTTAGTTCATCAGGCTGACCTCCAGTCTTCATGGAGATTACTGAGTAGTTTGGTTCATCAGGCTGACCTCCAGTCTCCATGGAGATTACTGAGTAGTTTGGTTCATCAGGCTGACCTCCAGTCTTCATGGTTCATCAGGCTGACCTCCAGTCTTCATGGAGGTGATTACTGAGTGGTTTGGTTCATCAGGCTGACCTTCAGTCTTCATGGAGGAGATTACTGAGTAGTTTGGTTCATCAGGCTGACCTCCGGTCTTCATGGTTCATCAGGCTGACCTCCTGTCTCCATGGAGATTACTGAGTAGTTTAGTTCATCAGGCTGATCCCCAGTCTTCATGGTTCATCAGGCTGACCTCCAGTCTTCATGGAGGAGATTACTGCGTAGTTTGGTTCATCAGGCTGACCTCCAGTCTCCATGGAGATTACTGAGTAGTTTGGTTCATCAGGCTGACCTCCAGTCTTCATGGAGGAGATTACTGAGTAGTTGGGTTCATCAGGCTGACCTCCAGTCTTCATGGAGATTACTGAGTAGTTTGGTTCATCAGGCTGACCTCCAGTCTTCATGGAGGAGATTACTGAGTAGTTTGGTTCATCAGGCTGACCCCCAGTCTTCATGGAGGAGATTACTGAGTAGTTTGGTTCATCAGGGTGACCCCCAGTCTTCATGGAGGAGATTACTGAGTAGTTTGGTTCATCAGGCTGACCCCCAGTCTTCATGGTTCATCAGGCTGACCTCCAGTCTTCATGGAGGAGATTACTGAGTAGTTTGGTTCATCAGGCTGATCCCCAGTCTTCATGGAGGAGATTACTGAGTAGTTTGGTTCATCAGGCTGACCTCCAGTCTTCATGGAGGAGATTACTGAGTAGTTTGGTTCATCAGGCTGACCTCCAGTCTCCATGGAGATTACTGAGTAGTTTGGTTCATCAGGCTGACCTCCAGTCTTCATGGTTCATCAGGCTGACCTCCAGTCTTCATGGAGGAGATTACTGAGTAGTTTGGTTCATCAGGCTGACCTCCAGTCTTCATGGAGGAGATTATTGAGTAGTTTGGTTCACCAGGCTGACCTCCAGTCTTCATGGAGGAGATTACTGAGTAGTTTGGTTCATCAGGATGACCTCCAGTCTTCATGGAGGAGATTACTGAGTAGTTTGGTTCATCAGGCTGATCCCCAGTCTTCATGGAGGAGATGACTGAGTAGTTTGGTTCATCAGGATGACCTCCAGTCTTCATGGAGGAGATTACTGAGTAGTTTGGTTCATCAGGCTGACCTCCAGTCTCCATGGAGATTACTGAGTAGTTTGGTTCATCAGGCTGACCTCCAGTGTTCTCTTGAAGTTATTGAGGGATGATGATGTTTTGGCAATGTGAAGATAAGAGTGGTACCTCTGTATCTGATAGAGAATTGAATATGTGAGGTGTGGCAGTGGAGAGGGTGAAGGTTATTACAGTGTCTTCAGAATTAACCTGGAAGAATCCATTGAAGGGTTTAGGTAAACGGGGACCTGGAAGAATCCATTGAAGGGTTTAGGTAAACTGTCTGGGACCTGGTAGAATCCTTTGAAGGGTTTAGGTAAACAGTCTGGGACCTGGTAGAATCCATTGAAGGGTTTAGGTAAACTGGGACCTGGTAGAATCCATTGAAGGGTTTAGGTAAACTGTCTGGGACCTGGTAGAATCCATTGAAGGGTTTAGGTAAACTGGGACCTGGTAGAATCCATTGAAGGGTTTAGGTAAACGGGGACCTGGAAGAATCCATTGAAGGGTTTAGGTAAACGGGGACCTGGAAGAATCCATTGAAGGGTTTAGGTAAACGGGGACCTGGAAGAATCCATTGAAGGGTTTAGGTAAACGGGGACCTGGAAGAATCCATTGAAGGGTTTAGGTAAACTGTCTGGGACCTGGTAGAATCCTTTGAAGGGTTTAGGTAAACAGTCTGGGACCTGGTAGAATCCATTGAAGGGTTTAGGTAAACTGGGACCTGGTAGAATCCATTGAAGGGTTTAGGTAAACTGTCTGGGACCTGGTAGAATCCATTGAAGGGTTTAGGTAAACTGGGACCTGGTAGAATCCATTGAAGGGTTTAGGTAAACGGGGACCTGGAAGAATCCATTGAAGGGTTTAGGTAAACTGGGACCTGGTAGAATCCATTGAAGGGTTTAGGTAAACTGGGACCTGGTAGAATCCATTGAAGGGTTTAGGTAAACTGTCTGGGACCTGGTAGAATCCTTTGAAGGGTTTAGGTAAACTAACTGGGACCTGGTAGAATCCATTGAAGGGTTTAGGTAAACTGGGACCTGGTAGAATCCATTGAAGAGTTTAGGTAAACTGGGACCTGGTAGAATCCATTGAAGGGTTTAGGTAAACTGGGACCTGGTAGAATCCATTAAAGGGTTTAGGTAAACTGTCTGGGACCTGGGAGAATCCATTAAAGGGTTTAGGTAAACTGGGACCTGGTAGAATCCATTGAAGGGTGTAGGTAAACTGGGACCTGGTAGAATCCATTGAAGGGTGTAGGTAAACTGTCTGGGACCTGGTAGAATCCTTTGAAGGGTTTAGGTAAACAGTCTGGGACCTGGTAGAATCCATTGAAGGGTTTAGGTAAACAGTCTGGGACCTGGTAGAATCCATTGAAGAGTTTAGGTAAACTGTCTGGGACCTGGTAGAATCCTTTGAAGGGTTTAGGTAAACAGTCTGGGACCTGGTAGAATCCTTTGAAGGGTTTAGGTAAACAGTCTGGGACCTGGTAGAATCCATTGAAGGGTTTAGGTAAACTGTCTGGGACCTGGTAGAATCCATTGAAGGGTTTAGGTAAACTGGGACCTGGTAGAATCCATTGAAGGGTTTAGGTAAACTGGGACCTGGTAGAATCCATTGAAGGGTTTAGGTAAACTGGGACCTGGTAGAATCCATTGAAGGGTTTAGGTAAACTGGGACCTGGTAGAATCCATTGAAGGGTTTAGGTAAACTGGGACCTGGTAGAATCCATTGAAGGGTTTAGGTAAACTGGGACCTGGTAGAATCCATTGAAGGGTTTAGGTAAACAGTCTGGGACCTGGTAGAATCCTTTGAAGGGTTTAGGTAAACTGGGCCTGGTAGAATCCATTGAAGGGTTTAGGTAAACTGTCTGGGACCTGGGAGAATCCATTATAGGGTTTAGGTAAACTGGGCCTGGTAGAATCCATTGAAGGGTTTAGGTAAACTGTCTGGGACCTGGGAGAATCCATTATAGGGTTTAGGTAAACTGGGACCTGGTAGAATCCATTGAAGGGTGTAGGTAAACTGTCTGGGACCTGGTAGAATCCATTGAAGGGTTTAGGTAAACTGTCTGGGACCTGGTAGAATCCATTGAAGGGTTTAGGTACACTGTCTGGGACCTGGTAGAATCCATTAAAGGGTTTAGGTAAACTGGGACCTGGTAGAATCCATTGAAGGGTTTAGGTAAACTGTCTGGGACCTGGTAGAATCCATTGAAGGGTTTAGGTAAACTGGGACCTGGTAGAATCCATTGGAGGGTTTAGGTAAACTAACTGGGAGGTATGAGTATTGATGAAAGTGCATAGTTGGCGTACATTAATGTTTATTAATAGACAAGATATTGAGTTTCTTAAACAAAGGTGCAGACGGAGCCAGGTAACAAGAGGAGGTGGCTATTTTTTATTTGACCTTTATTAAGCATTCCAAATGTATTTTGTATGATGAGTATTTTGTGTAGGTAGGAGGCATATATTCTGGCCCAAACAATATTACAGTGAACGAGATATGGGTAAATTAATCTCTAGTATAGAGTTATGGAAGCACTAATCTGTCTGATGATACCAACAGATTTAATCACCTACAGACAAATTGATTATGACCTTTCCAGGATAACTTTTCATCAATTAAAACTCAGAGGATTCTAGTGGGTGTGGCCTGTTCCATTTCAGTCCCACCAAATGAGATTGTCTTTTTGTTTTTACAACAATATTTCTTATTACTAGAGAATGAAATAAACTTAAACTTTAAACTTAAATAAAAATGTAAAGAGCATTTGTTTATCTGTAAACATTCAGAAAATGTGGCCATGCCCGAGTTGGTTTCATTAATTAGTGAATGAAAATGATTGTGTGATAAAATCTAATGGGTGTCATCAGCAATGAGAATGGGAAGTGCAGTAGAAGACCCAGCAGCAAGGTCATTGAAATACGGTAGATTAGAAATAACACGCCACAGGATATCCTGGTAGATTTACAGCCATTTGCATAAACACAACTTTACAACCAACCACTAACCCTAACCCTCCACTATAACAACTAGACTGGTTAAACCCTCACCACTAACCCTCCACTATAACAACTAGACTGGTAAAACCCACACCACTAACCCTCCACTATAACAACTAGACTGGTTAAACCCTCACCACTAACCCTCCACTATAACAACTAGACTGGTTAAACCCTCACCACTAACCCTCCACTATAACAGCTAGACTGGTTAAACCCACACCACTAACCCTCCACTATAACAACTAGACTGGTTAAACCCTCACCACTAACCCTCCACTATAACAACTAGACTGGTTAAACCCTCACCACTAACCCTCCACTATAACAACTAGACTGGTTAAACCCTCACCACTAACCCTCCACTATAACAACTAGACTGGTTAACCCTCACCACTAACCCTCCACTATAACAACTAGACTGGTAAAACCCACACCACTAACCCTCCACTATAACAGCTAGACTGGTTAAACCCTCACCACTAACCCTAACCCTCCACTATAACAGCTAGACTGGTTAAACCCTCAGCACTAACCCTCCACTATAACAACTAGACTGGTTAAACCCTCACCACTAACCCTAACCCTCCACTATAACAACTAGACTGGTAAAACCCTCACCACTAACCCTCCACTATAACAACTAGACTGGTTAAACCCTCACCACTAACCCTCCACTATAACAACTAGACTGGTAAAACCCTCACCACTAACCCTTACCCTCCACTATAAAAACTAGACTGGTTAAACCCTCACCACTAACCCTCCACTATAACAACTAGACTGGTAAAACCCACACCACTAACCCTCCACTATAACAACTAGACTGGTTAAACCCTCACCACTAACCCTAACCCTCCACTATAACAACTAGACTGGTAAAACCCTCACCACTAACCCTCCACTATAACAACTAGACTGGTTAAACCCTCACCACTAACCCTCCACTATAACAACTAGACTGGTTAAACCCTCACCACTAACCCTCCACTATAACAACTAGACTGGTTAAACCCTCACCACTAACCCTCCACTATAAAAACTAGACTGGTAAAACCCTCACCACTAACCCTTACCCTCCACTATAAAAACTAGACTGGTTAAACCCTCACCACTAACCCTCCACTATAACAACTAGACTGGTAAAACCCACACCACTAACCCTCCACTATAACAACTAGACTGGTTAAACCCTCACCACTAACCCTCCACTATAACAACTAGACTGGTTAAACCCTCACCACTAACCCTCCACTATAACAACTAGACTGGTTAAACCCTCACCACTAACCCTTACCCTCCACTATAACAACTAGATTGGTTAAACCCTCACCACTAACCCTCCACTATAAAAACTAGACTGGTAAAACCCTCACCACTAACCCTAACCCTCCACTATAACAACTAGACTGGTTAAACCCTCACCACTAACCCTTACCCTCCACTATAAAAACTAGACTGGTTAAACCCTCACCACTAACCCTTGCCCTCCACTATAAAAACTAGACTGGTTAAACCCTCACCACTAACCCTCCACTATAACAACTAGACTGGTTAAACCCTCACCACTAACCCTCCACTATAAAAACTAGACTGGTTAAACCCTCACCACTAACCCTTACCCACCACTATAAAAACTAGACTGGTAAAACCCTCACCACTAACCCTTACCCTCCACTATAAAAACTAGACTGGTTAAGCACTCACCACTAATCCTAACCCTCCACTATAAAAACTAGACTGGTAAAGCCCTCACCACAAACCCTCCACTATAAAAACTAGACTGGTTAAACCCTCACCACTAACCCTTACCCTCCATTATAAAAACTAGACTGTTTAAATCCTCACCACTAACCCTCCACTATAAAAACTAGACTGGTTAAACCCTCACCACTAACCCTTACCCTCCACTATAAAAACTAGACTGGTTAAACCCTCACCACTAACCCTTACCCTCCACTATAACAACTAGACTGGTTGAACCCTCACCACTAACCCTCCACTATAACAACTAGACTGGTTAAACCCTCACCACTAACCCTTACCCTCCACTATAACAACTAGACTCCCCTCACCACTAACCCTCCAATAAAACTAGACTGGTTAAACCCTCACCACTAACCCTTGCCCTCCACTATAAAAACTAGACTGGTTAAACCCTCACCACTAACCCTCCACTATAACAACTAGACTGGTTAAACCCTCACCACTAACCCTCCACTATAAAAACTAGACTGGTTAAACCTCACCACTAACCCTTACCCACCACTATAAAAACTAGACTGGTAAAACCCTCACCACTAACCCTTACCCTCCACTATAAAAACTAGACTGGTTAAGCACTCACCACTAATCCTAACCCTCCACTATAAAAACTAGACTGGTAAAACCCTCACCACAAACCCTCCACTATAAAAACTAGACTGGTTAAACCCTCACCACTAACCCTTACCCTCCATTATAAAAACTAGACTGTTTAAATCCTCACCACTAACCCTCCACTATAAAAACTAGACTGGTTAAACCCTCACCACTAACCCTTACCCTCCACTATAAAAACTAGACTGGTTAAACCCTCACCACTAACCCTTACCCTCCACTATAACAACTAGACTGGTTGAACCCTCACCACTAACCCTCCACTATAACAACTAGACTGGTTAAACCCTCACCACTAACCCTTACCCTCCACTATAACAACTAGACTGGTTAACCCCTCACCACTAACCCTCCACTATAACAACTAGACTGGTTAAACCCTCACCACTAACCCTTGCCCTCCACTATAAAAACTAGACTGGTTAAACCCTCACCACTAACCCTCCACTATAACAACTAGACTGGTTAAACCCTCACCACTAACCCTCCACTATAAAAACTAGACTGGTTAAACCCTCACCACTAACCCTTACCCACCACTATAAAAACTAGACTGGTAAAACCCTCACCACTAACCCTTACCCTCCACTATAAAAACTAGACTGGTTAAGCACTCACCACTAATCCTAACCCTCCACTATAAAAACTAGACTGGTAAAGCCCTCACCACAAACCCTCCACTATAAAAACTAGACTGGTTAAACCCTCACCACTAACCCTTACCCTCCACTATAAAAACTAGACTGTTTAAATCCTCACCACTAACCCTCCACTATAAAAACTAGACTGGTTAAACCCTCACCACTAACCCTTACCCTCCACTATAAAAACTAGACTGGTTAAACCCTCACCACTAACCCTTACCCTCCACTATAACAACTAGACTGGTTGAACCCTCACCACTAACCCTCCACTATAACAACTAGACTGGTTAAACCCTCACCACTAACCCTTACCCTCCACTATAACAACTAGACTGGTTAACCCCTCACCACTAACCCTCCACTATAACAACTAGACTGGTTAAACCCTCACCACTAACCCTCCACTATAAAAACTAGACTGGTTAAACCCTCACCACTAACCCTTACCCACCACTATAAAAACTAGACTGGTAAAACCCTCACCACTAACCCTTACCCTCCACTATAAAAACTAGACTGGTTAAGCACTCACCACTAATCCTAACCCTCCACTATAAAAACTAGACTGGTAAAGCCCTCACCACAAACCCTCCACTATAAAAACTAGACTGGTTAAACCCTCACCACCAACCCTTACCCTCCATTATAAAAACTAGACTGTTTAAATCCTCACCACTAACCCTCCACTATAAAAACTAGACTGGTTAAACCCTCACCACTAACCCTTACCCTCCACTATAAAAACTAGACTGGTTAAACTCTCACCACTAATTCAAACCCTCCACTATAAAAACTCTACTGGTTAAACCCTCACCACTAACCCTCCACTATATAAACTAGACTGGTTAAACCCTCACCACTAACCCTCCACTATAAAAACTAGACTGGTTAAACCCTCACCACTAATTCTAACCCTCCACTATAAAAACTAGACTGGTTAAACCCTCACCACTAATTATAACCCTCCACTATAAAAACTAGACTGGTTAAACCCTCACCACTAACTCTCTGCTATAAAAACTAGACTGGTTAAACTCTCACCACTAACCCTTACCCTCCACTATAAAAACTAGACTGGTTAAACCCTCACCACTAATTCTAACCCTCCACTATAAAAACTAGACTGGTTAAACCCTCACCACTAATCCTAACCCTCCACTATAAAAACTAGACTGGTAAAACCCTCACCACAAACCCTCCACTATAAAAACTAGACTGGTTAAACCCTCACCACTAACCCTTACCCTCCACTATAAAAACTAGACTGGTTAAACCCTCACCACTAATCCTTACCCTCCACTATAAAAACTAGACTGGTTAAACCCTCACCACTAACCCTTACCCTCCACTATAAAAACTAGACTGGTTAAACCCTCACCACTAATCCTAACCCTCCGCTATAAAAACTAGACTGGTAAAACCCTCACCACTAACCCTCCACTATAACAACTAGACTGGTTAAACCCTCACCACTAATTCTAACCCCCTGCTATAAAAACTAGACTGGTTAAACCCTCACCACTAATCCTAACCCTCCGCTATAAAAACTAGACTGGTAAAACCCTCACCACAAACCCTCCACTATAACAACTAGACTGGTTAAACCCTCACCACAAACCCTCCACTATAACAACTAGACTGGTTAAACCCTCACCACTAATCCTTACCCTCCACTATAAAAACTAGACTGGTTAAACCCTCACCACTAATCCTTACCCTCCACTATAAAAACTAGACTGGTTAAACCCTCACCACTAACCCTCCACTATAACAACTAGACTGGTAAAACCCTCACCACTAACCCTTACCCTCCACTATAAAAACTAGACTGGTTAAACCCTCACCACTAATTATAACCCTCCACTATAAAAACTAGACTGGTTAAACCCTCACCACTAATCCTTACCCTCCACTATAAAAACTAGACTGGTTAAACCCTCACCACTAACCCTCCACTATAAAAACTAGACTGGTAAAACCCTCACCACTAACCCTTACCCTCCACAATAAAAACTAGACTGGTAAAACCCTCACCACTAACCCTTACCCTCCACTATAAAAACTAGACTGTTTAAACCCTCACCACTAACCCTTACCCTCCACTATAACAACTAGACTGGTTAAACCCTCACCACTAATCCTTACCCTCCACTATAAAAACTAGACTGGTTAAACCCTCACCACTAACCCTCCACTATAAAAACTAGACTGGTTAAACCCTCACCACTAATTCTAACCCTCCACTATAAAAACTAGACTGGTTAAACCCTCACCACTAATCCTAACCCTCCACTATAAAAACTAGACTGGTAAATCCCTCACCACAAACCCTCCACTATAAAAACTAGACTGGTTAAACCCTCACCACTAACTCTCTGCTATAAAAACTAGACTGGTAAAACCCTCACCACTAACCCTCCACTATAAAAACTAGACTGGTTAAACCCTCACCACTAACCCTTACCCTCCACTATAAAAACTAGACTGGTTAAACCCTCACCACTAATCCTAACCCTCCGCTATAAAAACTAGACTGGTAAAACCCTCACCACAAACCCTCCACTATAACAACTAGACTGGTAAAACCCTCCACAAACCCTCCACTATAAAAACTAGACTGGTCAAACCCTCACCACTAATGCTAACCCTCCACTATAAAAACTAGACTGGTTAAACCCTCACACAAACCCTCCACTATAAAAACTAGACTGGTTAAACCCTCACCACTAATTCTAACCCTCCACTATAAAAACTAGACTGGTTAAACCCTCACCACTAATCCTAACCCTCCACTATAAAAACTAGACTGGTAAAACCCTCACCACAAACCCTCCACTGTAAAAACTAGACTGGTTAAACCCTCACCACTAATCCTTACCCTCCACTATAAAAACTAGACTGGTTAAACCCTCACCACTAACCCTCCACTATAAAAACTAGACTTGGTTAAACTCACACCACTAACCCTCCACTATAAAAACTAGACTGGTCAAACCCTCACCACTAATCCTAACCCTCCACTATAAAAACTAGACTGGTTAAACCCTCACCACTAACCCTCCACTATAAAAACTAGACTTGGTTAAACTCTCACCACTAACCCTCCACTATAAAAACTAGACTGGTTAAACCCTCACCACTAACCCTTACCCTCCACTATAAAAACTAGACTGGTTAAACCCTCACCACTAATCCTAACTCTCCGCTATAAAAACTAGACTGGTCAAACCCTCACCACCAATTCTAACCCTCCACTATAAAAACTAGACTGGTAAAACCCTCACCACAAACCCTCCACACATTGAGATGAGATAGTTGTAGATGAGATACATTGAGATGAGATAGTTGTAGAATAGATACATTGAGATGAGATAGTTGTAGATGAGATAGTTAGTTGTAGATGAGATAGTTGTAGATGAGATACATTGAGATGAGATAGTGAGATAGTTGTAGATGAGATACATAGTAGATGAGATACATAGATATGAGATAGTTGTAGATGAGATAGTTGTAGATGAGATACAGATAGATACATTGAGATGAGATAGTTGTAGATGAGATACATAGAGATGAGATACATTGAGATAGAGATACATAGAGATGAGATACATTGAGATAGATACATAGAGATGAGATACATAGATGAGATAGTTGTAGATGAGATAGTTGTAGATGAGATACATAGATGAGATTAGATAGATACATAGAGATGTAGATGAGATACATTGAGATGAGATAGTTGTAGATGAGATAGTTGTAGAATTGATACATGAGATAGTTGTAGATGAGATACATTGAGATGAGATAGTTGTAGATGAGATACATAGAGATGAGATAGTTTGTAGATGAGATACATAGAGATGAGATAGATGATAGATGAGAGATGAGATAGTTGTAGATGAGATACATAGAGATGAGATAGTTGTAGATGAGATACATTGAGATGAGATAGTTGTAGATGAGATAGAGATGAGATACATAGAGATGAGATAGTTGTAGATGAGATACATTGAGATGAGATAGTTGTAGATGAGATACATTGAGATGAGATAGATTACATTGAGATGAGATAGTTGTAGATGAGATACATTGAGATGAGATAGTTGTAGATACATTGAGATGAGATAGTTGTAGATGAGATGAGATAGTTGTAGATGAGATGAGATTGAGATGAGATACATTGAGATGAGATAGTTGTAGATGAGATACATTGAGATGAGATAGTTGTAGATGAGATACATAGAGATGAGATACATTGAGATGAGATACATTGAGAGATGATAGATGAGATACATAGAGATGAGATAGTTGTAGATGAGATACATAGAGATGAGATAGTTGTAGATGAGATACATTGAGAGATGAGATAGTTGTAGATGAGATACATTGAGATGAGATAGTTGTAGATGAGATGAGATACATTGAGATGAGATAGTTGTAGATGAGATGAGATAGTTGAGATGAGATAGTTAGTTTGTAGATGAGATACATAGGATGAGATAGTTGTAGATGAGATACATTGAGATACATTGAGATAGTTGTAGATGAGATACATAGAGATGAGATAGTTGTAGATGAGATACATAGAGATGAGATAGTTGTAGATACATAGAGATAGATACATTGTAGATGAGATGAGATAGATTGTAGATGAGATAGTTGAGATAGATGAGATAGTTGATAGATGAGATAGTTGAGATGAGATAGATGAGATACATTGAGATGAGATAGTTGTAGATGAGATACATTGAGATGAGATAGTTGTAGATGAGATACATTGAGATGAGATAGTTGTAGATGAGATACATTGAGATGAGATAGTTGTAGATGAGATACATAGAGATGAGATAGTTGTAGATGAGATAGTTAGAGATGAGATAGATACATTGAGATGAGATGAGATACATAGAGATGAGATAGTTGTAGATGAGATACATTGAGATGAGATAGATAGTTGTAGATGAGATAGTTGATGAGATGAGATACATTGAGATGAGATAGTTGTAGATGAGATACATTGAGATGAGATAGTTGTAGATGAGATAGTTGTAGATGAGATAGTTGTAGATGAGATAGTTGTAGATGAGATACATAGAGATAGTTGTAGATGAGATACATTGAGATGAGATACATAGAGATGAGATACATTGAGATGAGATAGTTGTAGATGAGATAGTTGTGAGATGAGATAGTTGTAGATGAGATACATTGAGATGAGATACATTGAGAGATGAGATAGTTGTAGATGAGATAGTTGTAGATGAGATAGTTGAGATGAGATAGTTGTAGATGAGATACATTGAGATGAGATAGTTGTAGATGAGATACATAGAGATGAGATAGTTGTAGATGAGATAGTTGAGATGAGATACATTGAGATGAGATAGTTGTGAGATAGAGATGAGATAGTTGTAGATGAGATAGAGATTAGTTAGTGAGATGAGATACATTGAGATAGTTGTAGATAGTGAGATACATAGAGATGAGATGATAGAGATGAGATACATAGAGATGAGATAGTTGTAGATGAGATACATTGAGATGAGATACATTGTAGATGAGATAGTTGTAGATGAGATACATAGAAATGAGTTGTAGATGAGATACATAGTTGTAGATGAGATACATTGAGATGAGAGATAGAGATTGTAGATGAGATACATAGAGATAGAGATGAGATATATTGTGAGATGAGATGAGATACATTGAGATGAGATACATGAGATGAGATAGTTGTAGATGAGATACATTGAGATGAGATAGTTGTAGATGAGATAGTTGTAGATGAGATACATTGAGATGAGATAGTTGTAGATGAGATAGTTGTAGATGAGATACATAGAGATGAGATAGTTGTAGATGAGATACATTGAGATGAGATAGTTGTAGATGAGATACATTGAGATGAGATACATAGAGATGAGATGAGATGAGATAGTTGTAGATGAGATAGTTGTAGATGAGATAGTTGTAGATGAGATAGTTGTAGATGAGATACATAGAGATGAGATACATAGAGATGAGATAGATGAGATAGTTGTAGATGAGATAGTTGAGATAGATGAGATAGTTGTAGATGAGATACATAGTTGTTGTAGATGAGATACATAGAGATGAGATACATTGAGATGAGATACATTGAGATGAGATAGTTGTAGATGAGATACATAGAGATGAGATAGTTGATAGATGAGATAGTTGAGATGAGATAGTTGTAGATGAGATAGTTGTAGATGAGATAGTTGAGATGAGATAGTTGTAGATGAGATAGTTGAGATGAGATACATAGAGATGAGATAGTTGTAGATGAGATACATTGTAGAGATGAGATAGTTGTAGATGAGATACATTGAGATGAGATACATAGATGAGATAGTTGTAGATGTACATGTAGATGAGATAGTTGTAGATGAGATACATTGAGATGAGATAGTTGTAGATGAGATACATAGAGATGAGATAGTTGTAGATGAGATACATTGAGATGAGATACATAGAGATGAGATAGTTGTAGATGAGATAGTTGTAGATGAGATAGAGATTGATAGATGAGATAGATACATTGTAGATGAGATACATAGAATACATTGAGATGAGATAGTTGTAGATGATACATAGAGATGATACATAGAGATGAGATAGTTGTAGATGAGATACATAGAGATGAGATAGTTGTAGATGAGATAGTTGTAGATGAGATACATAGAGATGAGATAGTTGTAGATGAGATACATTGAGAGATAGTTGTAGATAGTTGTAGATGAGATACATAGAGATGAGATAGTTGTAGATGAGATACATAGAGATGAGATAGTTGAGATGAGATAGTTGTAGATGAGATAGTTGATGAGATGTTGTAGATGAGATACATAGAGATGAGATAGTTGTAGATGAGATACATAGAGATGAGATGAGATAGTTGTAGTTGTGAGATACATAGAGATGAGATAGTTGTAGATGAGATAGATAGTTGTAGATGATGAGATAGAGATGAGAGATGAGTTGTAGATGAGATAGTTGTAGATGAGATACATAGAGATGAGATAGTTGTAGATACATGAGATGAGATAGTTGTAGATGAGAGATAGATACATGTAGATGAGATAGTTGAGATGAGATACATAGAGATGAGATAGATAGTTGTAGATGAGATACATTGAGATGAGATAGTTGTAGATGAGATAGTTGTAGATGAGATACATTGAGATGAGATAGTTGTAGATGAGATACATTGAGATGAGATACATAGAGATGAGATAGTTGTAGATGAGATAGTTGTAGATGAGATACATTGAGATGAGATACATAGTTGTTGTAGATGAGATACATTGAGATGAGATAATTGAGATGATAGTTGTAGATGAGATACATTGAGATGAGATGAGATACATTGTAGATGAGATAGTTGTAGATGAGATAGTTGTGAGATAGTTGTAGATGAGATACATTGAGATGAGATAGTTGTAGATGAGATACATAGAAATGAGATAGTTGTAGATGAGATACATAGAGATGAGATAGTTGTAGATGAGATACATAGAGATGAGATAGTTGTAGATGAGATACATTGAGATGAGATACATAGAGATGAGATAGTTGTAGATGAGATATATTGAGATGAGATAGTTGTAGATGAGATACATTGAGATGAGATACATAGAGATGAGATAGTTGTAGATGAGATATATTGAGATGAGATAGTTGTAGATGAGATAGTTGTAGATGAGTTACATAGAGATGAGATAGTTGTAGATGAGATACATTGAGATGAGATAGTTGCAGATGAGATAGTTGTAGATGAGATACATTGAGATGAGATAGTTGTAGATGAGATAGTTGTAGATGAGATACATTGAGATGAGATAGTTGTAGATGAGATAGTTGTAGATGAGATACATTGAGATGAGATACATTGAGATGAGATAGTTGTAGATGAGATACATTGAGATGAGATACATAGAGATGAGATAGTTGTAGATGAGATAGTTGTAGATGAGATAGTTGTAGATGAGATACATTGAGATGAGATAGTTGTAGATGAGATACATAGAGATGAGATACATAGAGATGAGATAGTTGTAGATGAGATAGTTGTAGATGAGATAGTTGTAGATGAGATACATTGAGATGAGATACATTGAGATGAGATAGTTGTAGATGAGATACATAGAGATGAGATAGTTGTAGATGAGATACATAGAGATGAGATACATAGAGATGAGATAGTTGTAGATGAGATAGTTGTAGATGAGATAGTTGTAGATGAGATACATAGAGATGAGATACATTGAGATGAGATAGTTGTAGATGAGATAGTTGTAGATGAGATACATAGAGATGAGATAGTTGTAGATGAGATACATTGAGATGAGATAGTTGTAGATGAGATAGTTGTAGATGAGATACATAGAGATGAGATACATAGAGATGAGATAGTTGTAGATGAGATACATAGAGATGAGATACATTGAGATGAGATAGATGTAGATGAGATACATAGAGATGAGATAGTTGTAGATGAGATACATTGAGATGAGATAGTTGTAGATGAGATACATAGAGATGAGATAGTTGTAGATGAGATACATTGAGATGAGATAGTTGTAGATGAGATACATTGAGATGAGATAGTTGTAGATGAGATGCATAGAGATGAGATACATAGAGATGAGATAGTTGTAGATGAGATAGTTGTAGATGAGATACATAGAGATGAGATAGTTGTAGGTGAGATAAATAGAGATGAGATAGTTGTAGATGAGATACATAGAGATGAGATACATAGAGATGAGATAGTTGTAGATGAGATAGTTGTAGATGAGATAGTTGTAGATGAGATAGTTGTAGATGAGATACATAGAGATGAGATAGTTGTAGGTGAGATACATAGAGATGAGATAGTTGTAGGTGAGATACATTGAGATGAGATAGTTGTAGATGAGATAGTTGTAGATGAGATACATTGAGATGAGATAGTTGTAGATGAGATACATAGTGAGATAGTTGTAGATGAGATACATAGAGATGAGATAGTTGTAGATGAGATACATAGAGATGAGATAGTTGTAGATGAGATACATTGAGATGAGATACATAGAGATGAGATAGTTGTAGATGAGATATATTGAGATGAGATAGTTGTAGATGAGATACATTGAGATGAGATACATAGAGATGAGATAGTTGTAGATGAGATATATTGAGATGAGATAGTTGTAGATGAGATAGTTGTAGATGAGTTACATAGAGATGAGATAGTTGTAGATGAGATACATTGAGATGAGATAGTTGCAGATGAGATAGTTGTAGATGAGATACATTGAGATGAGATAGTTGTAGATGAGATAGTTGTAGATGAGATACATTGAGATGAGATAGTTGTAGATGAGATAGTTGTAGATGAGATACATTGAGATGAGATACATTGAGATGAGATAGTTGTAGATGAGATACATTGAGATGAGATACATAGAGATGAGATAGTTGTAGATGAGATAGTTGTAGATGAGATACATTGAGATGAGATACATTGAGATGAGATAGTTGTAGATGAGATACATTGAGATGAGATACATAGAGATGAGATAGTTGTAGATGAGATAGTTGTAGATGAGATAGTTGTAGATGAGATACATTGAGATGAGATAGTTGTAGATGAGATACATAGAGATGAGATACATAGAGATGAGATAGTTGTAGATGAGATAGTTGTAGATGAGATACATTGAGATGAGATACATTGAGATGAGATAGTTGTAGATGAGATACATAGAGATGAGATAGTTGTAGATGAGATACATAGAGATGAGATACATAGAGATGAGATAGTTGTAGATGAGATAGTTGTAGATGAGATAGTTGTAGATGAGATACATAGAGATGAGATACATTGAGATGAGATAGTTGTAGATGAGATAGTTGTAGATGAGATACATAGAGATGAGATAGTTGTAGATGAGATACATTGAGATGAGATAGTTGTAGATGAGATAGTTGTAGATGAGATACATAGAGATGAGATACATAGAGATGAGATAGTTGTAGATGAGATACATAGAGATGAGATACATTGAGATGAGATAGATGTAGATGAGATACATAGAGATGAGATAGTTGTAGATGAGATACATTGAGATGAGATAGTTGTAGATGAGATACATAGAGATGAGATAGTTGTAGATGAGATACATTGAGATGAGATAGTTGTAGATGAGATACATTGAGATGAGATAGTTGTAGATGAGATGCATAGAGATGAGATACATAGAGATGAGATAGTTGTAGATGAGATAGTTGTAGATGAGATACATAGAGATGAGATAGTTGTAGGTGAGATAGTTGTAGATGAGATACATAGAGATGAGATAGTTGTAGGTGAGATAAATAGAGATGAGATAGTTGTAGATGAGATACATAGAGATGAGATACATAGAGATGAGATAGTTGTAGATGAGATAGTTGTAGATGAGATAGT
Organism: Oncorhynchus gorbuscha; assembly: GCF_021184085.1. Classification (NCBI taxonomy): domain Eukaryota; kingdom Metazoa; phylum Chordata; class Actinopteri; order Salmoniformes; family Salmonidae; genus Oncorhynchus; species Oncorhynchus gorbuscha. The sequence continues at coordinate 51,395,443 of NC_060194.1, read as the reverse complement.
TGTAGATGAGATAGTTGTAGATGAGATACATAGAGATGAGATAGTTGTAGGTGAGATACATAGAGATGAGATAGTTGTAGGTGAGATACATTGAGATGAGATAGTTGTAGATGAGATAGTTGTAGATGAGATACATTGAGATGAGATAGTTGTAGATGAGATACATAGAAATGAGATAGTTGTAGATGAGATACATAGAGATGAGATAGTTGTAGATGAGATACATAGAGATGAGATAGTTGTAGATGAGATACATAGAGATGAGATAGTTGTAGATGAGATACATTGAGATGAGATACATAGAGATGAGATAGTTGTAGATGAGATATATTGAGATGAGATAGTTGTAGATGAGATAGTTGTAGATGAGTTACATAGAGATGAGATAGTTGTAGATGAGATACATTGAGATGAGATAGTTGCAGATGAGATAGTTGTAGATGAGATACATTGAGATGAGATAGTTGTAGATGAGATAGTTGTAGATGAGATACATTGAGATGAGATAGTTGTAGATGAGATAGTTGTAGATGAGATACATTGAGATGAGATACATTGAGATGAGATAGTTGTAGATGAGATACATTGAGATGAGATACATAGAGATGAGATAGTTGTAGATGAGATAGTTGTAGATGAGATAGTTGTAGATGAGATACATTGAGATGAGATAGTTGTAGATGAGATACATAGAGATGAGATACATAGAGATGAGATAGTTGTAGATGAGATAGTTGTAGATGAGATAGTTGTAGATGAGATACATTGAGATGAGATACATTGAGATGAGATAGTTGTAGATGAGATACATAGAGATGAGATAGTTGTAGATGAGATACATAGAGATGAGATACATAGAGATGAGATAGTTGTAGATGAGATAGTTGTAGATGAGATAGTTGTAGATGAGATAGTTGTAGATGAGATACATAGAGATGAGATACATTGAGATGAGATAGTTGTAGATGAGATAGTTGTAGATGAGATACATAGAGATGAGATAGTTGTAGATGAGATACATTGAGATGAGATAGTTGTAGATGAGATAGTTGTAGATGAGATACATAGAGATGAGATACATAGAGATGAGATAGTTGTAGATGAGATACATAGAGATGAGGTACATTGAGATGAGATAGATGTAGATGAGATACATAGAGATGAGATAGTTGTAGATGAGATACATTGAGATGAGATAGTTGTAGATGAGATACATAGAGATGAGATAGTTGTAGATGAGATACATTGAGATGAGATAGTTGTAGATGAGATACATTGAGATGAGATAGTTGTAGATGAGATGCATAGAGATGAGATACATAGAGATGAGATAGTTGTAGATGAGATAGTTGTAGATGAGATACATAGAGATGAGATAGTTGTAGGTGAGATAAATAGAGATGAGATAGTTGTAGATGAGATACATAGAGATGAGATACATAGAGATGAGATAGTTGTAGATGAGATAGTTGTAGATGAGATAGTTGTAGATGAGATAGTTGTAGATGAGATACATAGAGATGAGATAGTTGTAGGTGAGATACATAGAGATGAGATAGTTGTAGGTGAGATACATTGAGATGAGATAGTTGTAGATGAGATAGTTGTAGATGAGATACATAGAGATGAGATAGTTGTAGGTGAGATACATTGAGATGAGATAGTTGTAGATGAGATACATAGAGATGAGATACATAGAGATGAGATAGTTGTAGATGAGATACATTGAGATGAGATAGTTGTAGATGAGATAGTTGTAGATGAGATACATTGAGATGAGATAGTTGTAGATGAGATACATTGAGATGAGATAGTTGTAGATGAGATAGTTGTAGATGAGATAGTTGTAGATGAGATACATTGAGATGAGATACATAGAGATGAGATAGTTGTAGATGAGATAGTTGTAGATGAGATACATAGAGATGAGATAGTTGTAGATGAGATACATTGAGATGAGATAGTTGTAGATGAGATACATTGAGATGAGATACATAGAGATGAGATAGTTGTAGATGAGATACATTGAGATGAGATAGTTGTAGATGAGATACATAGAGATGAGATAGTTGTAGATGAGATACATTGAGATGAGATACATAGAGATGAGATAGTTGTAGATGAGATAGTTGTAGATGAGTTACATAGAGATGAGATAGTTGTAGATGAGATACATTGAGATGAGATACATAGAGATGAGATAGTTGTGAATGAGATAGTTGTAGATGAGATAGTTGTAGATGAGATACATAGAGATGAGATACATAGAGATGAGATAGTTGTAGATGAGATACATAGAGATGAGATAGTTGTAGGTGAGATACATTGAGATGAGATAGTTGTAGATGAGATAGTTGTAGATGAGATACATAGAGATGAGATAGTTGTAGGTGAGATACATTGAGATGAGATAGTTGTAGATGAGATACATAGAGATGAGATACATAGAGATGAGATAGTTGTAGATGAGATACATTGAGATGAGATAGTTGTAGATGAGATAGTTGTAGATGAGATACATTGAGATGAGATAGTTGTAGATGAGATACATTGAGATGAGATACATAGAGATGAGATAGTTGTAGATGAGATAGTTGTAGATGAGATACATTGAGATGAGATAGTTGTAGATGAGATACATAGAAATGAGATAGTTGTAGATGAGATACATTGAGATGAGATACATAGAGATGAGATAGTTGTAGATGAGATAGTTGTAGATGAGATACATTGAGATGAGATAGTTGTAGATGAGATACATAGAAATGAGATAGTTGTAGATGAGATACATAGAGATGAGATAGTTGTAGATGAGATACATAGAGATGAGATAGTTGTAGATGAGATACATTGAGATGAGATACATAGAGATGAGATAGTTGTAGATGAGATATATTGAGATGAGATAGTTGTAGATGAGATACATTGAGATGAGATACATAGAGATGAGATAGTTGTAGATGAGATATATTGAGATGAGATAGTTGTAGATGAGATAGTTGTAGATGAGTTACATAGAGATGAGATAGTTGTAGATGAGATACATTGAGATGAGATAGTTGCAGATGAGATAGTTGTAGATGAGATACATTGAGATGAGATAGTTGTAGATGAGATAGTTGTAGATGAGATACATTGAGATGAGATAGTTGTAGATGAGATAGTTGTAGATGAGATACATTGAGATGAGATACATTGAGATGAGATAGTTGTAGATGAGATACATTGAGATGAGATACATAGAGATGAGATAGTTGTAGATGAGATAGTTGTAGATGAGATAGTTGTAGATGAGATACATTGAGATGAGATAGTTGTAGATGAGATACATAGAGATGAGATACATAGAGATGAGATAGTTGTAGATGAGATAGTTGTAGATGAGATAGTTGTAGATGAGATACATTGAGATGAGATACATTGAGATGAGATAGTTGTAGATGAGATACATAGAGATGAGATAGTTGTAGATGAGATACATAGAGATGAGATACATAGAGATGAGATAGTTGTAGATGAGATAGTTGTAGATGAGATAGTTGTAGATGAGATACATAGAGATGAGATACATTGAGATGAGATAGTTGTAGATGAGATAGTTGTAGATGAGATACATAGAGATGAGATAGTTGTAGATGAGATACATTGAGATGAGATAGTTGTAGATGAGATAGTTGTAGATGAGATACATAGAGATGAGATACATAGAGATGAGATAGTTGTAGATGAGATACATAGAGATGAGATACATTGAGATGAGATAGATGTAGATGAGATACATAGAGATGAGATAGTTGTAGATGAGATACATTGAGATGAGATAGTTGTAGATGAGATACATAGAGATGAGATAGTTGTAGATGAGATACATTGAGATGAGATAGTTGTAGATGAGATACATTGAGATGAGATAGTTGTAGATGAGATGCATAGAGATGAGATACATAGAGATGAGATAGTTGTAGATGAGATAGTTGTAGATGAGATACATAGAGATGAGATAGTTGTAGGTGAGATAAATAGAGATGAGATAGTTGTAGATGAGATACATAGAGATGAGATACATAGAGATGAGATAGTTGTAGATGAGATAGTTGTAGATGAGATAGTTGTAGATGAGATAGTTGTAGATGAGATACATAGAGATGAGATAGTTGTAGGTGAGATACATAGAGATGAGATAGTTGTAGGTGAGATACATTGAGATGAGATAGTTGTAGATGAGATAGTTGTAGATGAGATACATTGAGATGAGATAGTTGTAGATGAGATACATAGAAATGAGATAGTTGTAGATGAGATACATAGAGATGAGATAGTTGTAGATGAGATACATAGAGATGAGATAGTTGTAGATGAGATACATTGAGATGAGATACATAGAGATGAGATAGTTGTAGATGAGATATATTGAGATGAGATAGTTGTAGATGAGATACATTGAGATGAGATACATAGAGATGAGATAGTTGTAGATGAGATATATTGAGATGAGATAGTTGTAGATGAGATAGTTGTAGATGAGTTACATAGAGATGAGATAGTTGTAGATGAGATACATTGAGATGAGATAGTTGCAGATGAGATAGTTGTAGATGAGATACATTGAGATGAGATAGTTGTAGATGAGATAGTTGTAGATGAGATACATTGAGATGAGATAGTTGTAGATGAGATAGTTGTAGATGAGATACATTGAGATGAGATACATTGAGATGAGATAGTTGTAGATGAGATACATTGAGATGAGATACATAGAGATGAGATAGTTGTAGATGAGATAGTTGTAGATGAGATACATTGAGATGAGATACATTGAGATGAGATAGTTGTAGATGAGATACATTGAGATGAGATACATAGAGATGAGATAGTTGTAGATGAGATAGTTGTAGATGAGATAGTTGTAGATGAGATACATTGAGATGAGATAGTTGTAGATGAGATACATAGAGATGAGATACATAGAGATGAGATAGTTGTAGATGAGATAGTTGTAGATGAGATAGTTGTAGATGAGATACATTGAGATGAGATACATTGAGATGAGATAGTTGTAGATGAGATACATAGAGATGAGATAGTTGTAGATGAGATACATAGAGATGAGATACATAGAGATGAGATAGTTGTAGATGAGATAGTTGTAGATGAGATAGTTGTAGATGAGATACATAGAGATGAGATACATTGAGATGAGATAGTTGTAGATGAGATAGTTGTAGATGAGATACATAGAGATGAGATAGTTGTAGATGAGATACATTGAGATGAGATAGTTGTAGATGAGATAGTTGTAGATGAGATACATAGAGATGAGATACATAGAGATGAGATAGTTGTAGATGAGATACATAGAGATGAGATACATTGAGATGAGATAGATGTAGATGAGATACATAGAGATGAGATAGTTGTAGATGAGATACATTGAGATGAGATAGTTGTAGATGAGATACATAGAGATGAGATAGTTGTAGATGAGATACATTGAGATGAGATAGTTGTAGATGAGATACATTGAGATGAGATAGTTGTAGATGAGATGCATAGAGATGAGATACATAGAGATGAGATAGTTGTAGATGAGATAGTTGTAGATGAGATACATAGAGATGAGATAGTTGTAGGTGAGATAAATAGAGATGAGATAGTTGTAGATGAGATACATAGAGATGAGATACATAGAGATGAGATAGTTGTAGATGAGATAGTTGTAGATGAGATAGTTGTAGATGAGATAGTTGTAGATGAGATACATTGTAGATGAGATAGTTGTAGATGAGATACATAGAGATGAGATAGTTGTAGGTGAGATACATTGAGATGAGATAGTTGTAGATGAGATACATGTAGAGATACATTGATGAGATAGTGTAGATGAGATACATAGATGAGATAGTTGTAGATGAGATACATAGAGATGAGATAGTTGTAGATGAGATACATAGAGATGAGATAGTTGTAGATACATTGAGATGAGATAGTTGTAGATGAGATAGTTGTAGATGAGATACATGAGATGAGATAGTTGTAGATGAGATACATTGAGATAGATGAGATAGATAGTAGATGAGATAGTTGTAGAGATGAGATAGTTGTAGATGAGATACATAGAGATGAGATAGTTGTAGATGAGATACATAGAGATGAGATAGTTGTAGATGAGATAGAGATACATTGAGATGAGATAGTTGTAGATGAGATACATTGAGATGAGAGATGAGATAGTTGTAGATGAGATACATAGATGATGAGATAGTTGTAGATGAGATACATAGAGATGAGATAGTTGTAGATGAGATACATAGAGATGAGATAGTTGTAGATGAGATACATAGAGATGAGATAGTTGTAGATGAGATAGTTGTAGATGAGATACATAGAGATGAGATAGTTGTAGATGAGATACATAGAGATGAGATAGTTTGTAGATGAGATAGTTGTAGATGAGATACATTGAGATGAGATACATTGTAGATGAGATAGAGATGAGATAGTTGTAGATGAGATAGTTGTGAGATGAGATGAGATAGTTGTAGATGAGATAGTTGTAGATGAGATACATTGAGATGAGATAGTACATGAGATAGAGATACATTGAGATGAGATAGTAGAGATGAGATAGTTGTAGATGAGATACATAGAGATGAGATAGTTGTAGATGAGATACATAGAGATGAGATAGTTGATGAGATAGTTGAGATGAGATACATAGAGATGAGATAGTTGTAGATGAGATACATTGAGATGAGATAGTTGTGATACATTGAGATGAGATACATAGAGATGAGATAGTTGTAGATGAGATACATAGAGATGAGATAGTTGTAGATGAGATACATAGAGAAGAGATAGTTGTAGATGAGATACATAGATATGAGATAGTTGTAGATGAGATACATTGAGATGAGATAGTTGTAGATGAGATACATAGAGATGAGATACATAGAGATGAGATAGTTGTAGATGAGATACATTGAGATGAGATAGTTGTAGATGAGATACATAGAGATGAGATAGTTGTAGATGAGATACATAGAGATGAGATACATAGAGATGAGATACATAGAGATGAGATAGTTGTAGATGAGATACATTGAGATGAGATAGTTGTGAATGAGATAGTTGTAGATGAGATACATTGAGATGAGATAGTTGTAGATGAGATAGTTGTAGATGAGATACATTGAGATGAGATAGTTGTAGATGAGATAGATAGTTGTAGATGAGATACATTGAGATGAGATAGATAGTTGTAGATGAGATACATTGAGATGAGATAGTTGTAGATGAGATACATTGAGATGAGATAGTTGTAGATGAGATACATAGAGATAGATACATAGAGATGAGATACATAGAGATGAGATAGTTGTGAGATACATTGAGATGAGATATTGTAGATGAGATAGTTGTAGATGAGATACATTGAGATGAGATAGTTGTAGATGAGATACATTGAGATGAGATAGTTGTAGTTGTAGATGAGATACATAGAGATGAGATAGTTGTAGATGAGATACATAGAGATGAGATAGTTGTAGATGAGATACATAGAGATGAGATAGTTGTAGATGAGATACATTGAGATGAGATAGTTGTAGATGAGATAGTTGTAGATGAGATACATAGAGATGAGATATTGTAGATGAGATACATTGAGATGAGATAGTTGTAGATGAGATAGTTGTAGATGAGATACATTGAGATGAGATAGTTGTAGATGAGATACATAGAGATGAGATAGTTGTAGATGAGATACATTGAGATGAGATAGTTGTAGATGAGATACATTGAGATGAGATAGTTGTAGATGAGATACATTGAGATGAGATAGTTGTAGATGAGATACATAGAGATGAGATAGTTGTAGATGAGATACATTGAGATGAGATACATTGAGATGAGATAGTTGTAGATGAGATACATAGAGATGAGATAGTTGTAGATGAGATACATAGAGATGAGATAGTTGTAGATGAGATACATTGAGATGAGATAGTTGTAGATGAGATACATAGAGATGAGATAGTTGTAGATGAGATACATTGAGATGAGATAGTTGTAGATGAGATACATTGAGATGAGATAGTTGTAGATGAGATACATAGAGATGAGATAGTTGTAGATGAGATAGTTGTAGATGAGATACATTGAGATGAGATAGTTGTAGATGAGATACATTGAGATGAGATAGTTGTAGATGAGATACATTGAGATGAGATAGTTTTAGATGAGATACATTGAGATGAGATAGTTGTAGATGAGATACATTGAGATACATAGAGATGAGATAGTTGTAGATGAGATACATTGAGATGAGATAGTTGTAGATGAGATACATAGAGATGAGATACATAGAGATGAGATAGTTGTAGATGAGATACATTGAGATGAGATAGTTGTAGATGAGATACATTGAGATGAGATAGTTGTAGATGAGATACATTGAGATGAGATAGTTGTGAATGAGATAGTTGTAGATGAGATACATTGAGATGAGATAGTTGTAGATGAGATACATTGAGATGAGATAGTTGTAGATGAGATAGTTGTAGATGAGATACATTGAGATGAGATAGTTGTAGATGAGATACATTGAGATGAGATAGTTGTAGATGAGATACATAGAGATGAGATAGTTGTAGATGAGATACATTGAGATGAGATAGTTGTAGATGAGATCGTTGTAGATGAGATACATAGAGATGAGATAGTTGTAGATGAGATAGTTGTAGATGAGATACATTGAGATGAGATACATTGAGATGAGATAGTTGTAGATGAGATACATTGAGATGAGATAGTTGTAGATGAGATACATAGAGATGAGATAGTTGTAGATGAGATACATTGAGATGAGATAGTTGTAGATGAGATACATAGAGATGAGATAGTTGTAGATGCCTTTTTCTTATTCAAAAGTTGATTGATGATTTTCCAAGTTGGCTTTAAATTATTGAAGAATTCTGGGAATGTGTTAGTAAAATATATTTTGGGGGATATCCGACGTAAGTGAGTAAATTTGTTCTTATACTCTTTGTAATTGGCAGAATTCAGTGGAGAGGGATTTGTGAGAAACATTGTATACAACTTTTAAACTGAGTATTTTTTGAGACCGGGTGTAAACCAAGGTTTCCTGAACCTTCTGCTGCTCTCCTACGTGGTTTAACGTATAATAATGGTGAAATACACAATTGAAAGATGTGAGGAAAAGTCTGGTAAGCAGGCTCTACATCAGCCTGATTATAAACATGTTCCCATGAAATATCCCCAATCAACATTTTAAAGCGCTCACAATTACTATTGTTAAATATTCTACATCTAATGCTACTAATCATTCCCATCTGTTGATTTCCAGCTGCCAAAGAGAAGTGGAAGGTTGGAAAGTGGTCAGAAATGCCTAACTGCATTAGCCACATTACTCAAAGAATTGGTAAAAATATTATCAATAAGGGTGTCAGATGAACATCACTCTGTGGGCTGATAGATGAGGGGACACAGACAGATGGAGTATAATGGATTCAGTCTGTGGGCTGATAGATGAGGGGACACAGACAGATGGAGTATAACAGATTCAGTCTGTGGGCTGATAGATGAGGGGACACAGACAGATGGAGTATAACGGATTCAGTCTGTGGGCTGATAGATGAGGGGACACAGACAGATGGAGTATAACGGATTCAGTCTGTGGGCTGATAGATGAGGGGACACAGACAGATGGAGTATAACGGATTCAGTCTGTGGGCTGATAGATGAGGGACACAGACAGATGGAGTATAACAGATTCAGTCTGTGGGCTGATAGATGAGGGGACACAGACAGATGGAGTATAATGGATTCAGTCTGTGGGCTGATAGATGAGGGGACACAGACAGATGGAGTATAACGGATTCAGTCTGTGGGCTGATAGATGAGGGACACAGACAGATGGAGTATAATGGATTCAGTCTGTGGGCTGATAGATGAGGGGACACAGACAGATGGAGTATAATGGATTCAGTCTGTGGGCTGATAGATGAGGGACACAGACAGATGGAGTATAACGGATTCAGTCTGTGGGCTGATAGATGAGGGGACACAGACAGATGGAGTATAATGGATTCAGTCTGTGGGCTGATAGATGAGGGGACACAGACAGATGGAGTATAACGGATTCAGTCTGTGGGCTGATAGATGAGGGGACACAGACAGATGGAGTATAACGGATTCAGTCTGTGGGCTGATAGATGAGGGGACACAGACAGATGGAGTATAACGGATTCAGTCTGTGGGCTGATAGATGAGGGGACACAGACAGATGGAGTATAACGGATTCAGTCTGTGGGCTGATAGATGAGGGGACACAGACAGATGGAGTATAACGGATTCAGTCTGTGGGCTGATAGATGAGGGGACACAGACAGATGGAGTATAACGGATTCAGTCTGTGGGCTGATAGATGAGGGGACACAGACAGATGGAGTATAACGGATTCAGTCTGTGGGCTGATAGATGAGGGGACACAGACAGATGGAGTATAACGGATTCAGTCTGTGGGCTGATAGATGAGGGGACACAGACAGATGGAGTATAACGGATTCAGTCTGTGGGCTGATAGATGAGGGGACACAGACAGATGGAGTATAACGGATTCAGTCTGTGGGCTGATAGATGAGGGGACACAGACAGATGGAGTATAACGGATTCAGTCTGTGGGCTGATAGATGAGGGGACACAGACAGATGGAGTATAACGGATTCAGTCTGTGGGCTGATAGATGAGGGGACACAGACAGATGGAGTATAACGGATTCAGTCTGTGGGCTGATAGATGAGGGGACACAGACAGATGGAGTATAACGGATTCAGTCTGTGGGCTGATAGATGAGGGGACACAGACAGATGGAGTATAACGGATTCAGTCTGTGGGCTGATAGATGAGGGGACACAGACAGATGGAGTATAACGGATTCAGTCTGTGGGCTGATAGATGAGGGGACACAGACAGATGGAGTATAACGGATTCAGTCTGTGGGCTGATAGATGAGGGGACACAGACAGATGGAGTATAACGGATTCAGTCTGTGGGCTGATAGATGAGGGGACACAGACAGATGGAGTATAACGGATTCAGTCTGTGGGCTGATAGATGAGGGGACACAGACAGATGGAGTATAACGGATTCAGTCTGTGGGCTGATAGATGAGGGGACACAGACAGATGGAGTATAACGGATTCAGTCTGTGGGCTGATAGATGAGGGGACACAGACAGATGGAGTATAACGGATTCAGTCTGTGGGCTGATAGATGAGGGGACACAGACAGATGGAGTATAATGGATTCAGTCTGTGGGCTGATAGATGAGGGACACAGACAGATGGAGTATAACGGATTCAGTCTGTGGGCTGATAGATGAGGGGACACAGACAGATGGAGTATAACGGATTCAGTCTGTGGGCTGATAGATGAGGGGACACAGACAGATGGAGTATAACGGATTCAGTCTGTGGGCTGATAGATGAGGGGACACAGACAGATGGAGTATAACGGATTCAGTCTGTGGGCTGATAGATGAGGGGACACAGACAGATGGAGTATAACGGATTCAGTCTGTGGGCTGATAGATGAGGGGACACAGACAGATGGAGTATAACGGATTCAGTCTGTGGGCTGATAGATGAGGGGACACAGACAGATGGAGTATAACGGATTCAGTCTGTGGGCTGATAGATGAGGGGACACAGACAGATGGAGTATAACGGATTCAGTCTGTGGGCTGATAGATGAGGGGACACAGACAGATGGAGTATAATGGATTCAGTCTGTGGGCTGATAGATGAGGGGACACAGACAGATGGAGTATAACGGATTCAGTCTGTGGGCTGATAGATGAGGGGACACAGACAGATGGAGTATAACGGATTCAGTCTGTGGGCTGATAGATGAGGGGACACAGACAGATGGAGTATAACGGATTCAGTCTGTGGGCTGATAGATGAGGGGACACAGACAGATGGAGTATAACGGATTCAGTCTGTGGGCTGATAGATGAGGGGACACAGACAGATGGAGTATAACGGATTCAGTCTGTGGGCTGATAGATGAGGGGACACAGACAGATGGAGTATAACGGATTCAGTCTGTGGGCTGATAGATGAGGGGACACAGACAGATGGAGTATAACGGATTCAGAAAGTCAGATGTCAGTGAGTGGGTTCGAGAGAAACACAGTTTTTTTGTTGCGTATGGAACATTTATGGGATTTTTTATCTCCTCTCATGAAACATGTTTCGTTTATATTTTTGTGCGGTACAGTAACCGTCAAATGGAAGTAAACTTGGAGTCATGAGATGATATGGTGTGTGTGGTCCTCACACTACGACTCGGGAAAACAGTTTTCAAAGGCTACAGATGAAATAAGTGATGATGAACTTCCCAGGGTGAGGAAAAGGCACGGAGATCTTCATGCTCCCTTCCAATAACTATCTAGGGTCTAATTCTGGTGAACTGATGACTTGACTAAGAGCTTTCACATTACCACAGCAACAACACTGACTAGCTAAACTATTTCCACGTGAGGGGAACCTGGGCCTTAAAAGCAGCACAGCCATGAGACAACCATAAAGTACTGTTCTGTAATGGACAGCCAGAGTGTGTGTTACATCCTGTGTGTGTGTGTGTGTGTGTGGGTGTGTGTCTTTAATCTCTTTGAGCTCCATGAGGAAGCGTTCCTGTGTGTGTGTGTGTGTGTGTGTATCTTACATCTCCTTGAGCTCCATGATGAAGCGCTCCTCTGTGTGTGTGTGTGTGTGTGTGTGTGTGTGTGTGTGTGTGTGTGTGTGTGTGTGTGTGTGTGTGTGTGTGTGTGTGTGTGTGTGTGTGTGTGTGTGTGTGTCTTACATCTCCTTGAGCTCCATGATGAAGCGTTCAGTAAAGCTCTTGATCTGGTCGATGTAGAAGTTGGGAGGTTTGGCCCTCAGAGCAACACTCTCAGACGTGTCCAGCACAAAGAACAGGTCCACCGGACACTCTGAACACACACACACACACACACACACACACACACACACACACACACACACACACACACACACACACACACACACACACACACACACACACACACACACACACACACACACACACACACACACACACACACACGAACATATGACATATCTGTATACACAGAACAGAAACAGTAGACAGTGCATTCAGGAAGTATTCAGACCCCTTCCCTTTTTCCACATTTTGTTGCATTACAGACTTATTCTAAAATGGATTCAATAAATGTTTTTGCTCATCAATCTACACACAGACCCCATAATAACAAAGAGAAAACAGGTTTTTAGACATTCTTGCAAATAAAAATAAAAACAGATACAAATAGATAACAAATACCTTATTTATTCAGTACCTTAAGTATTCAGACCCTTTGCTATGAGACCCCAAATTGAGCTCAGGTGCATCCTGTTTCCATTCATCATCCATGAGATGTTTCTACAACTTGATTGGAGGTGAATTCAATTGATTCTTTGCTAGTTAGTGAGTTATTATACCAGTTATAGCACATTTATACTCAACAATTGTGGAGTGGTTGCTTGCTACAAGAACACTAAAATCTGTACATTTCATCTGTAAGGTAAAGAGCTGTTTTCTGTCTTAAAGGGGCAGTGTTGTATTCTGAGACGGTCTTGAACCCGCTAATAGGCAGAGGGTAGCATCCTTTTAGGATTCTCTGTAATAATGGTATCGGAATAATGATGACGTTTATTTTGTTAACTGTTTCCTTTTTTTCATCAAACAACACAAAAACATTTTCAGTCACGTCTTCGTCTGAAGGACAAGTGGGATAAACAGGTTAATGTCAAGCCCTTCATGATTTTCTTCAAAAGTCTGATGGAATGTAGACCTACATTGAACACCACACTTTGGCTGCTACTGTAGGCTAAATGACAGAACAACTATTTCCATGTTAACATGTTATGGGATCCATTTTTCTCCATTGTTTTTGATGGTAGGCCACTCTGGTAGACCTACATTGTGATCAAATAGCCACAGTTGCCGACTTGGTCACTGTTATAACTGTAACTTAGTGGGTACAGCCTCAGTGATCACAGTAAACCACTGTTAAAACTGTAACTTAGTGGGTACAGCCTCAGTGATCACAGTACAGCCTCAGTGATCACAGTAAACCACTGTTAAAACTGTCACTTAGCGGGTACAGCCTCAGTGATCACAGTAAACCACTGTTAAAACTGTCACTTAGCGGGTACAGCCTCAGTTATCACAGTAAACCACTGTTAAAACTGTAACTTAGCGGGTACAGCCTCAGTGATCACAGTAAACCACTGTTAAAACTGTAACTTAGCGGGTACAGCCTCAGTGATCACAGTAAACTACTGTTAAAACTGTAACTTAAAGCTGGTACAGCCTCAGTGATCACAGTAAACCACTGTTAAAACTGTAACTTAGCGGGTACAGCCTCAGTGATCACAGTAAACTACTGTTAAAACTCTAACTTAGCGGGTACAGCCTCAGTGATCACAGTACAGCCTCAGTGATCACAGTAAACCACTGTTAAAACTGTAACTTAGCGGGTACAGCCTCAGTGATCACAGTAAACTACTGTTAAAACTGTAACTTAGCGGGTACAGCCTCAGTGATCACAGTAATCCACTTAAAACTGTAACTTAAAGCGGGTACAGCCTCAGTGATCACAGTAAACCACTGTTAAAACTGTAACTTAGCGGGTACAGCCTCAGTGATCACAGTAAACCACTGTAACTTAGTGGGTACAGCCTCAGTGATCACAGTAAACTACTGTTAAAACTGTAACTTAGTGGGTACAGCCTCAGTGATCACAGTAAACTACTGTTAAAACTGTAACTTAGTGGGTACAGCCTCAGTGATCACAGTAAACCACTGGTATAACTGTAACTTAGTGGGTACAGCCTCAGTGATCACAGTAAACCACTGTTAAAACTGTAACTTAGTGGGTACAGCCTCAGTGATCACAGTAAACCACTGTTAAAACTGTCACTTAGCGGGTACAGCCTCAGTGATCACAGTAAACCACTGTTAAAACTGTCACTTAGTGGGTACAGCCTCAGTGATCACAGTAAACCACTGTTAAAACTGTCACTTAGTGGGTACAGCCTCAGTGATCACAGTACAGCCTCAGTGATCACAGTAAACCACTGTTAAAACTGTAACTTAGCGGGTACATCTTCAGTGATCACAGTAAACCACTGTTAAAACTGTCACTTAGTGGGTACAGCCTCAGTGATCACAGTAAACCACTATTAAGACTGTCACTTAGTGGGTACAGCCTCAGTGATCACAGTACAGCCTCAGTGATCACAGTAAACCACTGTTAAAACTGTAACTTAGTGGGTACAGCCTCAGTGATCACAGTAAACCACTGTTAAAACTGTAACTTAGTGGGTACAGCCTCAGTGATCACAGTAAACCACTGTTAAAACTGTAACTTAGTGGGTACAGCCTCAGTGATCACAGTAAACCACTGTTAAAACTGTAACTTAGCGGGTACAGCCTCAGTGATCACAGTAATCCACTTAAAACTGTAACTTAAAGCGGGTACAGCCTCAGTGATCACAGTAAACCACTGTTAAAACTGTAACTTAGCGGGTACAGCCTCAGTGATCACAGTAAACTACTGTTAAAACTGTAACTTAGCGGGTACAGCCTCAGTGATCACAGTAAACCACTGTAACTTAGCGGGTACAGCCTCAGTGATCACAGTAAACCACTGTTAAAACTGTCACTTAGCAGGTACAGCCTCAGTGATCACAGTAAACCACTGTAACTTAGCGGGTACAGCCTCAGTGATCACAGTAAACCACTGTAACTTAGCGGGTACAGCCTCAGTGATCACAGTAAACCACTGTTAAAACTGTAACTTAGCGGGTACAGCCTCAGTGATCACAGTAAACCACTGTTAAAACTGTAACTTAGCAGGTACAGCCTCAGTGATCACAGTAAACCACTGTTAAAACTGTCACTTAGCGGGTACAGCCTCAGTGATCACAGTAAACCACTGTTAAAACTGTCACTTAGCGGGTACAGCCTCAGTGATCACAGTAAACCACTGTTAAAACTGTAACTTAGCGGGTACAGCCTCAGTGATCACAGTAAACCACTGTTAAAACTGTAACTTAGTGGGTACAGCCTCAGTGATCACAGTAAACCACTGTTAAAACTGTAACTTAGTGGGTACAGCCTCAGTGATCACAGTACAGCCTCAGTGATCACAGTAAACCACTGTTAAAACTGTAACTTAGCGGGTACAGCCTCAGTGATCACAGTAAACCACTGTTAAAACTGTAACTTAGTGGGTACAGCCTCAGTGATCACAGTAAACCACTGTATTAAACTGTCACTGTGTGGGTACAGCCTCAGTGATCACAGTACAGCCTCAGTGATCACAGTAAACCACTGTTAAAACTGTAACTTAGTGGGTACAGCCTCAGTGATCACAGTAAACCACTGTTAAAACTGTCACTTAGTGGGTACAGCCTCAGTGATCACAGTAAACCACTGTTAAAACTGTAACTTAGTGGGTAGTGTGATCACAGTACAGCCTCAGTGATCACAGTAAACCACTGTTAAAACTGTAACTTAGTGATCACAGTAAACCACTGGTACAGCCTCAGTGATCACAGTAAACCACTGTTAAAACTGTAACTAAAACTGTAACAGTAAACCACTGTTAAAACTGTAACTTAGTGGGTACAGCCTCAGTGATCACAGTAAACCACTGTTAAAACTGTAACTTAGTGGGTACAGCCTCAGTGATCACAGTAAACCACTGTTAAAACTGTAACTTAGCGGGTACAGCCTCAGTGATCACAGTAATCCACTTAAAACTGTAACTTAAAGCGGGTACAGCCTCAGTGATCACAGTAAACCACTGTTAAAACTGTAACTTAGCGGGTACAGCCTCAGTGATCACAGTAAACCACTGTAACTTAGCGGGTACAGCCTCAGTGATCACAGTAAACCACTGTAACTTAGCGGGTACAGCCTCAGTGATCACAGTAAACCACTGTTAAAACTGTAACTTAGCGGGTACAGCCTCAGTGATCACAGTAAACCACTGTTAAAACTGTAACTTAGCAGGTACAGCCTCAGTGATCACAGTAAACCACTGTTAAAACTGTCACTTAGCGGGTACAGCCTCAGTGATCACAGTAAACCACTGTTAAAACTGTAACTTAGCGGGTACAGCCTCAGTGATCACAGTAAACCACTGTTAAAACTGTAACTTAGCAGGTACAGCCTCAGTGATCACAGTAAACCACTGTTAAAACTGTCACTTAGCGGGTACAGCCTCAGTGATCACAGTAAACCACTGTTAAAACTGTAACTTAGCGGGTACAGCCTCAGTGATCACAGTAAACCACTGTTAAAACTGTAACTTAGCGGGTACAGCCTCAGTGATCACAGTAAACCACTGTTAAAACTGTAACTTAGCGGGTACAGCCTCAGTGATCACAGTAAACCACTGTTAAAACTGTAACTTAGTGGGTACAGCCTCAGTGATCACAGTACAGCCTCAGTGATCACAGTAAACCACTGTTAAAACTGTCACTTAGCGGGTACAGCCTCAGTGATCACAGTAAACCACTGTTAAAACTGTAACTTAGCGGGTACAGCCTCAGTGATCACAGTAAACCACTTAAAACTGTAACTTAGCGGGTACAGCCTCAGTGATCACAGTAAACCACTGTTAAAACTGTAACTTAGTGGGTACAGCCTCAGTGATCACAGTAAACCACTGTTAAAACTGTAACTTAACAGCAGGTACAGCTGGTACAGCCTCAGTGATCACAGTAAACCACTGTTAAAACTGTAACTTAGTGGGTACAGCCTCAGTGATCACAGTAAACCACTGTTAAAACTGTAACTTAGTGGGTACAGCCTCAGTGATCACAGTACAGCCTCAGTGATCACAGTAAACCACTGTTAAAACTGTAACTTAGCGGGTACAGCCTCAGTGATCACAGTAAACTACTGTTAAAACTGTAACTTAGCGCCCTCAGTGATCACAGTAAACCACTGTTAAAACTGTAACTTAACAGCCTCAGTGATACAGCCTCAGTGATCACAGTAAACCACTGTTAAAACTGTAACTTAGCGGGTACAGCCTCAGTGATCACAGTAAACCACTGTTAAAACTGTAACTTAGCGGGTACAGCCTCAGTGATCACAGTAAACCACTGTTAAACTGTAACTGTACAGCCTCAGTGATCACAGGTACAGCCTCAGTGATCACAGTAAACCACTGTTAAAACTGTAACTTAGTGGGTACAGCCTCAGTGATCACAGTAAACCACTGTTAAAACTGTAACTTAGTGGGTACAGCCTCAGTGATCACAGTAAACCACTGTTAAAACTGTAACTTAGTGGGTACAGCCTCAGTGATCACAGTAAACCACTGTTAAAACTGTCACTTAGTGGGTACAGCCTCAGTGATCACAGTAAACCACTGTTAAAACTGTAACTTAGCGGGTACAGCCTCAGTGATCACAGTAAACCACTGTTATCACAGTAAACCACTGTTACAACTGTAACTTAGCGGGTACAGCCTCAGTGATCACAGTAAACCACTGTTAAAACTGTAACTTAGCGGGTACAGCCTCAGTGATCACAGTAAACCACTGTTAAAACTGTAACTTAGTGGGTACAGCCTCAGTGATCACAGTAAACCACTGTTAAAACTGTAACTTAGTGGGTACAGCCTCAGTGATCACAGTACAGCCTCAGTGATCACAGTAAACCACTGTTAAAACTGTAACTTAGCGGGTACAGCCTCAGTGATCACAGTAAACTACTGTTAAAACTGTAACTTAGCGGGTACAGCCTCAGTGATCACAGTAAACCACTGTTAAAACTGTAACTTAGTGGGTACAGCCTCAGTGATCACAGTAAACCACTGTTAAAACTGTAACTTAGCGGGTACAGCCTCAGTGATCACAGTAAACCACTGTTAAAACTGTAACTTAGCGGGTACAGCCTCAGTGATCACAGTAAACCACTGTTAAAACTGTAACTTAGCGGGTACAGCCTCAGTGATCACAGTAAACCACTATTAAAACTGTCACTTAGTGGGTACAGCCTCAGTGATCACAGTAAACCACTGTAACTTAGCGGGTACAGCCTCAGTGATCACAGTAAACCACTGTTAAGACTGTCACTTAGCGGGTACAGCCTCAGTGATCACAGTAAACCACTGTTAAAACTGTAACTTAGCGGGTACAGCCTCAGTGATCACAGTAAACCACTATTAAGACTGTCACTTAGCGGGTACAGCCTCAGTGATCACAGTAAACCACTGTTAAAACTGTAACTTAGCGGGTACAGCCTCAGTGATCACAGTAAACCACTTAAAACTGTAACTTAGTGGGTACAGCCTCAGTGATCACAGTAAACCACTGTTAAAACTGTCACTTAGTGGGTACAGCCTCAGTGATCACAGTAAACCACTGTTAAAACTGTAACTTAGCGGGTACAGCCTCAGTGATCACAGTAAACCACTTAAAACTGTAACTTAGTGGGTACAGCCTCAGTGATCACAGTAAACCACTGTTAAAACTGTCACTTAGTGGGTACAGCCTCAGTGATCACAGTAAACCACTGTTAAAACTGTAACTTAGCGGGTACAGCCTCAGTGATCACAGTAAACCACTGTTAAAACTGTAACTTAGTGGGTACAGCCTCAGTGATCACAGTACAGCCTCAGTGATCACAGTAAACCACTGTTAAAACTGTAACTTAGCGGGTACAGCCTCAGTGATCACAGTAAACCACTGTTAAAACTGTAACTTAGTGCGTACAGCCTCAGTGATCACAGTAAACCACTGTTAAAACTGTAACTTAGTGGGTACAGCCTCAGTGATCACAGTAAACCACTGTTAAAACTGTAACTTAGTGGGTACAGCCTCAGTGATCACAGTAAACCACTGTTAAAACTGTAACTTAGTAAACCACTGTTAAAACTGGTACAGCCTCAGTGATCACAGTACAGCCTCAGTGATCACAGTAAACCACTGTTATAACTGTCACTTAGCGGGTACAGCCTCAGTGATCACAGTAAACCACTGTTAAAAATGTAACTTAGTGGGTACAGCCTCAGTGATCACAGTAAACCACTGGTATAACTGTAACTTAGTGGGTACAGCCTCAGTGATCACAGTACACCACTGTTAAAACTGTAACTTAGTGGGTACAGCCTCAGTGATCACAGTAAACCACTGTTAAAACTGTAACTTAGTGGGTACAGCCTCAGTGATCACAGTAAACCACTGTTAAAACTGTAACTTAGCGGGTACAGCCTCAGTGATCACAGTAACACTGTTAAAACTGTAACTTAGCTGTTAAAACTGTAACTTAGTGGGTACAGCCTCAGTGATCACAGTAAACCACTGTTAAAACTGTCACTTAGTGGGTACAGCCTCAGTGATCACAGTAAACCACTGTTAAAACTGTAACTTAGCGGGTACAGCCTCAGTGATCACAGTAAACCACTGTTAAAACTGTAACTTAGTGGGTACAGCCTCAGTGATCACAGTAAACCACTGTAAACCACTGTTAAAACTGCGGGTACAGCCTCAGTGATCACAGTAAACCACTGTTAAAACTGTAACTTAGCGGGTACAGCCTCAGTGATCACAGTAAACCACTGTAAAACTGTAACTTAGCGGGTACAGCCTCAGTGATCACAGTAAACCACTGTAACTTAAGACTGTCACTTAGTGGGCAGCCTCAGTGATCACAGTAAACCACTGTTAAAACTGTAACTTAGCGGGTACAGCCTCAGTGATCACAGTAAACCACTGTTAAAACTGTAACTTAGCGGGTACAGCCTCAGTGATCACAGTAAACCACTGTTAAAACTGTAACTTAGCGGGTACAGCCTTAAAACTGTCACTTAGCGGGTACAGCCTCAGTGATCACAGTAAACCACTGTTAAAACTGTAACTTAGCGGGTACAGCCTCAGTGATCACAGTAAACCACTTAAAACTGTAACTTAGTGGGTACAGCCTCAGTGATCACAGTAAACCACTGTTAAAACTGTAACTTAGTGGGTACAGCCTCAGTGATCACAGTAAACCACTGTTAAAACTGTAACTTAGCGGGTACAGGTACAGCCTCAGTGATCACAGTAAACCACTGTTAAAACTGTAACTTAGTGGGTACAGCCTCAGTGATCACAGTAAACCACTGTTAAAACTGTAACTTAGTGGGTACAGCCTCAGTGATCACAGTAAACCACTGTTAAAACTGTAACTTAGCGGGTACAGCCTCAGTGATCACAGTAAACCACTGTTAAAACTGTAACTTAGTGGGTACAGCCTCAGTGATCACAGTAAACCACTGTTAAAACTGTAACTTAGCGGGTACAGCCTCAGTGATCACAGTAAACCACTGTTAAAACTGTAACTTAGCACGTACAGCCTCAGTGATCACAGTAAACTACTGTTAAAACTGTAACTTAGTGGGTACAGCCTCAGTGATCACAGTAAACCACTATTAAGACTGTCACTTAGTGGGTACAGCCTCAGTGATCACAGTAAACCACTGTTAAAACTGTAACTTAGTGGGTACAGCCTCAGTGATCACAGTACAGCTGTCTCAGTGATCACAGTAAACCACTGTTATAAGCTGTGATCACTTAGTGGGTACAGCCTCAGTGATCACAGTAAACCACTGTTAAAACTGTAACTTAGCGGGTACAGCCTCAGTGATCACAGTAAACCACTGTTAAAACTGTAACTTAGTGGGTACAGCCTCAGTGATCACAGTAAACCACTGTTAAAACTGTAACTGTAACTGGGTACAGCCTCAGTGATCACAGTAAACCACTGTTAAAACTGTAACTTAGTGGGTACAGCCTCAGTGATCACAGTAAACCACTGTTAAAACTGTAACTTAGTGGGTACAGCCTCAGTGATCACAGTAAACAGCCTCAGTGATCACAGTAAACTACTGTTAAAACTGTAACTTAGTGGGTACAGCCTCAGTGATCACAGTAAACCACTATTAAGACTGTCACTTAGTGGGTACAGCCTCAGTGATCACAGTAAACCACTGTTAAAACTGTAACTTAGCGGGTACAGCCTCAGTGATCACAGTACAGCCTCAGTGATCACAGTAAACCACTGTTATAACTGTCACTTAGCGGGTACAGCCTCAGTGATCACAGTACAGCCTCAGTGATCACAGTAAACCACTGTTAAAACTGTAACTTAGTGGGTACAGCCTCAGTGATCACAGTAAACCACTGTTAAAACTGTCACTTAGCAGGTACAGCCTCAGTGATCACAGTAAACCACTGTTAAAACTGTAACTTAGTGGGTACAGCCTCAGTGATCACAGTAAACTACTGTTAAAACTGTAACTTAGTGGGTACAGCCTCAGTGATCACAGTAAACCACTGTTAAAACTGTCACTTAGCGGGTACAGCCTCAGTGATCACAGTACAGCCTCAGTGATCACAGTAAACCACTGTTAAAACTGTAACTTAGCGGGTACAGCCTCAGTGATCACAGTAAACTACTGTTAAAACTGTAACTTAGTGGGTACAGCCTCAGTGATCACAGTACAGCCTCAGTGATCACAGTAAACCACTGTTAAAACTGTAACTTAGCGGGTACAGCCTCAGTGATCACAGTAAACCACTGTTAAAACTGTAACTTAGTGGGTACAGCCTCAGTGATCACAGTAAACCACTGTTAAAACTGTAACTTAGCGGGTACAGTCTCAGTGATCACAGTAAACCACTATTAAGACTGTCACTTAGCGGGTCAGCCTCAGTGATCATTGATCATAGGCAAGTCCTACATGTTAAATCTTCATTGAATTTCCTGTGGTTTCCATTTCAATTCAAAAAGCCACATTGATTGATTGGTTGAAAGATTGAATGATTGATTGATTAGCAATTAAGTGGCTCCTAACACTGCTCTATAGCCAGTTTCAATCCCCAGACAACCTAGTGGTAGGTTAGGACGTGGGGAGGGTTAGCTGATCCTAGATCTGTGCATAGGACAACTCCCTCTCTGAGCATCTGCAGCTGTGATACCTAGGTAGACTGTAGCCTACCTACAGCAGGACCAACGACCAGACCAGCTAGTTTATGCCAGGCATTAGCTATGATTTTAGCATCGTATATCTTACTAAACCTGTTTCAGCTCTGACATAGACTATAGCTAACTTCCATCTAAACATCTGGCCAAGACACAGATACTCCGTTTTCTCTCTCTGTGGCCTTTAACTTGTTTTTCAACCCCAAAGAGCTTGCTTGGGTCCGTCTTTATGACATAGCATACACAGACAGATAATACTGGTCAACCCGGAACATAAGTCTGTTTTAAAAAAAAATATCTATTAACATTAACTTTATAAACTCACCCCAGAACTTGGGTCTGTCGGTCTGCTGTGCGAGCGCCACGGCAAACATCGCACCGACGCACAGAACGGAGAGAACTCCACGAGCCTCCATGGCTGTTTATTCGGTTAACACTAAACTTTCAAACCCAAATCACCCCAAACCGTCTCCAACCCGAACCTCCGAACTGAACGTCAGAAGATGGATGAAACCGGAGCTCTGTCAATGTTCTAATTCCGTTATTCTGTTACAACCTCCGAGCCAACCCGGGAGCGCGCATTGGACGGAACGCCTTGAGAAGAGGAGGAGTGGAATTCACGGATAAATAATCTGAAGATTTCTGTTGAATTCTGAAAACTGTAACTAGCCAGTAAAACTGCCCATCTTCCTAAGAAACACACTATTCTTACAGGAACCATGGGACCTTGCTATGGCTTTGTATTAGTGAGATCTACTCCCATTGTTCTGTCTATGGGGCCTCATGGGGTAAACATCTGGAAAAAGTCTAGTTCAACTCTAGTATTCTGTGTTCTTTGATTCCTTAGTTACAGATTAAACATGATTCCTACATGATTCCTTAGTTACAGATTAAACATGATTCCTGAGTTACAGATGAAACATGATTCCTACATGATTCCTTAGTTACAGATTAAACATGATTCCTACATGATTCCTTAGTTACAGATTAAACATGATTCCTACATGATTCCTTAGTTACAGATTAAACATGATTCCTACATGATTCCTTAGTTACAGATTAAACATGATTCCTACACGATTCCTTAGTTACAGATTAAACATGATTCCTGAGTTACAGATGAAACATGATTCCTACATGATTCCTTAGTTACAGATTAAACATGATTCCTACATGATTCCTTAGTTACAGATTAAACATGATTCCTTAGTAACAGATTAAACATGATTCCTTAGTAACAGATTAAACATGATTCCTACATGATTCCTTAGTTACAGATTAAACATGATTCCTACATGATTCCTTAGTTACAGATTAAACATGATTCCTACACGATTCCTTAGTTACAGATTAAACATGATTCCTGAGTTACAGATGAAACATGATTCCTACATGATTCCTTAGTTACAGATTAAACATGATTCCTACATGATTCCTTAGTTACAGATTAAACATGATTCCTTAGTAACAGATTAAACATGATTCCTTAGTAACAGATTAAACATTATTCCTACATGATTCCTTAGTTACAGATTAAACATGATTCCTACACGATTCCTTAGTTACAGATTAAACATGATTCCTGAGTTACAGATGAAACATGATTCCTTAGTTACAGAATAAACATGATTCCTACATGATTCCTTAGTTACAGATTAAACATGATTCCTTAGTAACAGATTAAACATGATTCCTTAGTAAAAGATTAAACCTGATTCCTACATGATTCCTCAGTTACAGATTAAACACGATTCCTACATGATTCCTTAGTTACAGATTAAACATGATTCCTGAGTTACAGATGAAACATGATTCCTACATGATTCCTTAGTTACAGATTAAACATGATTCCTACATGATTCCTTAGTTACAGATTAAACATGATTCCTTAGTAACAGATTAAACATGATTCCTTAGTAACAGATTAAACATTATTCCTTAGTAACAGATTAAACATGATTCCTTAGTAACAGATTAAACATTATTCCTACATGTAGTCGACATCACACACACTGCTTACATAGTTTTAGGGGCTATCTGTACTTTACTTTACTATTTATATTTTTCACTACATTTACTTTAATACATTCCCAAATAAAATAATGTACTTTTTACTCCATACATTTTCCCTGACTCCCAAAAGTACTTGTTAAATTTTGACAGGAAAATCGTCCAATTCACACATCAAGAGAACATCCCTGGTCATCCCTACTGCCTCTGATCTGGAGGACTCACTAAACGGAGAACATCCCTGGTCATCCCTACTGCCTCTGATCTGGAGGACTCACTAAACAGAGAACATCCCTGGTCATCCCTACTGCCTCTGATCTGGAGGACTCACTAAACGGAGAACATCCCTGGTCATCCCTACTGCCTCTGATCTGGAGGACTCACTAAACAGAGAACATCCCTGGTCATCCCTACTGCCTCTGATCTGGAGGACTCACTAAACAGAGAACATCCCTGGTCATCCCTACTGCCTCTGATCTGGGAGACTCACTAAACAGAGAACATCCCTGGTCATCCCTACTGCCTCTGATCTGGGAGACTCACTAAACAGAGAACATCCCTGGTCATCCCTACTGTCTCTGATCTGGAGGACTCACTAAACAGAGAACATCCCTGGTCATCCCTACTGTCTCTGATCTGGAGGACTCACTAAACAGAGAACATCCCTGGTCATCACTACTGCCTCTGATCTGGAGGACTCACTAAACAGAGAACATCCCTGGTCATCCCTACTGCCTCTGATCTGGAGGACTCACTAAACAGAGAACATCCCTGGTCATCCCTACTGCCTCTGATCTGGAGGACTCACTAAACAGAGAACATCCCTGGTCATCCCTACT
>NC_060194.1:51354500-51359500 GCF_021184085.1 Oncorhynchus gorbuscha | reverse complement strand
TCTTTCTTTCTCTCTCTCGGAGGACCTGAGCCCTAGGACCATGCCCCAGGACTACCTGACATGATTTACATTTACATTTAAGTCATTTAGCAGACGCTCTTATCCAGAGCGACTTACAAATTGGTGCATTCACCTTATGACATCCAGTAGAGCAGTCACTTTACAATAGTGCATCTAAATCTTAAAGGGGGGGGGGTGAGAAGGATTACTTATCCTATCCTAGGTATTCCTTAAAGAGGTGGGGTTTCAGGTGTCTCCGGAAGGTGGTGATTGACTCCGCTGTCCTGGCGTCGTGAGGGACTTTGTTCCACCATTGGGGGGCCAGAGCAGCGAACAGTTTTGACTGGGCTGAGCGGGAACTGTACTTCCTCAGTGGTAGGGAGGCGAGCAGGCCAGAGGTGGATGAACGCAGTGCCCTTGTTTGGGTGTAGGGCCTGATCAGAGCCTGGAGGTACTGAGGTGCCGTTCCCCTCACAGCTCCGTAGGCAAGCACCATGGTCTTGTAGCGGATGCGAGCATCAACTGGAAGCCAGTGGAGAGAGCGGAGGAGCGGGGTGACGTGAGAGAACTTGGGAAGGTTGAACACCAGACGGGCTGCGGCGTTCTGGATGAGTTGTAGGGGTTTAATGACACAGGCAGGGAGCCCAGCCAACAGCGAGTTGCAGTAATCCAGACGGGAGATGACAAGTGCCTAGATTAGGACCTGCGCCGCTTCCTGTGTGAGGCAGGGTCGTACTCTGCGGATGTTGTAGAGCATGAACCTACAGGAACTGGCCACCGCCTTGATGTTAGTTGAAAACGACAGGGTGTTGTCCAGGATCACGCCAAGGTTCTTAGCGCTCTGGGAGGAGGACACAATGGAGTTGTCAACCGTGATGGCGAGATCATGGAACGGGCAGTCCTTCCCCGGGAGGAAGAGCAGCTCCGTCTTGCCGATGTTCAGCTTGAGGTGGTGATCCGTCATCCACACTGATATGTCTGCCAGACATGCAGAGATGCGATTCGCCACCTGGTCATCAGAAGGAGGAAAGGAGAAGATTAATTGTGTGTCGTCTGCATAGCAATGATAGGAGAGACCATGTGAGGTTATGACAGAGCCAAGTGACTTGGTGTATAGCGAGAATAGGAGAGGGCCTAGAACAGAGCCCTGGGGACACCAGTGGTGAGAGCGCGTGGTGAGGAGACAGATTCTCGCCACGCCACCTGGTAGGAGCGACCTGTCAGGTAGGACGCAATCCAAGCGTGGGCCGCGCCAGAGATGCCCAACTCGGAGAGGGTGGAGAGGAGGATCTGATGGTTCACAGTATCGAAGGCAGCCGATAGGTCTAGAAGGATGAGAGCAGAGGAGAGAGAGTTAGCTTTAGCGGTGCGGAGCGCCTCCGTGATACAGAGAAGAGCAGTCTCAGTTGAATGACTAGTCTTGAAACCTGACTGATTTGGATCAAGAAGGTCATTCTGAGAGAGATAGCGGGAGAGCTGGCCAAGGACGGCACGTTCAAGAGTTTTGGAGAGAAAAGAAAGAAGGGATACTGGTCTGTAGTTGTTGACATCGGAGAGATCGAGTGTAGGTTTTTTCAGAAGGGGTGCAACTCTCGCTCTCTTGAAGACGGAAGGGACGTAGCCAGCGGTCAGGGATGAGTTGATGAGCGAGGTGAGGTAAGGGAGAAGGTCTCCGGAAATGGTCTGGAGAAGAGAGGAGGGGATAGGGTCAAGCGGGCAGGTTGTTGGGCGGCCGGCCATCGAAAGACGCGAGATTTCATCTGGAGAGAGAGGGGAGAAAGAGGTCAGAGCACAGGGTAGGGCAGTGTGAGCAGAACCAGCGTTGTCGTTTGACTTAGCAAACGAGGATCGGATGTCGTCGAACTTCTTTTCAAAATGGTTGACGAAGTCATCTGCAGAGAGGGAGGAGGGGGGGAGGGGGAGGAGGATTCAGGAGGGAGGAGATGGTGGCAAAGAGCTTCCTAGGGTTAGAGGCAGAAGCTTGGAATTTAGAGTGGTAGAAAGTGGCTTTAGCAGCAGAGACAGAAGAGGAAAATGTAGAGAGGAGGGAGCGAAAGGATGCCAGGTCCGCAGGGAGGCGAGTTTTCCTCCATTTCCGCTCGGCTGCCCGGAGCCCTGTGAGCTCGCAATGAGTCCTTGCTGTCCCCAGTCCACCTGGCCATGCTGCTGCTCCAGTTTCAACTGTTCTGCCTTACTATTATTCGACCATGCTGGTCATTTATGAACATTTGAACATCTTGGCCATGTTCTGTTATAATCTCCACCCGGCACAGCCAGAAGAGGACTGGCCACCCCACATAGCCTGGTTCCTCTCTAGGTTTCTTCCTAGGTTTTGGCCTTTCTAGGGAGTTTTTCCTAGCCACCATGCTTATACATCTCAATTGCTTGCTGTTTGGGGTTTTAGGCTGGGTTTCTGTACAGCACTTTGAGATATCAGCTGATGTACGAAGGGCTATATAAATAAAATTTGATTTGATTTGATTTGATACTGTACCTAAATCACCCTTCATACTGGTACTGTATAATACTGTAGTTAAATCACCCTTCATACTGGTACTGTAGTTAAATCACCCTTCATACCAGTTCTGTATAGTACTGTAGTTAAATCACCCTTCATACCAGTTCTGTATAGATTTTCATTTTTTATTAACCCTTGTCCTTTTAAAAAACAAACCTCCCACTCTGTCCTTAGTTCTGTTGAAGTTCTGAGGAATATTAATTTTGGCATGAAAAACAACATGTGTGTGTGAACCCAGTTCTGTGGAAGATCTGGCTAACTTTAAATAACCCTCAATACAACGCTTTGTGTCGCTACTCAACCTTTGAACATGGAAATTCATCATCACTGGTTTTATTTAATTAGAATTAGCAAGACTGAGTTAGAGGAAGGGGAGAGGGCGGTTTATGTAAACCACAGTGAGAGAGAGAGAGAGAGAGAGAGAGAGAGAGAGAGAGAGAGAGAGAGAGAGAGAGAGAGAGAGAGAGAGAGAGAGAGAGAGAGATGAGCGAGGGAGAAAGATGAGAGAGATGAGAGAGGGAGAGAGATGAGAGAGGGAGAGAGAGAGAGAGAGAGAGATGAGAGAGAGAGAGAGAGAGAGAGAGAGATGAGCGAGGGAGAAAGATGAGAGAGATGAGAGAGGGAGAGAGATGAGAGAGGGAGAGAGAGAGAGAGAGAGAGATGAGAGAGAGAGAGAGAGAGAGCGAGGGAGAAAGATGAGAGAGATGAGAGAGGGAGAGAGCGAGATGAGAGGGAGAAAGGGAGAGCGAGAGAGAGATGAGAGAGTGAGGGAGAACGTGAGAGAGAGAGAGCGAGTGAGAGAGATGAGAGTGAGGGAGAGAGATGAGAGAGGGAGAGAGAGGGAGAGGGAGAAAGGGAGAGCGAGAGAGAGATGAGAGAGAGAGTGAGGGAGAACGTGAGAGAGAGAGAGCGAGTGAGAGAGATGAGAGAGAGAGAAAGGGAGAGGGGGAGAGAGATGAGTTTACATAAACCACATTGAGTCTTTTCCTTCTCCAGCTTAAAGAGAAACATCATTACTCTCCTCAACTCAACTCAGCCCAGATGGAGAAGATTACTGTTTACAGTGTGTGTGTGTGTGTGTGTGTGTGTGTGTGTGTGTGTGTGTGTGTGTGTGTGTGTGTGTGTGTGTGTGTGTGTGTGTGTGTGTGTGTGTGTGTGTGTGTGTGTGTGTGTGTGTGTGTGTGTGTGTGTGTGTGTGTGTGTGTGTGTGTGTGTGTGTGTGTGTGTGTGTGTGTGTGTGTGTGTGTGTGTGTGTGTGCATGCATGTGTGTGTGCGTGTGTGTGTGTTCCACTATGACTCACAGCTCCTGGAGGAGACTGTAATGTAACTCCAAACATGTTGGTGACCAAAGAACAGCGGCGTCTGTATCTGTGTATGAGCTTGAGTGTGTTTGATCGTGTTCATGCGCGTGAGTGTATTTCTGTGTGTTACGGATGTCTGATTAAAAGAACAGGAAAGGGCAGATCAGATCAACGTTATAATCGTTTAGATCTGAACCAACCAAAGCTAACGACAGGAAATATCCCAACTGACTTCCTGTGGGAAGGTTTGTTTTATTTATTTAACCATTATTGAAGAACCAATTTTGTTTTACAATAAGGTCATGGGAGGCCACAACACGGCGATTTATATAGAGAGAAAATCATTGTTATATTGTCATCATCATTATATAAAATCATTGTTATATTGTCATCATCATTATATAAAATCATTGTTATATTGTCATCATCATTATATAAAATCATTGTAAGACAAATGTCAGAGGAGAGAGGTGGCGAGAGGGAGAGGTAGAGAAAGAGAGAGAGAGAGGTAGAAGGAGAGAGAGGTAGAGAAAGAGAGGAGAGGTAGAGAAAGAGAGAGAGGTAGAGAAAGAGAGAGAGGTAGAGAAAGAGAGAGAGGTAGAGAAAGAGAGAGAGGTAGAGAAAGAGAGGAGAGGTAGAGAAAGAGAGGAGAGGTAGAGAAAGAGAGAGAGGTAGAGAAAGAGAAAGAGGTAGAGAAAGAGAGAGAGGTAGAGAAAGAGAGGAGAGGTAGAGAAAGAGAGAGAGGTAGAGAGAGAGAGGAGAGGTAGAGAAAGAGAGGAGAGGTAGCGAGAGAGAGGAGAGGTAGAGAAAGAGAGGAGAGGTAGAGAAAGAGAGAGAGGTAGAGAAAGAGAGAGAGGTAGAGAAAGAGAGAGAGGTAGAGAAAGAGAGGAGAGGTAGAGAAAGAGAGAGAGGTAGAGAAAGAGAGAGAGGTAGAGAAAGAGAGGAGAGGTAGAGAAAGAGAGAGAGGTAGAGAAAGAGAGGAGAGGTAGCGAAAGAGAGGAGAGGTAGCGAGAGAGAGGAGAGGTAGCGAAAGAGAGAGAGGTAGAGAAAGAGAGGAGAGGTAGAGAAAGAGAGGAGAGGTAGCGAGAGAGAGGAGAGGTAGAGAAAGAGAGAGAGGTAGAGAAAGAGAGAGAGGTAGAGAAAGAGAGGAGAGGTAGAGAAAGAGAGAGAGGTAGAGAAA
>NC_060194.1:51337000-51349500 GCF_021184085.1 Oncorhynchus gorbuscha | reverse complement strand
TAGACGGCATCCCCAGCCGCGCCCTCAGAGCATGCGCAGACCAGCTGGCCGGTGTGTTTACGGACATATTCAATCAATCCCTATACCAGTCTGCTGTTCCCACATGCTTCAAGAGGGCCACCATTGTTCCTGTTCCCAAGAAAGCTAAGGTAACTGAGCTAAACGACTACCGCCCCCCGTAGCACTCACTTCCGTCATCATGAAGTGCTTTGAGAGACTAGCCAAGGACCATATCACCTCCACCCTACCTGACACCCTAGACCCACTCCAATTTGCTTACCGCCCAAATAGGTCCATCTCATATGCATATGTATATACTGTACTCTATATCATCGACTGCATCCTTATGTAATACATGTATCACTAGCCACTTTAACTATGCCACTTTGTTTACATACTCATCTCATATGTATATACTGTACTCGATACCATCTACTTTATCAAATCAAATCAAATCAAATCAAATTTATTTATATAGCCCTTCGTACATCAGCTGATATCTCAAAGTGCTGTACAGAAACCCAGCCTAAAACCCCAAACAGCAAACAATGCAGGTGTAAAAGCACGGTGGCTAGGAAAAACTCCCTAGAAAGGCCAAAACCTAGGAAGAAACCTAGAGAGGAACCGGGCTATGTGGGGTGGCCAGTCCTCTTCTGGCTGTGCCGGGTAGAGATTATAACAGAACATGACCAAGATGTTCAAATGTTCATAAATGACCAGCATGGTCAAATAATAATAAGGCAGAACAGTTGAAACTGGAGCAGCAGCACAGTCAGGTGGACTGGGGACAGCAAGGAGCCATCATGTCAGGTAGTCCTGGGGCACGGTCCTAGGGCTCAGGTGCTCCGAGA
Source organism: Oncorhynchus gorbuscha (assembly GCF_021184085.1). NCBI lineage: Eukaryota > Metazoa > Chordata > Actinopteri > Salmoniformes > Salmonidae > Oncorhynchus > Oncorhynchus gorbuscha. The sequence continues at coordinate 51,348,649 of NC_060194.1, read as the reverse complement.
GAGAGAAAGAAAGAGAGAATTAGAGAGAGCATATGTGGGGTGGCCAGTCCTCTTCTGGCTGTGCCGGGTGGAGATTATAACAGAACGTGGCCAAGATGTTCAAATGTTCATAAATGACCAGCATGGTTGAATAATAGTAAGGCAGAACAGTTGAAACTGGAGCAGGAGCATGGCCAGGTGGACTGGGGACAGCAAGGAGTCCTCATGTCAGGTAGTCCTGGGACATGGTCCTAGGGCCCAGGCCAGTTGAAACTGGAGCAGCAGCATGGCCAGGTGGACTGGGGACAGCAAGGAGTCATCATGTCAGGTAGTCCTGGGGCATGGTCCTAGGGCTCAGGTCCTCCGAGAGAGAGAAAGAAAGAGAGAAGGAGAGAATTAGAGAACGCACACTTAGATTTACACAGGACACCGAATAGGACAGGAGAAGTACTCCAGATAAACAAACTGACCCTAGCCCCCGACACATAAACTACTGCAGCATAAATACTGGAGGCTGAGACAGGAGGGGTCAGGAGACACTGTGGCCCCATCCGAGGACACCCCGGACAGGGCCAAACAGGAAGGATATAACCCCACCCACTTTGCCAAAGCACAGCCCCCACACCACTAGAGGGAAATCTTCAACCACCAACTTACCATCCTGAGACAAGGCCGAGTATAGCCCACAAAGATCTCCGACACGGTACAACCCAAGGGGGGAGGAAACCCAGACAGGCCGACCACAACAGTGAATCAACCCACCCAGGTGACGCACCCCAGGGACGGCACGAGAGAGCCCCAGCAAGCCAGTGACTCAGCCCCGTAACAGGGTTAGAGGCAGAGAATCCCAGTGGAAAAAGGGGAACCGGCCAGGCAGAGACAGCAAGGGCGGTTCGTTGCTCCAGAGCCTTTCCGTTCACCTTCCCACTCCTGGGCCAGACTACACTCAATCATATGACCCACTGAAGAGATGAGTCTTCAGTAAAGACTTAAAGGTTGAGACCGAGTTTGCGTCTCTGACATGGGTAGGCAGACCGTTCCATAAAAATGGAGCTCTATAGGAGAAAGCCCTGCCTCCAGCTGTTTGCTTAGAAATTCTAGGGACAATTAGGAGGCCTGCGTCTTGTGACCGTAGCGTACGTGTAGGTATGTACGGCAGGACCAAATCAGAGAGGTAGGTAGGAGCAAGCCCATGTAATGCTTTGTAGGTTAGCAGTAAAACCTTGAAATCAGCCCTTACTTTGACAGGAAGCCAGTGTAGAGAGGCTAGCACTGGAGTAATATGATCAAATTCTTTGGTTCTAGTCAGGATTCTAGCAGCCGTATTTAGCACTAACTGAAGTTTATTTAGTGCTTTATCCGGGTAGCCGGAAAATAGAGCATTGCAGTAGTCTAACCTAGAAGTGACAAAAGCATGGATTAATTTTTCTGCATCATTTTTGGACAGAAAGTTTCTGATTTTTGCAATGTTACGTAGATGGAAAAAGCTGTCCTCGAAATGGTCTTGATATGTTCTTCAAAAGAGAGATCAGGGTCCAGAGTAACGCCGAGGTCCTTCACAGTTTTATTTGAGACGACTGTACAACCATTAAGATTAATTGTCAGATTCAACAGAAGATCTCTTTGTTTCTTGGGACCTAGAACAAGCATCTCTGTTTTGTCCGAGTTTAATAGTAGAAAGTTTGCAGCCATCCACTTCCTTATGTCTGAAACACATGCTTCTAGCGAGGGCAATTTTGGTGCTTCACCATGTTTCATTGAAATGTACAGCTGTGTGTCATCCGCATAGCAGTGAAAGTTTACATTATGTTTTCGAATAACATCCCCAAGAGGTAAAATATATAGTGAAAACAATAGTGGTCCTAAAACAGAACCTTGAGGAACACCGAAATGTACAGTTGATTTGTCAGAGGACAAACCATTCACAGAGACAAACTGATATCTTTCCGACAGATAAGACCTAAACCAGGCCAGAACATGTCCGTGTAGACCAATTTGGGTTTCCAATCTCTCCAAAAGAATGTGGTGATCGATGGTATCAAAAGCAGCACTAAGGTCTAGGAGCACGAGGACAGATGCAGAGCCTCGGTCCGATGCCATCAAAATGTCATTTACCACCTTCACAAGTGCCGTCTCAGTGCTATGATCGGGTCTAAAACCAGACTGAAGCATTTCGTATACATTGTTTGTCTTCAGGAAGGCAGTGAGTTGCTGCGCAACAGCCTTCTCTAAAATCTTTGAGAGGAATGGAAGATTCGATATAGGCCGATAGTTTTTTATATTTTCTGGGTCAAGGTTTGGCTTTTTCAAGAGAGGCTTTATTACTGCCACTTTTAGTGAGTTTGGTACACATCCAGTGGATAGAGAGCCGTTTATTATGTTCAACATAGGAGGGCAGAAACCCAGACAGGCCTATGCTGCCCTGTACCATCACTCATTCATATATCCTTATGTACATATTCTTTATCCCCTTACACTGTGTATAAGACAGTAGTTTTGGAATTGTTAGTTAGATTACTTGTTGGTTATCACTGCATTGTCGGAACTAGAAGCACAAGCATTTCGCTACACTCGCATTAACATCTGCTAACCATGTGTATGTGACAAATAAAATTTGATTTGATTTTGAACTGAGCTGCACTTCCTAACCCCCTGCCAAATGTATGACCATATTAGTACCACATATTTCCCTCAGATAACATAGATACACAAAGAATTTGAAAACAAACCCAATTTTGATAAACTCCCATATCTACTGGGTGAAATTCCACAGTGTGCCGTCACAGCAGGAAGATGTGTGACCTGTTGCCACGAGAAAAGGGCAACCAGTGAAGAACAAACACCATTGTAAATACAACCCATACTTTTGGTTATACTATTTCCACATAATATGACATTTGAAATGTCTTTATTCTTTTGGAACTTTGTGAGTGTAAGGTTTAGGTCCTTCTGTAGCTCAGTTGGTAGAGCATGGCGCTTGTAACGCCAGGGTAGTGGGTTCGATCCCCGGGACCACCCATACGTAGAATGTATGCACACATGACTGTAAGTCGCTTTGGATAAAAGCGTCTGCTAAATGGCATATATTATTATTATTATATTACTGTTCATTTAACCATGTATATGGTTAAAACCCACAGTGGTTGTTGATGTTGTAGTTACTTAGCGCCCCCTTGTGGCCATAGAGAGTCTCTGCATACATAGAAAAGAGGGTCCTGTCCAGAAACAACCCCTTACACTTAACCCCTAATCTCTAACACTTAACCCCTAACCACTGCACTTAATCCCTAACCCCTAACCCCTGCTCCCTAACCCCTGCTCTCTAACCCTTAACCCCTGCTCTCTAACCCCTAACCCCTGCTCTCTAACCCCTAACCCCTGCTCTCTAACCCCTAACCCCTGCTCTCTAACCCTTAACCCCTGCTCTCTAACCCTTAACCCCTGCTCTCTAACCCCTAACCCCTGCTCTCTAACACTTAAACCCTAACCTCTAACACTTAAACCCTAACCTCTAACACTTAACCCCTGACCCCTAAACCAGTGGTATTCAAATTATTTCAGCGGGGACCCCACACAACCCTTTACATTTCCATTTTTATATCTTATAAACATTTAAAGAAACCCGCTGAATACACTCAATAATATATAATATAATACTTTCTCAGAAACGTCACCTCATTTCAGCTGTGTCTTTTCGGTGGGACAGGCTGACGCATCAGAGCATCAAGAGATGTGCCAAAGCATCGGTTTTAAAAACAAATACATTGAACAAAAATATAAACACAACATGTTGTTCCATACACACAAAAATATTTTTCTTTCAAATTTTGTGCAGAGCTGTTGCCAAATAATTTAATGTTAATTTCCATACCATAAGCTGTCTCCAACGTCGCTCTAGGGAATTTGGCAGAACGTCCAACTGGCCTCATAACCCCAGCACTTGTAACCATGCCAACCCCAGCTGAGGAGTATTTCTGCCTGTAAAGTCCTTTTGTGGGGAAAAACTCATTCTGGCTGGGCTTGGCTCCCCAGTGGGTGGGCCTATGCCCTCCCAGGCCCACCATGGCGGCGCCCCTGCCCAGTCATGTGAAATCCATAGATTAGGGCCTAATGAATTCATTTAAACTGATTTCCTTACATGAACAGTAACTCTGTAAAATATTTCAAACTGTTGCATGTTGCGTTTATAACGGCATTCAGTATAATTTCAGGTGCCTAGGTGACCTTGTAGCTGTCACTGAAAATGATAACACAGGGGTCAGGGGTCAGGGCTTTCACACAAAGGAAACTGTTTTCTGTGTAGTGTATGTAGTGGTAGGGTTTGGTTTATGAGGCGTTAGAGGTCAGGGGTCAGGGCTTTCACATAAAGGAAACTGTTTTCTGTGTAGTGTATGTAGTGGTAGGGTTTGGTTTATGAGGTGTTAGAGGTCAGGGGTCAGGGCTTTCACATAAAGGAAACTGTTTTCTGTGTAGTGTATGTAGTGGTAGGGTTTGGTTTATGAGGCGTTAGAGGTCAGGGGTCAGGGCTTTCACATAAAGGAAACTGTTTTCTGTGTAGTGTATGTGGTGGTAGGGTTTGGTTTATGAGGCGTTAGAGGTCAGGGGTCAGGGCTTTCACATAAAGGAAACTGTTTTCTGTGTAGTGTATGTGGTGGTAGGGTTTGGTTTATGAGGCGTTAGAGGTCAGGGGTCAGGGATTTTATCTGACAGAGAGGAAGTGAGAGGCGGAAAATCTGTCTCCCTCCAGCAGGTGGCGTGTGTTCAAATACGTTTTTGTGTGGAGGTCAATGAGTGTGTCAGATTTGGTCAACAAATGACTTGATACATGAGGTTTATTTGATCTAATAGAAGTTTGGTAATGCTGTTGTTACAAGTGTACTGATATAAGTAGGACACGTGACTTTGACAAAAAAAACTATATCAGAGTTGTCTCCAGATGGCTATGCATATTCATGAGGCTAGTAGCATAGCATCTCTCTCCATTCATGAGGCTAATGGCATAGCATCTCTCTCCATTCATGAGGCTAGTAGCATAGCATCTCTCTCCATTCATGAGGCTAATGGCATAGCATCTCTCTCCATTCATGAGGCTAGTAGCATAGCATCTCTCTCCATTCATGAGGCTAATGGCATAGCATCTCTCTCCATTCATGAGGCTAGTAGCATAGCATCTCTCTCCATTCATGAGGCTAATGGCATAGCATCTCTCTCCATTCATGAGGCTAGCAGCATAGCATCTCTCTCCATTCATGAGGCTAGCAGCATAGCATCTCTCAACATTCATGAGGCTAGCAGCATAGCATCTCTCACCATTCATGAGGCTAGCAGCATAGCATCTCTCTCCATTCATGAGGCTAGCAGCATAGCATCTCTCTCCATTCATGAGGCTAGCAGCATAGCATCTCTCACCATTCAATACAGGCGGATGAATTGGACAACCCTCATTTATTATTCAAAAAAGGACTAGAGTAATGAGATGTATCCACCATTCCAAAGAAAGGACAGGCGGGAGTTAGAACAGCCTGCCGTGCCTCTTTGTGGACAACGACTCCCATTGTTAGGGCGGAGAGACACGTATCTTGTCAGTATATCCATCATCTTTGCCTGACATTAGAGAGAAGGTAGTGGTATCCTGACGACACTCCAGTTCCTGCTGATCATGTGTAGGAGAGACCATATATGCATGGTTATCTGTAGGAGAGACCATATACACATGGTTATCTGTGGAGACCATATACACATGGTTATCTGTGGAGACCATATACACATGGTTATCTGTGGGAGAGACCATATACACATGGTTATCTGTAGAAGAGACCATATACACACGGTTATCTGTGGGAGAGACCATATGCGCATGGTTATCTGTGGGAGAGACCATATGCATTGTTATCTGTAGGAGAGACCATATACATGGTTATCTGTAGGAGAGACCATATACATGGTTATCTGTAGGAGAGACCATATACACATGGTTATCTGTAGGTGAGACCATATACACGGTTATCTGTGGGAGACCATATGCGCATGGTTATCTGTGGGAGAGACCATATACACATGGTTATCTGTGGGAGAGACCATATACACATGGTTATCTGTAGGAGAGACCATATGCATGGTTATCTGTGGGAGACACCATATACACATGGTTATCTGTGGGAGAGACCATATACACATGGTTATCTGTAGGAGAGACCATATGCATGGTTATCTGTAGGAGAGACCATATACACATGGTTATCTGTGGGAGAGACCATATGCATTGTTATCTGTAGGAGAGACCATATGCATTGTTATCTGTAGGAGAGACCATATGCATTGTTATCTGTAGGAGAGACCATATACATGGTTATCTGTAGGAGAGACCATATACACATGGTTATCTGTGGGAGAGACCATATACACATGGTTATCTGTGGGAGAGACCATATGCATGGTTATCTGTAGGAGAGACCATATACATGGTTATCTGTAGGAGAGACCATAGACACATGGTTATCTGTGGGAGAGACCATATGCATGGTTATCTGTAGGAGAGACCATATATGCATGGTTATCTGTAGGAGAGACCATATACACAAGGTTATCTGTAGGAGAGACCATATACATGGTTATCTGTGGGAGAGACCATATACATGGTTATCTGTAGGAGAGACCATATACACATGGTTATCTGTAGGAGAGACCATATACACGGTTATCTCTGGGAGAGACCATATACACATGGTTATCTGTGGGAGAGACCATATGCATGGTTATCTGTGGGAGAGACCATATGCATGGTTATCTGTGGGAGAGACCATATGTGCAAGGTTATCTGTAGGAGAGACCATATACACATGGTTATCTGTAGGAGAGACCATATACACATGGTTAACTGTAGGAGAGATCATATGCACATGGTTATCTGTGGGAGAGACCATATACATGGTTATCTGTAGGAGAGACCATATACACATGGTTATCTGTGGGAGACACCATATACGCATGGTTATCTGTAGGAGAGACCATATACACATGGTTATCTGTGGGAGACACCATATACGCATGGTTATCTGTAGGAGAGACCATATACGTGGTTATCTGTAGGAGAGACCATATACGCATGGTTATCTGTAGGAGAGACCATATACACATGGTTATCTGTAGGAGAGACCATATGCATGGTTATCTGTGGGAGACACCATATACACATGGTTATCTGTGGGAGAGACCATATACACATGGTTATCTGTGGGAGAGACCATATGCATTGTTATCTGTAGGAGAGACCATATACACATGGTTATCTGTGGGAGAGACCATATGCATGGTTATCTGTGGGAGAGACCATATACACATGGTTATCTGTGGGAGAGACCATATGCATGGTTATCTGTAGGAGAGACCATATACACATGGTTATCTGTTGGAGAGACCATATGCATTGTTATCTGTGGGAGAGACCATATACACATGGTTATCTGTAGGAGAGACCATATACACATGGTTATCTGTGGGAGAGACCATATGCATTGTTATCTGTAGGAGAGACCATATACATTCACATATACATTTAAGTCATTTAGCAGACGCTCTTATCCAGAGCGACTTACAAATTGGTGCATTCACCTTATGACATCCAGTGGAACAGTCACTTTACAATAGTGCATCTAAATCTTAAAGGGGGGGGGGGTGAGAGGGATTACTTATCCTATCCTAGGTATTCCTTAAAGAATGGTTATCTGTAGGAGAGGCCATATACATGGTTATCTGTAGGAGAGACCATATACACATGGTTATCTTTAGGAGAGACCATATACACGGTTTTCTGTGGGAGAGACCATATGCGCATGGTTATCTGTGGTAGAGACCATATACGCATGGTTATCTGTAAGAGAAACCATATACACATGGTTATCTGTGGGAGAGACCATATACACATGGTTATCTGTAGGAGAGACCATATGCACATGGTTATCTGTGGGAGAGACCATATGCACATGGTTATCTGTGGGAGAGACCATATACATGGTTATCTGTAGGAGAGACCATATAAATGGTTATCTGTAGGAGAGACCATATACACATGGTTATCTGTAGGAGAGACCATATACATGGTTATCTGTAGGAGAGACCATATAAATGGTTATCTGTAGGAGAGACCATATACACGGTTATCTCTGGGAGAGACCATATACACATGGTTATCTGTGGGAGAGACCATATGCATGGTTATCTGTGGGAGAGACCATATACATGGTTATCTGTGGGAGACACCATATACGCATGGTTATCTGTAGGAGAGACCATATACGTGGTTATCTGTAGGAGAGACCATATACGCATGGTTATCTGTAGGAGAGACCATATACACATGGTTATCTGTAGGAGAGACCATATGCATGGTTATCTGTGGGAGAGACCATATACACATGGTTATCTGTGGGAGAGACCATATGCATTGTTATCTGTAGGAGAGACCATATACACATGGTTATCTGTGGGAGAGACCATATGCATGGTTATCTGTGGGAGAGACCATATACACATGGTTATCTGTGGGAGAGACCATATGCATGGTTATCTGTAGGAGAGACCATATACACATGGTTATCTGTGGGAGAGACCATATGCATTGTTATCTGTGGGAGAGACCATATACACATGGTTATCTGTAGGAGAGACCATATACACATGGTTATCTGTGGGAGAGACCATATGCATTGTTATCTGTAGGAGAGACCATATACATTCACATATACATTTAAGTCATTTAGCAGACGCTCTTATCCAGAGCGACTTACAAATTGGTGCATTCACCTTATGACATCCAGTGGAACAGTCACTTTACAATAGTGCATCTAAATCTTAAAGGGGGGGGGGTGAGAGGGATTACTTATCCTATCCTAGGTATTCCTTAAAGAATGGTTATCTGTAGGAGAGGCCATATACATGGTTATCTGTAGGAGAGACCATATACACATGGTTATCTGTAGGAGAGACCATATACACATGGTTATCTGTAGGAGAGACCATATACACGGTTTTCTGTGGGAGAGACCATATGCGCATGGTTATCTGTGGTAGAGACCATATACGCATGGTTATCTGTAAGAGAAACCATATACACATGGTTATCTGTGGGAGAGACCATATACACATGGTTATCTGTAGGAGAGACCATATGCACATGGTTATCTGTGGGAGAGACCATATACACATGGTTATCTGTGGGAGAGACCATATACATGGTTATCTGTAGGAGAGACCATATAAATGGTTATCTGTAGGAGAGACCATATACACATGGTTATCTGTAGGAGAGACCATATACATGGTTATCTGTAGGAGAGACCATATAAATGGTTATCTGTAGGAGAGACCATATAAATGGTTATCTGTAGGAGAGACCATATACACATGGTTATCTGTAGGAGAGACCATATACACATGGTTATCTGTGGGAGAGACCATATGCATGGTTATCTGTGGGAGAGACCATATACATGGTTATCTGTAGGAGAGACCATAGACACATGGTTATCTGTGGGAGAGACCATATGCATGGTTATCTGTAGGAGAGACCATATATGCATGGTTATCTGTAGGAGAGACCATATACACATGGTTATCTGTGGGAGAGACCATATGCATTGTTATCTGTAGGAGAGACCATATACATGGTTATCTGTAGGAGAGACCATATACATGGTTATCTGTAGGAGAGACCATAGACACATGGTTATCTGTGGGAGAGACCATATGCATGGTTATCTGTAGGAGAGACCATATATGCATGGTTATCTGTAGGAGAGACCATATACACAAGGTTATCTGTAGGAGAGACCATATACACAAGGTTATCTGTAGGAGAGACCATATACATGGTTATCTGTGGGAGAGACCATATACATGGTTATCTGTGGGAGAGACCATATACACATGGTTATCTGTAGGAGAGACCATATACACGGTTATCTCTGGGAGAGACCATATACACATGGTTATCTGTGGGAGAGACCATATGCATGGTTATCTGTGGGAGAGACCATATGCATGGTTATCTGTGGGAGAGACCATATGTGCAAGGTTATCTGTAGGAGAGACCATATACACATGGTTATCTGTAGGAGAGACCATATACACATGGTTATCTGTAGGAGAGATCATATGCACATGGTTATCTGTGGGAGAGACCATATACATGGTTATCTGTAGGAGAGACCATATACACATGGTTATCTGTGGGAGACACCATATACGCATGGTTATCTGTAGGAGAGACCATATACAGATGGTTATCTGTGGGAGACACCATATACGCATGGTTATCTGTAGGAGAGACCATATACGTGGTTATCTGTAGGAGAGACCATATACGCATGGTTATCTGTAGGAGAGACCATATACACATGGTTATCTGTAGGAGAGACCATATGCATGGTTATCTGTGGGAGACACCATATACACATGGTTATCTGTGGAGAGACCATATACACATGGTTATCTGTGGGAGAGACCATATGCATTGTTATCTGTAGGAGAGACCATATACACATGGTTATCTGTGGGAGAGACCATATGCATGGTTATCTGTGGGAGAGACCATATACACATGGTTATCTGTGGGAGAGACCATATGCATGGTTATCTGTAGGAGAGACCATATACACATGGTTATCTGTGGGAGAGACCATATGCATTGTTATCTGTGGGAGAGACCATATACACATGGTTATCTGTAGGAGAGACCATATACACATGGTTATCTGTGGGAGAGACCATATGCATTGTTATCTGTAGGAGAGACCATATACATTCACATATACATTTAAGTCATTTAGCAGACGCTCTTATCCAGAGCGACTTACAAATTGGTGCATTCACCTTATGACATCCAGTGGAACAGTCACTTTACAATAGTGCATCTAAATCTTAAAGGGGGTGAGAGGGATTACTTATCCTATCCTAGGTATTCCTTAAAGAATGGTTATCTGTAGGAGAGGCCATATACATGGTTATCTGTAGGAGAGACCATATACACATGGTTATCTGTAGGAGAGACCATATACACGGTTTTCTGTGGGAGAGACCATATGCGCATGGTTATCTGTGGTAGAGACCATATACGCATGGTTATCTGTAAGAGAGACCATATACACATGGTTATCTGTAGGAGAGACCATATACACATGGTTATCTGTAGGAGAGACCATACGCATGGTTATCTGTGGGAGAGACCATATACACATGGTTATCTGTAGGAGAGACCATATGCACATGGTTATCTGTGGGAGAGACCATATACACATGGTTATCTGTGGGAGAGACCATATACATGGTTATCTGTAGGAGAGACCATATAAATGGTTATCTGTAGGAGAGACCATATACACATGGTTATCTGTAGGAGAGACCATATACACATGGTTATCTGTGGGAGAGACCATATGCATTGTTATCTGTAGGAGAGACCATATACATTCACATATACATTTAAGTCATTTAGCAGACGCTCTTATCCAGAGCGACTTACAAATTGGTGCATTCACCTTATGACATCCAGTGGAACAGTCACTTTACAATAGTGCATCTAAATCTTAAAGGGGGGAGAGGGATTACTTATCCTATCCTAGGTATTCCTTAAAGAATGGTTATCTGTAGGAGAGGCCATATACATGGTTATCT
>NC_060194.1:51270882-51336900 GCF_021184085.1 Oncorhynchus gorbuscha | reverse complement strand
GAGACAACGTGGAGATAAGGAGTAGCAAAATCTATATTTATTAAAGAAGTAACTAAATATAATATACAATGGTGTGTGTAATCAGTAATCAGTAGTGTAAGTGAGTGTTTTGCATGCATGAATGTGATAATGCAGGGTGATGAAAGGTGCCAAAGCAAACAAACAAACGGCCACCAAGAACCACAACACAATCTACAACGGGTGTCTGCATGGAGAGTCTCCTCCATGAATGTGGAAGAGGTCTATTTATCCTGGGAGACACCTGGCCCAGGTGTTTCCCATGTAGCTGACGACCCTCTCAACTCCGCCCACCGGCATCCTAATAAGAAAACAAGAACAAAGACAGAATACGGCAGACAGAGTGGGAGGGTCGTCACATTCCCCCCCATAAAACCGGGGACCAACAAGGACCCGGAACAACATACCAGCCTCCCGCGTCCCAAATTGACACAGGCCTCTGCGTCCCCCATTGACACAGGCCTCTGCGTCCCAAATTGACACAGGCCTCTGCGTCCCAAATTGACACAGGCCTCTGCGTCCCAAATTGACACAGGCCTCTGCGCCCCAAATTGACACAGGCCTCTGCGCCCCAAATTGACACAGGCCTCTGCGCCCCAAATTGACACAGGCCTCTGCGCCCCAAATTGACACAGGCCTCTGTGCCCCAAATTGATGAGGGTTTACGTGTTCACACTTACAATTTGCCAGATTGATTGTGAGGCGACCTGCAGCCAGACGTTCAAACAAGGCTTGAATACGGGACAGATGTTCTTCCCAAGTATCTGCATAGATCACTACATCGTCCAAATAAACAGCGCACCCGGTCAGACCGGCGACAACCCTGTTCATAAGTCGCTGAAAAGTGGCAGGTGCATTGCGCAGACCGAAACTCATAACTGAATACGAGTACAGACCAAAGGGTGTAATAAAGGCAGAGATTTCACGTGCCCTACTCGTCAGTGGCACCTGCCAATAGCCTTTTAACAGGTCAAATTTGCTCACAAACTTAGCTGCACCGACTTGATCAACACAGTCCTCCATCCGAGGAAGAGGAAATGAATCTGGCTTTGTGACACTGTTTACCTTACGGTAGTCCGTACAAAACGGTTTGTTCCATCCGGTTTACTGACCAAGATACAGGAGAAGCCCAACTGGAGAAAGAAGGCTCTGCTATCTTACTCTCCAGCATGTACTTGACCTCAGCATCCAGACAACGTAGTTTCTCTGAAGAAACTCTATAGAACCGCTGACGAATGGGGTCAGCACCTCAATGTCAATATCATGTTCTATTAAGTTTGTACGTGTAGGTGTATCAGAAAATAAACCTGGAAATCTCTGAATCAGACCAACCATCTCTTTCCGCTCATCAACAGGTAGGTGAGTGAGAAGACTGTCTAAAATATCCAGTGTTTCTGAATTTTTCAATCTACCCTGCAATATACAATCGTCAGGACCAGGAACATCTTCCTCCTCATGCACAGATCTAGCACGACAAGAACCCAAGGAAACAACGGTATCAGCCAAAAGAACAGGTTTACCGTCCTCTGTAGAATCCCACTGTTCAGTCTCAGAGGAACGTGCATAATAGGGTTTTAACAGATTTACATGGCACAGCTGGTGTGCTTTCCTCCGTTCTGGAGTGGCAACTAGATAATTTTGCTCAGTGTACTGGCGCACCACTGTATATGGACCTTGAAACTTGGCTTGAAAAGGAGAACCAACAATTGGCAGCAGAGCAAGAACCTGGTCACCTGGACTAAAGTGACGAGGCTCAGTTCGGCGATCAAATATGCCCTTCATCCTATCCTGTGAAGATGATAACTTCTCTTTAGCCATTTCACCAGCGGCATACAGCCGTCGCCGGAAATCACACACATACGAACACAGGGACTGAGGAGGCTCGGGAGACTTCCAGTCATCCTGGAGAACAGATAAAAGTCCACGCACCCTATGTCCAAACACAAGGTCATTTGGACTGAAACCTGTGCTCTCCTGTGAAACTTCCCTAGCGGCTAACAGTAACCAAGGCAACCCCTCCTCCCAATCCTTATCCATCTCAGTACAATAAGCTCTCAACAAAGACTTAAGTGTTTGATGGAAACGTTCCAGTGCTCCTTGACTTTGCGCGTGATAGGCGCTAGACACATTGTGTTTAATATGAAGCTGTTGAAGAACCTGACCAAACAGATTAGAGGTAAAATTAGATCCTTGATCACTCTGAATGACCTTAGGGATTCCAAACAATGAGAGAAACTGAGTCAAAGCTTTTAACACCGATTTAGTCGTGATAGATCGGAGAGGATAGGCAGCAGGAAACCTAGTGGTCTGACACATCACAGTGAACAGGTAACTGCTACCCTTTTAGAATGAGGCAGAGGACCCACACAGTCAATAATTAGATACTCAAAAGGTTGGCTGAGTACAGGAATAGGAAACAATGGTACTGGTTTAATAGCTTGATTAGGCTTACCAGTTAATTGACAGGTGTGACAAGTTTTGATAAAATCAGAAACATCCCTCTTTAATCTAGGCCAAAAGAAATGTCTTAATATGCGATTGTAGGTTTTCCTCACCCCCATATGTCCAGCAACGTCACTGTGAGAAGTTTCCAACACCAACTCACGAAGCTTAACTGGTACCACAACCTGACTAATTGCCTCCCCCAGAAAAACACTATCATGAGACACCCACTTTCTCATCAGGACATCCTCTTGGAGAAAATAGCCATGGGCGACATCTCCCAACTGTTCTATAGGCACAATTTGATCACGCAACTCTTCCAACGTGGGGTCATCCCGTTGAGCATTGATTAGATCTGAGCGGGTTACAGATAACGGGATAACAGGGAAAACAGTGACATACTTTGTATTATTATCATTAGTCGGCGCAGTGACTAGTTCGCCACGGCTCATAGAACGTGTCACTGCACACGCAGAGAACACCTCTGGGAAACTCTGTACACTCTCATCAGGAATCCCAACAAATGACGGCTTAGTGGAAACCACTAGAGATGGAAACACAACTGGCCATACCCGCTCACCTGCTAAGTTATTCCCAAGGATAACGTCGATACCCTCAATAGGCAATGAAGGACGCACCCCCACAACAACTTCACCCTTCACCAGCCCACAATCCAACATCAGTTTATGCAATGGAACTGACAGAGTGTTCAAACCTATTCCCCTAATTAGAACACTATTCCCCGAATCAGTCTCAGCAGAAAAGGGTAACACAGACTCCAACACAAATGATTCAGAGGCACCTGTGTCTCTCAGGATCTTCACTGGCACTAGGTCTTTACTTCCTAACATAGACACAAAACCTTCTGTAATGAAAGGTAAATAGTCTGGATCAATATGGACTTTCACATTCTCCTGGGCCTGAGGAAATGAGTCAAGAATGAACTGATGTGGAACAGGTGCAGCTAACGCAGCAGGCTTAGATTTAGCGTAAGCACCCTTTGACCTGAGAAGTGGACATTCGTTTTTCCAATGACCTGAACCTTGACAGTAGTGACACTCCTGCCCAAAGTCAGCCTTACCATGGGAGTCAGGTTCAACCCTAGTTGAATAGAACTCTGCCCGAGAATCAAAGTATCTCGGTGAGCGAAGCCCAAATCTATCCGAACACCCCACTCTTTCCGAATACGGGGTTTTGCAAAGACACTTTTGTGAGTCAACACATACTCGTCCGCCAAAACCGCAGCTTCAGCAACATTCTTTACTTTCTGTTCATTAATATAAGTGGCAATACGATCAGGAATTGTGTCCTTAAATTGCTCTAACATAATCAGATCACACAGCCCTTGGAAAGTCACAACTGCAGAGGCAGAACACCAGCGATTAAACTGTAAAGATAACTGTCGCGCAAACTCAACATGAGTCTGGTTATCGTCCCTTTTTAAAGTTCTAAATCGTTGGCGGTAAGCCTCAGGGACCAATTCATAAATCTGTAACACAGCTGTTTTAACTTTATCATAACTGGCACTGTCGTGTACACTAAGAGCTGAATATGCTTCCTGCGCTTTACCAGTCAGCACACACTGCAACATTAAAGTGCGGTCAGAATCAGGCCAACTCCTAGCGTCAGCAACCCGCTCAAACAACGAAAAGAATGTCTCGGGGTCCCTTTCATTAAACCGAGGCAATAACCGCAAGTTCCCAACAATATCAAATGTCTCTGGGGCACGACCAAAAGCGGAACTACCCCTAGGTAAATCTGGGTGACCTTCCCAAAACAAACTCTCCCCTGAGATCTTTCCTTCCCTAACCAACTCTATACGTTCTTGTTGCAACTTGATTTTAGCACGCTCCATATCTTGTTTAAATGCCAATTCCTTTTCATATTTCACACGATCATGCTCTAGCTTCTCACGATCATGCTCTAGCTTCTCACGATCATGCTCTAGCTGTAACAAAAGCAGTTCTTTCTGCTGTTCAAAAAGAAGGCTACTAGGACTAACCGATGGAATGGCCATTGTAACGTTATGGGGAGACAACAAATCCTCAGCAGAGGCTGGCCCGGTGGTAACTTCAAGAATACCACTCTCCATCAGATTGGCTTTCAATATCAACCTAATAGAATTCTTTAGACGTTTATCACTAATCTCAACCTTGTAGTGTTCCGCGACCTTCAACAGCTGTTCTTTAGTACCTAAATCTAACAATTCCTCTGATGGAGAGCGAATGAACTTATCTACATAAGACGCCATAATCACACAAAAAACAATTCTCGCTCTTCCCTTCTGCTGAGCACACCAGAACACAACCCGAGAATTGACAATCACCCTGAGCACCACAGAAGAGAGATGAGATATGGAGCTTCCCCAAAACCTACAATAACTCAACCCTAGTCTTCGTGCAGATTTGCGGTGGGAATTTACGCACTGTAGCCCGCTGGCAAGGAAATAGAACTCCCCAGCATGCTGGCAAATCCCACCAAGCCACGGATGTGCCCCCGAGACAACTGCTCAGTCCACAGACACCACACAAAAATAACAAACATTAACCATGCCCAACATATTCCAAAAAATGAAACACGTCGCTAAACCTATCAGGGGAAAAAGGCTATAGCTCCGGGTAGCAAGTTCCACTACCCTACCCAAATCTCCCACCGAGGTACACAGCAGATTACTCACTTCAGACTGACGTCCCAACAGAAAGTAGAACAAGAGTTCAGGCTAGGCAGGGCCTGGAAACTAACCATTATACTCTCTCCAACGCAGCACACAAACCAAACAACAAAGGCAACCAATACTGGGCCGATCACACTCAAACACTATTCAAACCAAACACGTACCTCCACGGTCTCCCAAACCAATAGTTCAAAGATCCCGGATGAGCACCCACTTGTCACGAACCGGCTCAAAGCCCGTAACAAAGGGAGACAACGTGGAGATAAGGAGTAGCAAAATCTATATTTATTAAAGAAGTAACTAAATATAATATACAATGGTGTGTGTAATCAGTAATCAGTAGTGTAAGTGAGTGTTTTGCATGCATGAATGTGATAATGCAGGGTGATGAAAGGTGCCAAAGCAAACAAACAAACGGCCACCAAGAACCACAACACAATCTACAACGGGTGTCTGCATGGAGAGAGTCTCCTCCATGAATGTGGAAGAGGTCTATTTATCCTGGGAGACACCTGGCCCAGGTGTTTCCCATGTAGCTGACGACCCTCTCAACTCCGCCCACCGGCATCCTAATAAGAAAACAAGAACAAAGACAGAATACGGCAGACAGAGTGGGAGGGTCGTCACAGTAGGAGAGACCATATACACATGGTTATCTGTAGGAGAGACCATATACACGGTTTTCTGTGGGAGAGACCATATGCGCATGGTTATCTGTGGTAGAGACCATATACGCATGGTTATCTGTAAGAGAGACCATATACACATGGTTATCTGTAGGAGAGACCATATACACATGGTTATCTGTAGGAGAGACCATACGCATGGTTATCTGTGGGAGAGACCATATACACATGGTTATCTGTAGGAGAGACCATATGCACATGGTTATCTGTGGGAGAGACCATATACACATGGTTATCTGTGGGAGAGACCATATACATGGTTATCTGTAGGAGAGACCATATAAATGGTTATCTGTAGGAGAGACCATATACACATGGTTATCTGTAGGAGAGACCATATACATGGTTATCTGTAGGAGAGACCATATAAATGGTTATCTGTAGGAGAGACCATATACACATGGTTATCTGTAGGAGAGACCATATACACATGGTTATCTGTGGGAGAGACCATATGCATGGTTATCTGTAGGAGACACCATATACACATGGTTATCTGTAGGAGAGACCATATGCACGGTTATCTGTGGGAGAGACCATATACACATGGTTATCTGTAGGTGAGACCATATACACATGGTTATCTGTAGGAGAGATCATATGCGCATGGTTATCTGTGGGAGAGACCATATACATGGTTATCTGTGGGAGAGACCATATACATGGTTATCTGTAGGAGAGACCATATGCATGGTTATCTGTGGGAGAGACCATATACGCATGGTTATCTGTAGGAGAGACCATATACACATGGTTATCTGTAGGAGAGACCATATACGCATGGTTGTCTGTAGGAGAGACCATATACGCATGGTTATCTGTAGGAGAGACCATATACGCATGGTTATCTGTAGGAGAGACCATATACGCATGGTTATCTGTGGGAGACACCATATACACATGGTTATCTGTAGGAGAGACCATATACACATGGTTATCTGTGGGAGAGACCATATGCATTGTTATCTGTAGGAGAGACCATATACACATGGTTATTTGTGGGAGAGACCATATGCACATGGTTATCTGTGGGAGAGACCATATACACATGGTTATCTGTAGGAGAGACCATATACACATGGTTATCTGTGGGAGAGACCATATACACATGGTTATCTGTGGGAGAGACCATATACACATGGTTATCTGTGGGAGAGACCATATGCACATGGTTATCTGTAGGAGAGACCATATACACATTGTTATCTGTAGGAGAGACCATATACACATGGTTATCTGTGGGAGAGACCATATGCATTGTTATCTGTAGGAGAGACCATATACACATGGTTATCTGTGGGAAAGACCATATGCATTGTTATCTGTAGGAGAGACCATATACACATGGTTATCTGTAGGAGAGACCATATACACATGGTTATCTGTAGGAGAGACCATATACACATGGTTATCTGTGGGAGAGACCATATGCATTGTTATCTGTAGGAGAGACCATATACACATGGTTATCTGTGGGAGAGACCATATGCATTGTTATCTGTAGGAGAGACCATATACATTCACATATACATTTAAGTCATTTAGCAGACGCTCTTATCCAGAGCGACTTACAAATTGGTGCATTCACCATATGACATCCAGTGGAACAGTCACTTTACAATAGTGCATCTAAATCTTAAAGGGGGGGGGTGAGAGGGATTACTTATCCTATCCTAGGTATTCCTTAAAGAATGGTTATCTGTAGGAGAGGCCATATACATGGTTATCTGTAGGAGAGACCATATACACATGGTTATCTGTGGTAGAGACCATATACGCATGGTTATCTGTAAGAGAGACCATATACACATGGTTATCTGTAGGAGAGACCATATACACATGGTTATCTGTAGGAGAGATCATACGCATGGTTATCTGTGGGAGAGACCATATACACATGGTTATCTGTAGGAGAGACCATATGCACATGGTTATCTGTGGGAGAGACCATATACATGGTTATCTGTAGGAGAGACCATATAAATGGTTATCTGTAGGAGAGACCATATACACACGGTTATCTGTGGGAGAGACCATATACATGGTTATCTGTAGGAGAGACCATATAAATGGTTATCTGTAGGAGAGACCATATACACATGGTTATCTGTAGGAGACCATACGCATGGTTATCTGTGGGAGACCATATACGCATGGTTATCTGTAGGAGAGACCATATACACATGGTTATCTGTGGGAGAGACCATATGCATGGTTATCTGTAGGAGACACCATATACACATGGTTATCTGTAGGAGAGACCATATGCATGGTTATCTGTGGGAGAGACCATATACACATGGTTATCTGTAGGAGAGACCATATACACATGGTTATCTGTAGGAGAGACCATATACACATGGTTATCTGTAGGAGAGATCATATGCGCATGGTTATCTGTGGGAGAGACCATATACATGGTTATCTGTGGGAGAGACCATATACATGGTTATCTGTAGGAGAGACCATATGCATGGTTATCTGTGGGAGAGACCATATACGCATGGTTATCTGTAGGAGAGACCATATACACATGGTTATCTGTAGGAGAGACCATATACGCATGGTTGTCTGTAGGAGAGACCATATACGCATGGTTATCTGTAGGAGAGACCATATATGCATGGTTATCTGTGGGAGACACCATATACACATGGTTATCTGTAGGAGAGACCATATACACATGGTTATCTGTGGGAGAGACCATATGCATTGTTATCTGTAGGAGAGACCATATACACATGGTTATCTGTAGGAGAGACCATATACGCATGGTTATCTGTAAGAGAGACCATATACACATGGTTATCTGTAGGAGAGACCATATACACATGGTTATCTGTAGGAGAGACCATACGCATGGTTATCTGTGGGAGAGACCATATACACATGGTTATCTGTAGGAGAGACCATATGCACATGGTTATCTGTGGGAGAGACCATATACACATGGTTATCTGTGGGAGAGACCATATACATGGTTATCTGTAGGAGAGACCATATAAATGGTTATCTGTAGGAGAGACCATATACACATGGTTATCTGTAGGAGAGACCATATACATGGTTATCTGTAGGAGAGACCATATAAATGGTTATCTGTAGGAGAGACCATATACACATGGTTATCTGTAGGAGAGACCATATACACATGGTTATCTGTGGGAGAGACCATATGCATGGTTATCTGTAGGAGACACCATATACACATGGTTATCTGTAGGAGAGACCATATGCACGGTTATCTGTGGGAGAGACCATATACACATGGTTATCTGTAGGTGAGACCATATACACATGGTTATCTGTAGGAGAGATCATATGCGCATGGTTATCTGTGGGAGAGACCATATACATGGTTATCTGTGGGAGAGACCATATACATGGTTATCTGTAGGAGAGACCATATGCATGGTTATCTGTGGGAGAGACCATATACGCATGGTTATCTGTAGGAGAGACCATATACACATGGTTATCTGTAGGAGAGACCATATACGCATGGTTGTCTGTAGGAGAGACCATATACGCATGGTTATCTGTAGGAGAGACCATATACGCATGGTTATCTGTGGGAGACACCATATACACATGGTTATCTGTAGGAGAGACCATATACACATGGTTATCTGTGGGAGAGACCATATGCATTGTTATCTGTAGGAGAGACCATATACACATGGTTATTTGTGGGAGAGACCATATGCACATGGTTATCTGTGGGAGAGACCATATACACATGGTTATCTGTAGGAGAGACCATATACACATGGTTATCTGTGGGAGAGACCATATACACATGGTTATCTGTGGGAGAGACCATATACACATGGTTATCTGTGGGAGAGACCATATGCACATGGTTATCTGTAGGAGAGACCATATACACATTGTTATCTGTAGGAGAGACCATATACACATGGTTATCTGTGGGAGAGACCATATGCATTGTTATCTGTAGGAGAGACCATATACACATGGTTATCTGTGGGAAAGACCATATGCATTGTTATCTGTAGGAGAGACCATATACACATGGTTATCTGTAGGAGAGACCATATACACATGGTTATCTGTAGGAGAGACCATATACACATGGTTATCTGTGGGAGAGACCATATGCATTGTTATCTGTAGGAGAGACCATATACACATGGTTATCTGTGGGAGAGACCATATGCATTGTTATCTGTAGGAGAGACCATATACATTCACATATACATTTAAGTCATTTAGCAGACGCTCTTATCCAGAGCGACTTACAAATTGGTGCATTCACCATATGACATCCAGTGGAACAGTCACTTTACAATAGTGCATCTAAATCTTAAAGGGGGGTGAGAGGGATTACTTATCCTATCCTAGGTATTCCTTAAAGAATGGTTATCTGTAGGAGAGGCCATATACATGGTTATCTGTAGGAGAGACCATATACACATGGTTATCTGTGGTAGAGACCATATACGCATGGTTATCTGTAAGAGAGACCATATACACATGGTTATCTGTAGGAGAGACCATATACACATGGTTATCTGTAGGAGAGATCATACGCATGGTTATCTGTGGGAGAGACCATATACACATGGTTATCTGTAGGAGAGACCATATGCACATGGTTATCTGTGGGAGAGACCATATACATGGTTATCTGTAGGAGAGACCATATAAATGGTTATCTGTAGGAGAGACCATATACACACGGTTATCTGTGGGAGAGACCATATACATGGTTATCTGTAGGAGAGACCATATAAATGGTTATCTGTAGGAGAGACCATATACACATGGTTATCTGTAGGAGAGACCATACGCATGGTTATCTGTGGGAGACCATATACGCATGGTTATCTGTAGGAGAGACCATATACACATGGTTATCTGTGGGAGAGACCATATGCATGGTTATCTGTAGGAGACACCATATACACATGGTTATCTGTAGGAGAGACCATATGCATGGTTATCTGTGGGAGAGACCATATACACATGGTTATCTGTAGGAGAGACCATATACACATGGTTATCTGTAGGAGAGACCATATACACATGGTTATCTGTAGGAGAGATCATATGCGCATGGTTATCTGTGGGAGAGACCATATACATGGTTATCTGTGGGAGAGACCATATACATGGTTATCTGTAGGAGAGACCATATGCATGGTTATCTGTGGGAGAGACCATATACGCATGGTTATCTGTAGGAGAGACCATATACACATGGTTATCTGTAGGAGAGACCATATACGCATGGTTGTCTGTAGGAGAGACCATATACGCATGGTTATCTGTAGGAGAGACCATATATGCATGGTTATCTGTGGGAGACACCATATACACATGGTTATCTGTAGGAGAGACCATATACACATGGTTATCTGTGGGAGAGACCATATGCATTGTTATCTGTAGGAGAGACCATATACACATGGTTATCTGTGGGAAAGACCATATGCATTGTTATCTGTAGGAGAGACCATATGCATTGTTATCTGTAGGAGAGACCATATACACATGGTTATCTGTGGGAAAGACCATATGCATGGTTATCTGTAGGAGAGACCATATACATTCACATTTACATTTAAGTCAATTGGCAGACGCTCTTATCCAGAGCGACTTACAAATTGGTGCATTCACCATATGACATCCAGTGGAACAGTCACTTTACAATAGTGCATCTAAATCTTAAAGGGGGGGGGGTGAGAGGGATTACTTATCCTATCCTAGGTATTCCTTAAAGAATGGTTATCTGTAGGAGAGGCCATATACATGGTTAGCTGTAGGAGAGACCATATACACATGGTTATCTGTAGGAGAGACCATATACACGGTTTTCTGTGGGAGAGACCATATGCGCATGGTTATCTGTGGTAGAGACCATATACGCATGGTTATCTGTAAGAGAGACCATATACACATGGTTATCTGTAGGAGAGACCATACGCATGGTTATCTGTGGGAGAGACCATATACACATGGTTATCTGTAGGAGAGACCATATGCACATGGTTATCTGTGGGAGAGACCATATAAATGGTTATCTGTAGGAGACACCATATACACATGGTAATCTGTAGGAGAGACCATATGCATGGTTATCTGTGGAGAGACCATATGCACATGGTTATCTGTGGGAGAGATCATATACACATGGTTATCTGTGGGAGATACCATATACATGGTTATCTGTGGGAGAGACCATATACACATGGTTATCTGTGGGAGAGACCATATTCATGGTTATCTGTAGGAGACACCATATACACATGGTTATCTGTAGGAGAGACCATATACACATGGTTATCTGTGGAGAGACCATATGCACATGGTTATCTGTGGGAGAGATCATATACACATGGTTATCTGTGGGAGATACCATATACATGGTTATCTGTGGGAGAGACCATATACACATGGTTATCTGTAGGAGAGACAATATGCGCATGGTTATCTGTGGGAGAGACCATATACACACGGTTATCTGTGGGAGAGACCATATACATGGTTATCTGTAGGAGAGACCATATACACATGGTAATCTGTAGGAGAGACCATATGCATGGTTATCTGTGGGAGAGACCATATACATGGTTATCTGTAGGAGAGACCATATACACATGGTTATCTGTGGAGAGACCATATGCACATGGTTATCTGTGGGAGAGATCATATACACATGGTTATCTGTGGGAGATACCATATACATGGTTATCTGTGGGAGAGACCATATACATGGTTATCTGTAGGAGAGACCATATATACATGGTTATCTGTAGGAGAGACCATATGCGCATGGTTATCTGTGGAGAGACCATATACACATGGTTATCTGTGGGAGAGACCATATGCATGGTTATCTGTAGGAGAGACCATATACACATGGTTATCTGTGGGAGAGACCATATGCATGGTTATCTGTAGGAGACACCATATACACATGGTTATCTGTAGGAGAGACCATATGCATGGTTATCTGTGGGAGAGACCATATACATGGTTATCTGTAGGAGAGACCATATACACATGGTTATCTGTGGGAGAGACCATATTCATGGTTATCTGTAGGAGACACCATATACACATGGTAATCTGTAGGAGAGACCATATGCATGGTTATCTGTGGAGAGAACATATGCACATGGTTATCTGTGGGAGAGATCATATACACATGGTTATCTGTGGGAGATACCATATACATGGTTATCTGTGGGAGAGACCATATACACATGGTTATCTGTGGGAGAGACCATATTCATGGTTATCTGTAGGAGACACCATATACACATGGTTATCTGTAGGAGAGACCATATACACATGGTTATCTGTGGAGAGACCATATGCACATGGTTATCTGTGGGAGAGATCATATACACATGGTTATCTGTGGGAGATACCATATACATGGTTATCTGTGGGAGAGACCATATACACATGGTTATCTGTAGGAGAGACAATATGCGCATGGTTATCTGTGGGAGAGACCATATACACACGGTTATCTGTGGGAGAGACCATATACATGGTTATCTGTGGGAGAGATCATATACACATGGTTATCTGTGGGAGATACCATATACATGGTTATCTGTGGGAGAGACCATATACATGGTTATCTGTAGGAGAGACCATATATACATGGTTATCTGTAGGAGAGACCATATACACATGGTTATCTGTGGGAGAGACCATATGCATGGTTATCTGTGGGAGAGACCATATAAATGGTTATCTGTAGGAGAGACCATATACACATGGTTATCTGTGGGAGAGACCATATGCATGGTTATCTGTAGGAGAGACCATATACACATGGTTATCTGTGGGAGAGACCATATGCTTTGTTATCTGTAGGAGAGACCATATGCATGGTTATCTGTAGGAGAGACCATATACACATGGTTATCTGTGGGAGAGACCATATACACATAGTTATCTGTGGAGAGACCATATGCACATGGTTATCTGTGGGAGAGACCATATGCGTATGTTTATCTGTAGGAGAGACCATATACGCATGGTTATCTGTGGGAGAGACCATATGCATGGTTATCTGTGGGAGAGACCATATGCATGGTTATCTGTGGGAGAGACCATATGCACAAGGTTATCTGTAGGAGAGACCATATACATGGTTATCTGTAGGAGAGACCATATGCATGGTTATCTGTAGGAGAGACCATATACGCATGGTTATCTGTAGGAGAGACCATATACACATGGTTATCTGTAGGAGAGACCATATGCATGGTTATCTGTGGGAGACACCATATACACATGGTTATCTGTGGGAGAGACCATATACACATGGTTATCTGTGGGAGAGACCATATGCATGGTTATCTGTAGGAGAGACCATATACACATGGTTATCTGTGGGAGAGACCATATGCATGGTTATCTGTAGGAGAGACCATATGCATGGTTATCTGTAGGAGAGACCATATACACATGGTTATCTGTGGGAGAGACCATATGCATGGTTATCTGTAGGAGAGACCATATGCATGGTTATCTGTAGGAGAGACCATATGCATGGTTATCTGTATGAGAGACCATATGCATGGTTACAGTGCCTTGCGAAAGTATTCGGCCCCCTTGAACTTTGCGACCTTTTGCCACATTTCAGGCTTCAAACATAAAGGTGTAAAACTGTATTTTTTTGTGAAGAATCAACAACAAGTAGGACACAATCATGAAGTGGAACGACATTTATTGGATATTTCAAACTTTTTTAACAAATCAAAAACTGAATAATTGGGCGTGCAAAATTATCTGTAGGAGAGACCATATACACATGGTTATCTGTAGGAGAGACCATATGCACATGGTTATCTGTAGGAGAGACCATATACACATGGTTATCTGTAGGAGAGACCATATGCACGGTTATCTGTGGGAGAGACCATATGCACGGTTATCTGTAGGAGAGACCATATGCACATGGTTATCTGTAGGAGAGACCATATGCATGGTTATCTGTGGGAGAGACCATATGCACAAGGTTATCTGTAGGAGAGACCATATACATGGTTATCTGTAGGAGAGACCATATGCATGGTTATCTGTAGGAGAGACCATATGCGCATGGTTATCTGTGGGAGAGACCATATGCATTGTTATCTGTAGGAGAGACCATATGCATATTATCTGTAGGAGAGACCATATACGTGGTTATCTGTAGGAGAGACCATATACACATGGTTATCTGTAGGAGAGACCATATGCATGGTTATCTGTTACTGTACACCATATACACATGGTTATCTGTGGGAGAGACCATATGCATGGTTATCTGTATAGAGACCATATACACATGGTTATCTGTGGGAGAGACCATATGCATGGTTATCTGTAGGAGAGACCATATGCATGGTTATCTGTAGGAGAGACCATATACACATGGTTATCTGTGGGAGAGACCATATGCATGGTTATCTGTAGGAGAGACCATATACACATATTATCTGTGGGAGAGACCATATGCTTTGTTATCTGTAGAGAGACCATATGCATGGTTATCTGTAGGAGAGACCATATACACATGGTTATCTGTGGGAGAGACCATATACACATAGTTATCTGTGGAGAGACCATATGCACATGGTTATCTGTGGGAGAGACCATATGCGTATGTTTATCTGTAGGAGAGACCATATACGCATGGTTATCTGTGGGAGAGACCATATGCATGGTTATCTGTGGGAGAGACCATATGCATGGTTATCTGTGGGAGAGACCATATGCACAAGGTTATCTGTAGGAGAGACCATATACATGGTTATCTGTAGGAGAGACCATATGCATGGTTATCTGTAGGAGAGACCATATGCGCATGGTTATCTGTAGGAGAGACCATATACACATGGTTATCTGTAGGAGAGACCATATGCATGGTTATCTGTGGGAGACACCACAGTGAAAATGCATATACACATGGTTATCTGTGGGAGAGACCATATACACATGGTTATCTGTGGGAGAGACCATATGCATGGTTATCTGTAGGAGAGACCATATACACATGGTTATCTGTGGGAGAGACCATATGCATGGTTATCTGTAGGAGAGACCATATGCATGGTTATCTGTAGGAGAGACCATATACACATGGTTATCTGTGGGAAGACCATATGCATGGTTATCTGTAGGAGACCCATATGCATGGTTATCTGTAGGAGAGACCATATGCATGGTTATCTGTATGAGAGACCATATGCATGGTTACAGTGCCTTGCGAAAGTATTCGGCCCCCTTGAACTTTGCGACCTTTTGCCACATTTCAGGCTTCAAACATAAAGGTGTAAAACTGTATTTTTTTGTGAAGAATCAACAACAAGTAGGACACAATCATGAAGTGGAACGACATTTATTGGATATTTCAAACTTTTTTAACAAATCAAAAACTGAATAATTGGGCGTGCAAAATTATCTGTAGGAGAGACCATATACACATGGTTATCTGTAGGAGAGACCATATGCACATGGTTATCTGTAGGAGAGACCATATACACATGGTTATCTGTAGGAGAGACCATATGCATGGTTATCTGTGGGAGAGACCATATGCACGGTTATCTGTAGGAGAGACCATATGCACATGGTTATCTGTAGGAGAGACCATATGCATGGTTATCTGTGGGAGAGACCATATGCACAAGGTTATCTGTAGGAGAGACCATATACATGGTTATCTGTAGGAGAGACCATATGCATGGTTATCTGTAGGAGAGACCATATGCGCATGGTTATCTGTGGGAGAGACCATATGCATTGTTATCTGTAGGAGAGACCATATGCATGGTTATCTGTAGGAGAGACCATATACGTGGTTATCTGTAGGAGAGACCATATACACATGGTTATCTGTAGGAGAGACCATATGCATGGTTATCTGTGGGAGACACCATATACACATGGTTATCTGTGGGAGAGACCATATGCATGGTTATCTGTAGGAGAGACCATATACACATGGTTATCTGTGGGAGAGACCATATGCATGGTTATCTGTAGGAGAGACCATATGCATGGTTATCTGTAGGAGAGACCATATACACATGGTTATCTGTGGGAGAGACCATATGCATGGTTATCTGTAGGAGAGACCATATGCATGGTTATCTGTAGGAGAGACCATATGCATGGTTATCTGTATGAGAGACCATATGCATGGTTACAGTGCCTTGCGAAAGTATTCGGCCCCCTTGAACTTTGCGACCTTTTGCCACATTTCAGGCTTCAAACATAAAGGTGTAAAACTGTATTTTTTTGTGAAGAATCAACAACAAGTAGGACACAATCATGAAGTGGAACGACATTTATTGGATATTTCAAACTTTTTTAACAAATCAAAAACTGAATAATTGGGCGTGCAAAATTATCTGTAGGAGAGACCATATACACATGGTTATCTGTAGGAGAGACCATATGCACATGGTTATCTGTAGGAGAGACCATATACACATGGTTATCTGTAGGAGAGACCATATGCATGGTTATCTGTGGGAGAGACCATATGCACAAGGTTATCTGTAGGAGAGACCATATACATGGTTATCTGTAGGAGAGACCATATGCATGGTTATCTGTAGGAGAGACCATATGCGCATGGTTATCTGTGGGAGAGACCATATGCATTGTTATCTGTAGGAGAGACCATATGCATGGTTATCTGTAGGAGAGACCATATACGTGGTTATCTGTAGGAGAGACCATATACACATGGTTATCTGTAGGAGAGACCATATGCATGGTTATCTGTGGGAGACACCATATACACATGGTTATCTGTGGGAGAGACCATATGCATGGTTATCTGTAGGAGAGACCATATACACATGGTTATCTGTGGGAGAGACCATATGCATGGTTATCTGTAGGAGAGACCATATGCATGGTTATCTGTAGGAGAGACCATATACACATGGTTATCTGTGGGAGAGACCATATGCATGGTTATCTGTAGGAGAGACCATATGCATGGTTATCTGTAGGAGAGACCATATGCATGGTTATCTGTATGAGAGACCATATGCATGGTTACAGTGCCTTGCGAAAGTATTCGGCCCCCTTGAACTTTGCGACCTTTTGCCACATTTCAGGCTTCAAACATAAAGGTGTAAAACTGTATTTTTTTGTGAAGAATCAACAACAAGTAGGACACAATCATGAAGTGGAACGACATTTATTGGATATTTCAAACTTTTTTAACAAATCAAAAACTGAATAATTGGGCGTGCAAAATTATCTGTAGGAGAGACCATATACACATGGTTATCTGTAGGAGAGACCATATGCACATGGTTATCTGTAGGAGAGACCATATACACATGGTTATCTGTAGGAGAGACCATATGCATGGTTATCTGTGGGAGAGACCATATGCACGGTTATCTGTAGGAGAGACCATATGCACATGGTTATCTGTAGGAGAGACCATATACACATGGTTATCTGTGGGAGAGACCATATACACATGGTTATCTGTAGGAGAGACCATATGCACATGGTTATCTGTAGGAGAGACCATATACACATGGTTATCTGTAGGAGAGACCATATACACATGGTTATCTGTAGGAGAGACCATATACAAGGTTATTTGTAGAACTACTATTTCTATAGAACTAGCTAACGACGATTATTATGTAACTAACTAACTACTATTACTATAGAACTAGCTAACTACTATTACTATACAACTAACTAACTACTATTACTGTACAACTAACTAACTACTATTACTATAGAACTAGCTAACTACTATTACTATACAACTAACTAACTACTATAACTATACAACTAACTAACTACTATAACTATAGAACTAGCTAACTACTATTACTATACAACTAACTAACTACTATTACTATAGAACTAGCTAACGACGATTATTATGTAACTAACTAACTACTATTACTATAGAACTAGCTAACTACTATTACTATACAACTAACTAAATACTATTACTATACAACTAACTAACTACTATTACTATAGAACTAGCTAACTACTATTAATATAGAACTAACTAACTACTATTACTATACAACTAACTAACTACTATTACTGTACAACTAGCTAACTACTATTACTATACAACTAACTAACTACTATTACTATACAACTAACTAACTACTATAACTATACAACTAACTAACTACTATAACTATAGAACTAGCTAACTACTATTACTCTACAACTAACTAACTACTATTACTATAGAACTAGCTAACTACTATTACTATGGAACTAACTAACTACTATTACTATACAACTAACTAACTACTATTACTATATAACTAACTAACTACTATTACTATACAACTAACTACTATTACTATATAACTAACTAACTACTATTACTATAGAACTAACTAACAGGTGTAGTAGACCTCACAGTCAGTGAAATGCTGAATACAACAGGTGTAGTAGACCTTACAGTGAAATGCTGAATACAACAGGTGTAGTAGACCTCACAGTCAGTGAAATGCTGAATACAACAGGTGTAGTAGACCTCACAGTGAAATGCTGAATACAACAGGTGTAGTAGACCTTACAGTGAAATGCTGAATACAACAGGTGTAGTAGACCTCACAGTAAAATGCTGAATACAACAGGTGTAGTAGACCTTACAGTGAAATGCTGAATACAACAGGTTTAGTAGACCTTACAGTGAAATGCTGAATACAACAGGTTTAATAGACCTCACGGTGAAATGCTGAATACAACAGGTGTAGTAGACCTTACAGTGAAATGCTGAATACAACAGGTGTAGTAGACCTCACCGTGAAATGCTGAATACAACAGGTGTAGTAGACCTCACCGTGAAATGCTGAATACAACAGGTGTAGTAGACCTCACAGTGAAATGCTGAATACAACAGGTGTAGTAGACCTCACAGTGAAATGCCGAATACAACAGGTGTAGTAGACCTCACAGTGAAATGCCGAATACAACAGGTGTAGTAGACCTCACAGTGAAATGCTGAATACAACAGGTGTAGTAGACCTCACAGTGAAATGCTGAATACAACAGGTGTAGTAGACCTCACAGTGAAATGCTGAATACAACAGGTGTAGTAGACCTCACAGTTAATTACTTACTTACAAGCCCTTAACTTTAAGAAGTTAAGAAAAAAAGAATAATAAAGTAAAAATAAGTTTTCAAAAATTGTTGATCAATTTCTTCAACAAATGATTAGGTCTATGTACTTCTGAAACATACATTAGTAATGGAAAGGAAACACGGACTTAGTTTAAGTATTAAAATACTCAATTGTAATATGTTTGTAGGCAGAAGTTGATACAGAGTACAGTATAACAGTGCAGAATAGTTCAAATCAAATCTTATTTTATTTGTCACATACACATGGTTGGCAGATGTTAATGCGAGTGTAGCGAAATGCACGCACCCCCGAGTTGAGGATTAGCGTGGCGGAGGTGTTGTTACCTACCCTCACCGCCCAGGGGGCGGCACGTCAGGAAGTCCAGGATCCAGAAGCAGAGGGAGGTGTTTAGTCCTCCCTCTGCTCAGCTTAGTGATGAGCTTCGTGGGCACAATGGTGTTGAACGCTGAGCAGTAGTCAATGAACAGCATTCTCACATAGGTGTTCCTTTTGTCCTGGTGGGAAAGGGCAGAGTGGAGTGCAATAGAGATTGTGTCATCGGTGGACCTGTTGGTGCGGTATGCAAATTAAATGTGGTGTGTCAGGTCTAAATGTGATTGTTCGTGCCATGTTTTGGCATAAATCCAATTTGGCTTTTACTCAAGACATTGTGCTTATTAAGGAAGTTTGGAACACTGTATTGTTCTACAGAAAACCTTCCCCAGGTTACTGTTTCCACAAATGCCTCTGTACTTGTTAGGGTCAAGTTTGTCTCCGTTCTTAAAGATTGGGGTTATGAGTCCTTAATTCCAGAAGTCAGGGAAATAACCTAAAATCAGTATGAAATTAAACTGTTTAAATTTAGGCAATTGAAATGTTGCACTAGTGAGTTTGAGCATCTCATTTAGGATGCCATCAGATCCGCAGGCTTTTTAAATCTGAGGGCATGAAGTTTCTTATAGAGCTCCTGGTCAGTAATAGTTTAGTGTCTTATAGAGCTCCTGGTCAGTAATAGTTCAGTTTCTTATAGAGCCCCTGGTCAGTAATAGTTTAGTTTCTTATAGAGCTCCTGGTCAGTAATAGTTCAGTTTCTTATAGAGCTCCTGGTCAGTAATAGTTTAGTTTCTTATAGAGCTCCTGGTCAGTAATAGTTTAGTTTCTTATAGAGCTCCTGGTCAGTAATAGTTTAGTGTCTTATAGAGCTCCTGGTCAGTAATAGTTTAGTGTCTTATAGAGCTCCTGGTCAGGAATAGTTTAGTTTCTTATAGAGCTCCTGGTCAGTAATAGTTTAGTTTCTTATAGAGCTCCTGGTCAGTAATAGTTTAGTGTCTTATAGAGCTCCTGGTCAGGAATAGTTTAGTTTCTTATAGAGCTCCTGGTCAGTAATAGTTTAGTTTCTTATAGAGCTCCTGGTCAGTAATAGTTTAGTTTCTTATAGAGCTCCTGGTCAGTAATAGTTTAGTTTCTTATAGAGCTCCTGGTCAGTAATAGTTCAGTTTCTTATAGAGCTCCTGGTCAGTAATAGTTTAGTTTCTTATAGAGCTCCTGGTCAGTAATAGTTTAGTTTCTTATAGAGCTCCTGGTCAGTAATAGTTTAGTTTCTTATAGAGCTCCTGGTCAGTAATAGTTTAGTGTCTTATAGAGCTCCTGGTCAGTAATAGTTTAGTTTCTTATAGAGCTCCTGGTCAGTAATAGTTTAGTTTCTTATAGAGCTCCTGGTCAGTAATAGTTTAGTGTCTTATAGAGCTCCTGGTCAGTAATAGTTTAGTTTCTTATAGAGCTCCTGGTCAGTAATAGTTTAGTTTCTTATAGAGCTCCTGGTCAGTAATAGTTCAGTTTCTTATAGAGCTCCTGGTCAGTAATAGTTTAGTTTCTTATAGAGCTCCTGGTCAGTAATAGTTTAGTTTCTTATAGAGCTCCTGGTCAGTAATAGTTTAGTTTCTTATAGAGCTCCTGGTCAGTAATAGTTTAGTTTCTTATAGAGCTCCTGGTCAGTAATAGTTTAGTTTCTTATAGAGCTCCTGGTCAGTAATAGTTTAGTTTCTTATAGAGCTCCTGGTCAGTAATAGTTTAGTGTCTTATAGAGCTCCTGGTCAGTAATAGTTTAGTTTCTTATAGAGCTCCTGGTCAGTAATAGTTTAGTTTCTTATAGAGCTCCTGGTCAGTAATAGTTTAGTTTCTTATAGAGCTCCTGGTCAGTAATAGTTTAGTTTCTTATAGAGCTCCTGGTCAGTAATAGTTTAGTTTCTTGTAGAGCTCCTGGTCAGTAATAGTTTAGTTTCTTATAGAGCTCCTGGTCAGTAATAGTTTAGTTTCTTATAGAGCTCCTGGTCAGTAATAGTTTAGTTTCTTATAGAGCTCCTGGTCAGTAATAGTTTAGTTTCTTATAGAGATCCTGGTCAGTAATTGGGGAGTCCAATGGATTTCGTTTGTCCTTTATAGCTTTTTCTGATCCATTCAACTGCTGAATTCTGCGTTTGCATCAGTTTGGACGGTGTTGTAAAGTGTTTCAACAATTTTGTATCGGCAATTCCTTGTTTAGATTGTTTTGGGGTTTTCCGATTTAGCCAGAAGTTGTGTTTTTGGACTCCTCAGTTAGTGCCAGTTGTTGTTGTACTGGTCTTTATAGGTTTTATACGCTTAAAGAGTTAAAACAAAAGTGAAATAAACAATATAATACTAAGTTACACTCATAAATATTTAAAAGCAATAAAGACATTTCAAATGTCATATTATGACTATATACACGGTTATAACAATGTGCAAATAGTTAAAGTACAAAAAGAGAAATAAACCTAAATATGGGTTGTATTTACAATGGTGTTTGTTCTTCACTGGTTGCCCTTTCCTTATGGCAACAGGTCACACATCTTGCTGCTGTGATGGCACACTGTGGTATTTCACCCAGTAGATATGGGAGTTTATCAAAATTGGTTTCTCTCTCTCTCTCAGATTCAAAAGTCTCTATTGTTTTAAGACTACATGTTCTATTGTTATAAGACTACAGACTACATGTTCTACTGTTATAAGACTACAGACTACATGTTCTATTGTTATAAGACTACAGACTACATGTTCTATTGTTATAAGACTATAGACTACATGTTCTATTGTTATAAGACTATAGACTACAGACTACATGTTCTATTGTTATAATACTACAGACTACATGTTCTATTGTTATAAGACTACAGACTACATGTTCTATTGTTATAAGACTACAGACTACATGTTCTATTGTTATAAGACTACAGACTACATGTTCTATTGTTTTAAGACTACATGTTCTATTGTTATAAGACTACAGACTACATGTTCTATTGTTATAAGACTACAGACTACATGTTCTATTGTTATAAGACTACAGACAACATGTTCTATTGTTATAAGACTACAGACTACATGTTCTACTGTTATAAGACTACAGACTACATGTTCTACTGTTATAAGACTACAGACTACATGTTCTACTGTTATAAGACTACAGACTACAAACACAAGTCTAAGATCACCAGGCGCAATGCTTCGGCTGGAGTGGTGTAAATCTTTCTGCCGTTGAACTCTGGATCAGTGGAAACACATTCTCTGGAGCAGTGGAAACACATTCTCTGGAGCAGAGGAAACACATTCTCTGGAGCAGTGGAAACACATTCTCTGGAGCAGTGGAAACACATTCTCTGGAGCAGTGGAAACACATTCTCTGGAGCAGTGGAAACACATTCTCTGGAGCAGTGGAAACACATTCTCTGGAGCAGTGGAAACACATTCTCTGGAGCAGAGGAAACACATTCTCTGGAGCAGTGGAAACACTTATCTCCCTCACTAGCTTTAAGCACCAGCTGTCAGAGCAGCTCACAGATTACTGCACCTGTACATAGCCCACCTATAATTTAGCCCAAACAACTACCTCTTTCCCTACTGTATTTTATTCATTTATTTTGCTCCTTTGCACCCCATTATTTTTATTTCTACTTTGCACATTCTTCCACTGCAAATCTACCATTCCAGTGTTTTACTTGCTATACCATGGCCTTTTTTTGCCTCATCGTATATAGACTTGTTTATACTGTATTATTGACTGTATGTTTGTTTTACTCCATGTGTAACTCTGTGTCGTTGTATGTGTCGAACTGCTTTGCTTTATCTTGGCCAGGTCGCAATTGTAAATGAGAACTTGTTCTCAACTTGCCTACATGGTTAAATAAAGGTGAAATGAAAATACATTTTAAAAATAACAAAGGCCTGATTGGTGAAGTGCTGCAGAGATGGTTGTCCTTCTGGATGGTTCTCCCATCTCCACAGAGGAACTCGGGAGCTCTGTCAGAGTGACCATTGGGTTCTTGGTCACCTCCCTGACCAAGGCCCTTCTCCCCCGATTGCTCAGTTTGTCTGGGCGGCCAGCTCTAGGAAGAGTCTTGGTGGTTCCAAACTTCTTCCATTTAAAAATGGAGGCCACCGTGTTCTTGCTAACAAATCCCTCGATACGTATTAAATTATAGTTTTTAAAGACAGCTAGTAACGTTGTCAGACCCGGCCCTAAAGTACCATATAAAGCTTTCAGGAAACTCACCCCTGAAGAGGTGGTGGTAAATTATGGAGTAGGGGGAAGTTGCTCCTAGATGCTGGTCTTGGGTCGGTTTTGGGAGCTGAAGCTGATCATGAATCTGTACCTAGGGGAAACTACACCCTGGAGTCGTCATTAACCTGTACCTAGGGGAAGCATTGAGATATCATGAACCTGTACCTAGGGGAAACTACACCCTGGAGTCGTCATTAACCTGTACCTAGGGGACCCTTCACCCTGGAGCATTGAGCCGTCATGAACCTGTACCTAGGGGAAACTACACCCTGGAGTCGTCATTAACCTGTACCTAGGGGAAACTACACCCTGGAGTCGTCATTAACCTGTACCTAGGGGAAACTACACCCTGGAGTCGTCATTAACCTGTACCTAGGGGACCCTTCACCCTGGAGCCGTCATGAACCTGTACCTAGGGGAAACTACACCCTGGAGCATTGAGCCGTCATGAACCTGTACCTAGGGGAAACTACACCCTGGAGCATTGAGCCGTCATGAACCTGTACCTAGGGGAAACTACACCCTGGAGCATTGAGCCGTCATGAACCTGTACCTAGGGGAAACTACACCCTTCACCCTGGAGCCGTCATTAACCTGTACCTAGGGGACCCTTCACCCTGGAGCCGTCATTAACCTGTACCTAGGGGACACTTCACCCTGGAGCCGTCATTAACCTGTACCTAGGGGACCCTTCACCCTGGAGCATTGAGCCGTCATGAACCTGTACCTAGGGGAAACTACACCCTGGAGCCGTCATGAACCTGTACCTAGGGGAAACTACACCCTGGAGTAGTCATTAACCTGTACCTAGGGGAAGCATCGAGATATCATGGGGCTGTACCTAGGGGAAGCATCGAGATATCATGGGGCTGTACCTAGGGGAAGCATTGAGATATCATGGGGCTGTACCTAGGGGAAGCATCGAGATATCATGGGGCTGTACCTAGGGGAAGCATCGAGATATCATGGGGCTGTACCTAGGGGAAGCATTGAGATATCATGGGGCTGTACCTAGGGGAAGCATTGAGATATCATTAACCTGTACCTAGGGGAAGCATTGAGATATCATTAACCTGTACCTAGGGGAAGCATTGAGATAATAATAATATAATAATATATCACGGGGCAGTACCTAGGGGAAGCATTGAGATATCATTAACCTGTACCTAGGGGAAGCATCGAGATATCATGGGTCTGTACCTAGGGGAAGCATTGAGATATCATTAACCTGTACCTAGGGGAAGCATTGAGATATCATGGGGCTGTACCTAGGGGAAGCATTGAGATATCATTAACCTGTACCTAGGGGAAGCATTGAGATATCATGGGGCAGTACCTAGGCGAAGCATTGAGATATCATTAACCTGTACCTAGGGGAAGCATTGAGATATCATGGGGCTGTACCTAGGGAAGCATTGAGATATCATGGGGCTGTACCTAGGGGAAGCATTGAGATATCATGGGGCTGTACCTAGGGAAGCATTGAGATATCATGGGGCTGTACCTAGGGGAAGCATTGAGATATCATGGGGCTGTACCTAGGGGAAGCATTGAGATATCATGGGGCTGTACCTAGGGGAAGCATTGAGATATCATGGGGCTGTACCTAGGGGAAGCATTGAGATATCATTAACCTGTACCTAGGGAAGCATTGAGATAATAATAATATAATAATATATCACGGGGCAGTACCTAGGGGAAGCATTGAGATATCATTAACCTGTACCTAGGGGAAGCATTGAGATATCATGGGTCTGTACCTAGGGGAAGCATTGAGATATCATGGGGCTGTACCTAGGGGAAGCATTGAGATATCATTAACCTGTACCTAGGGGAAGCATTGAGATATCATGGGGCTGTACCTAGGGGAAGCATTGAGATATCATTAACCTGTACCTAGGGGAAGCATTGAGATATCACGGGGCAGTACCTAGGCGAAGCATTGAGATATCATTAACCTGTACCTAGGGGAAGCATTGAGATATCATGGGGCTGTACCTAGGGGAAGCATTGAGATATCATTAACCTGTACCTAGGGGAAGCATTGAGATATCATGGGGCTGTACCTAGGGGAAGCATTGAGATATCATGGGGCTGTACCTAGGGGAAGCATTGAGATATCATGGGGCTGTACCTAGGGGAAGCATTGAGATATCATGGGGCTGTACCTAGGGGAAGCATTGAGATATCATGGGGCTGTACCTAGGGAAGCATTGAGATATCATGGGGCTGTACCTAGGGGAAGCATTGAGATATCATTAACCTGTACCTAGGGGAAGCATTGAGATATCATTAACCTGTACCTAGGGGAAGCATTGAGATATCATTAACCTGTACCTAGGGGAAGCATTGAGATATCACGGGCCTGTACCTAGGGCAGCATTGAGATATCACGGGGCTGTACCTAGGGGAAGCATTGAGATATCATGGGGCTGTACCTAGGGGAAGCATTGAGATATCATTAACCTGTACCTAGGGGAAGCATTGAGATATCATGGGGCTGTACCTAGGGGAAGCATTGAGATATCATTAACCTGTACCTAGGGGAAGCATTGAGATATCATTAACCTGTACCTAGGGGAAGCATTGAGATATCATGGGGCTGTACCTAGGGGAAGCATTGAGATATCATTAACCTGTACCTAGGGGAAGCATCGAGATATCATGGGGCTGTACCTAGGGGAAGCATTGAGATATCATGGGGCTGTACCTAGGGGAAGCATTGAGATATCATGGGGCTGTACCTAGGGGAAGCATTGAGATATCATTAACCTGTACCTAGGGGAAGCATTGAGATATCATTAACCTGTACCTAGGGGAAGCATTGAGATATCATTAACCTGTACCTAGGGGAAGCATCGAGATATCATGGGGCTGTACCTAGGGGAAGCATCGAGATATCATGGGGCTGTACCTAGGGGAAGCATTGAGATATCATTAACCTGTACCTAGGGGAAGCATTGAGATATCATTAACCTGTACCTAGGGGAAGCATTGAGATATCATGGGGCTGTACCTAGGGGAAGCATTGAGATATCATGGGGCTGTACCTAGGGGAAGCATTGAGATATCATTAACCTGTACCTAGGGGAAGCATTGAGATATCATGGGGCTGTACCTAGGGGAAGCATTGAGATATCATTAACCTGTACCTAGGGGAAGCATTGAGATATCATGGGGCTGTACCTAGGGGAAGCATTGAGATATCATGGGGCTGTACCTAGGGGAAGCATTGAGATATCATGGGGCTGTACCTAGGGGAAGCATTGAAATATCATGGGGCTGTACCTAGGGGAAGCATTGCGATATCATGGGGCTGTACCTAGGGAAGCATTGAGATATCATGGGGCTGTACCTAGGGGAAGCATTGAGATATCATTAACCTGTACCTAGGGGAAGCATTGAGATATCATTAACCTGTACCTAGGGGAAGCATTGAGATATCATTAACCTGTACCTAGGGGAAGCATTGAGATATCATTAACCTGTACCTAGGGGAAGCATTGAGATATCATTAACCTGTACCTAGGGGAAGCATTGAGATATCATTAACCTGTACAAAGGGGAAGCATTGAGATATCATTAACCTGTACCTAGGGGAAGCATTGAGATATCACAGGGCTGTACCTAGGGGAAGCATTGAGATATCATGAACCTGTACCTAGGGGAAGCATTGAGATATCACGGGGCTGTACCTAGGGGAAGCATTGAGATATCACGGGGCTGTACCTAGGGGAAGCATTGAGATATCATTAACCTGTACCTAGGGGAAGCATTGAGATATCATGGGGCTGTACCTAGGGGAAGCATTGAGATATCATTAACCTGTACCTAGGGGAAGCATTGAGATATCATGGGGCTGTACCTAGGGGAAGCATTGAGATATCATGGGGCTGTACCTAGGGGAAGCATTGAGATATCATGGGGCTGTACCTAGGGGAAGCATTGAGATATCATGGGGCTGTACCTAGGGGAAGCATTGAGATATCATGGGGCTGTACCTAGGGGAAGCATTGAGATATCATTAACCTGTACCTAGGGGAAGCATTGAGATATCATGGGGCTGTACCTAGGGGAAGTATTGAGATATCATGGGGCTGTACCTAGGGGAAACATTGAGATATCATGGGGCTGTACCTAGGGGAAGCATCGAGATATCATGGGGCTGTACCTAGGGGAAGCATTGAGATATCATGGGGCTGTACCTAGGGGAAGCATTGAGATATCATTAACCTGTACCTAGGGGAAACTACACCCTGGAGCATTGATCCGTCATGAACCTGTACCTAGGGGAAACTACACCCTGGAGCATTGAGCCGTCATGAACCTGTACCTAGGGGAAACTACACCCTGGAGCATTGAGACGTCATGAACCTGTACCTAGGGGAAACTACACCC
Organism: Oncorhynchus gorbuscha; assembly: GCF_021184085.1. Lineage (NCBI taxonomy): Eukaryota > Metazoa > Chordata > Actinopteri > Salmoniformes > Salmonidae > Oncorhynchus > Oncorhynchus gorbuscha. The sequence goes on along the minus strand of NC_060194.1, from coordinate 51,307,990 downwards.
TGGAGATATCATGAACCTGTACCTAGGGAAACTACACCCTGAGATATCATGAACCTGTACCTAGGGAAGCATTGAGATATCATGGGGCTGTACCTAGGGAAGCATTGAGATATCATGGGGCTGTACCTAGGGAAGCATCGAGATATCATGTACCTAGGGCTGAGATATCATTAACTGTACCTAGGGGAAGCATCGAGATATCATGGGGCTGTACCTAGGGGAAGCATTGAGATATCACGGGGCTGTACCAGGGGAAGCATTGAGATATCACGGGGCTGTACCAGGGGAAGCATTGAGATATCACGGGGCTGTACCTAGGGGAAGCATTGAGATATCATTAACCTGTACCTAGGGGAAGCATTGAGATATCATTAACCTGTACCTAGGGGAAGCATTGAGATATCATTAACCTGTACCTAGGGGAAGCATTGAGATATCATGGGGCTGTACCTAGGGGAAGCATTGAGATATCATTAACCTGTACCTAGGGGAAGCATCGAGATATCATGGGGCTGTACCTAGGGGAAGCATTGAGATATCATGGGGCTGTACCTAGGGGAAGCATTGAGATATCATTAACCTGTACCTAGGGGAAGCATTGAGATATCATTAACCTGTACCTAGGGGAAGCATTGAGATATCATTAACCTGTACCTAGGGGAAGCATTGAGATATCATGGGGCTGTACCTAGGGGAAGCATTGAGATATCATGGGGCTGTACCTAGGGGAAGCATTGAGATATCATTAACCTGTACCTAGGGGAAGCATTGAGATATCATTAACCTGTACCTAGGGGAAGCATTGAGATATCATGGGGCTGTACCTAGGGGAAGCATTGAGATATCATGGGGCTGTACCTAGGGGAAGCATTGAGATATCATGGGGCTGTACCTAGGGAAGCATTGAGATATCATTAACCTGTACCTAGGGGAAGCATCGAGATATCATGGGGCTGTACCTAGGGAAGCATTGAGATATCATTAACCTGTACCTAGGGGAAGAATTGAGATATCATGGGGCTGTACCTAGGGGAAGTATTGAGATATCATGGGGCTGTACCTAGGGGAAGCATTGAGATATCATGGGGCTGTACCTAGGGGAAGCATTGAAATATCATGGGGCTGTACCTAGGGGAAGCATTGCGATATCATGGGGCTGTACCTAGGGGAAGCATTGAGATATCATGGGGCTGTACCTAGGGGAAGCATTGAGATATCATTAACCTGTACCTTGGGGAAGCATTGAGATATCATTAACCTGTACCTAGGGAAGCATTGAGATATCATTAACCTGTACCTAGGGAAGCATTGAGATATCATTAACCTGTACCTAGGGAAGCATTGAGATATCATTAACCTGTACCTAGGGGAAGCATTGAGATATCATTAACCTGTACCTAGGGGAAGCATTGAGATATCATTAACCTGTACCTAGGGAAGCATTGAGATATCATGGGGCTGTACCTAGGGGAAGCATTGAGATATCATTAACCTGTACCTAGGGGAAGCATTGAGATATCATGGGGCTGTACCTAGGGGAAGCATTGAGATATCATGGGGCTGTACCTAGGGGAAGCATTGAGATATCATGGGGCTGTACCTAGGGAAGCATTGAGATATCATTAACCTGTACCTAGGGAAGCATTGAGATATCATTAACCTGTACCTAGGGGAAGCATTGAGATATCATTAACCTGTACCTAGGGGAAGCATTGAGATATCACGGGGCTGTACCTAGGGGAAGCATTGAGATATCATGAACCTGTACCTAGGGGAAGCATTGAGATATCATGGGGCTGTACCTAGGGGAAGCATTGAGATATCATTAACCTGTACCTAGGGGAAGCATCGAGATATCATGGGGCTGTACCTAGGGGAAGCATCGAGATATCATGGGGCTGTACCTAGGGGAAGCATTGAGATATCATGGGGCTGTACCTAGGGGAAGCATTGAGATATCATTAACCTGTACCTAGGGGAAGCATTGAGATATCATTAACCTGTACCTAGGGGAAGCATTGAGATATCATTAACCTGTACCTAGGGGAAGCATCAAGATATCATGGGGCTGTACCTAGGGGAAGCATTGAGATATCATGAGGCTGTACCTAGGGGAAGCATTGAGATATCATTAACCTGTACCTAGGGGAAGCATTGAGATATCATTAACCTGTACCTAGGGGAAGCATTGAGATATCATGGGGCTGTACCTAGGGGAAGCATTGAGATATCATGGGGCTGTACCTAGGGGAAGCATTGAGATATCATGGGGCTGTACCTAGGGGAAGCATTGAGATATCATTAACCTGTACCTAGGGGAAGCATTGAGATATCATGGGGCTGTACCTAGGGGAAGCATTGAGATATCATTAACCTGTACCTAGGGGAAGAATTGAGATATCATGGGGCTGTACCTAGGGGAAGCATTGAGATATCATGGGGCTGTACCTAGGGGAAGCATTGAGATATCATGGGGCTGTACCTAGGGGAAGCATTGAAATATCATGGGGCTGTACCTAGGGGAAGCATTGCGATATCATGGGGCTGTACCTAGGGGAAGCATTGAGATATCATGGGGCTGTACCTAGGGGAAGCATTGAGATATCATTAACCTGTACCTAGGGGAAGCATTGAGATATCATTAACCTGTACCTAGGGGAAGCATTGAGATATCATGGGGCTGTACCTAGGGGAAGCATTGAGATATCATGGGGCTGTACCTAGGGGAAGCATTGAGATATCATGGGGCTGTACCTAGGGGAAGCATTGAGATATCATTAACCTGTACCTAGGGGAAGCATTGAGATATCATGGGGCTGTACCTAGGGGAAGCATTGAGATATCATGGGGCTGTACCTAGGGGAAGCATTGAGATATCATGGGGCTGTACCTAGGGGAAGCATTGAGATATCATGGGGCTGTACCTAGGGGAAGCATTGAGATATCATTAACCTGTACCTAGGGGAAGCATTGAGATATCATTAACCTGTACCTAGGGGAAGCATTGAGATATCATTAACCTGTACCTAGGGGAAGCATTGAGATATCATTAACCTGTACCTAGGGGAAGCATTGAGATATCATTAACCTGTACCTAGGGGAAGCATTGAGATATCATTAACCTGTACCTAGGGGAAGCATTGAGATATCATTAACCTGTACCTAGGGGAAGCATTGAGATATCACGGGGCTGTACCTAGGGGAAGCATTGAGATATCATGAACCTGTACCTAGGGGAAGCATTGAGATATCACGGGGCTGTACCTAGGGGAAGCATTGAGATATAATTAACCTGTACCTAGGGGAAGCATTGAGATATAATTAACCTGTACCTAGGGGAAGCATTGAGATATCATGGGGCTGTACCTAGGGGAAGCATTGAGATATCATGGGGCTGTACCTAGGGGAAGCATTGAGATATCATGGGGCTGTACCTAGGGGAAGCATTGAGATATCATTAACCTGTACCTAGGGGAAGCATTGAGATATCATTAACCTGTACCTAGGGGAAGCATTGAGATATCATTAACCTGTACCTAGGGGAAGCATCAAGATATCATGGGGCTGTACCTAGGGGAAGCATTGAGATATCATTAACCTGTACCTAGGGGAAGCATTGAGATATCATTAACCTGTACCTAGGGGAAGCATTGAGATATCATTAACCTGTACCTAGGGGAAGCATCAAGATATCATGGGGCTGTACCTAGGGGAAGCATTGAGATATCATGGGGCTGTACCTAGGGGAAGCATTGAGATATCATTAACCTGTACCTAGGGGAAGCATTGAGATATCATTAACCTGTACCTAGGGGAAGCATTGAGATATCATGGGGCTGTACCTAGGGGAAGCATTGAGATATCATGGGGCTGTACCTAGGGAAGCATTGAGATATCATGGGGCTGTACCTAGGGGAAGCATTGAGATATCATTAACCTGTACCTAGGGGAAGCATCGAGATATCATGGGGCTGTACCTAGGGGAAGCATTGAGATATCATTAACCTGTACCTAGGGGAAGAATTGAGATATCATGGGGCTGTACCTAGGGGAAGTATTGAGATATCATGGGGCTGTACCTAGGGGAAGCATTGAGATATCATGGGGCTGTACCTAGGGAAGCATTGAAATATCATTAACTGTACCTAGGGGAAGCATTGAGATATCATTAACCTGTACCTAGGGGAAGCATTGAGATATCATGGGGCTGTACCTAGGGGAAGCATTGAGATATCATTAACCTGTACCTAGGGGAAGCATTGAGATATCATGGGGCTGTACCTAGGGGAAGCATTGAGATATCATTAACCTGTACCTAGGGGAAGCATTGAGATATCATGGGGCTGTACCTAGGGGAAGCATTGAGATATCATGGGGCTGTACCTAGGGGAAGCATTGAGATATCATGGGGCTGTACCTAGGGGAAGCATTGAGATATCATGGGGCTGTACCTAGGGGAAGCATTGAGATATCATGGGGCTGTACCTAGGGGAAGCATTGAGATATCATGGGGCTGTACCTAGGGGAAGCATTGAGATATCATGGGGCTGTACCTAGGGGAAGCATTGAGATATCATGGGGTTCCATGGTGAACACACATTGTTTTGTTTATTTTACAAACAAATATTTCCATTTACACTTTCAACAATAATAACTGATATTTATACAAAGGATGTTGTCAAACTGTAAAACTGAACATGCTTCTAAAAAGTACATTTGCACATTTTTCTTCCACGGTATCGTCGTTCTGACACATTTTGGGGGGGAGAAACCCCGATTTGGGTCCCTCTTCTATCTCACACTAAGCTTGAAGGTGATGAATGGAGCTGGTTGGTTTATGTACAGACATTACTTCCATACAGCTGATGACCTCTGACCTGTTAATGAACGATTCATTCATTATTCTCCCAAAATGTGGTTGAGATGTTGGCATGAACAAAGGTCCTGGACAATATACAGAAAGAATAACCAGCCTCGTTGTATTGAACTGGACTGTTAGCCCGCTGAGCTCATTCAATGTTTCAGTGAAGCAGGGTTAGGGGTCAATTTTAGCCTTCATCAATTCAGGAGGAGGTGGATTCAAACTCAAATCAGGAATAGAAAATTGTTCATTGTTTTCAAAAAAACAACTGGATCCTTGAAGAAGTCACAGCACACAGGACAGAAGAGATTCATCCGCCTAAGGGAGATGGAAGATTTAGAGATTATTCCACTTCCTGATCTGATTGAAGTGAAGAGGAATTGAGCCCAACCCTGCTGTTAACATCAAGCGTTTTCTAGGAGAACAGAATGAAAGCCAAGTAGACTAGAGAAGGATAACAAAGAGATGAAGTCTGTCTCTTCAGGTTACATAATGTCCTCGTGTCATAGCAGACGTTTGTTTGTCATTGGAGCACCCTAATAATTATGTATCAAAGCCCTTTCCGTTTGCCATTTCGGTCAAAGGGAACAGGAGAGGAACAGTAGACCTTACTCCATCCACTGTGATGATTTACCAATGATACGTGGTCATGGCTCCCAGATCAGTCAGGTGAAGTGACATCAATATGGTTCTGTCCTAACGTGCACTCTATTCCCTATGGGCCCTTGTCAAAAGTAGTGCACTACATAGGGAAATAGGGTGCCATTTGGGTCACACTATGTCAACAAATACAACAGGATCGTGGGTTTATAGAAAACAGCTTCATGACCTCCTCCGCTGGACATGTTTTTAAAAACACAACAAAAACATTAGTTCGCTGTACGGAAACACCGCTAATATATCCCAAAACGCCTCCCACCCCGTCCCCAACCCAGCTCGCCGTCCCCCAGATACAAAAAGACCATAACACATCCTGAAGCAGCCACAGTTATCGAGAGCAGGTAGAAGGCCCTGAAACTACCAGGTACCACCTCGGTATTAGGACCTAAACACAGAGAGCAGGTAGCAGGTAGAAGACCCTGAAACTACCAGGTACCACCTCGGTATTAGAACCTAAACACAGAGAGCAGGTAGCAGGTAGAAGACCCTGAAACTACCAGGTACCACCTCGGTATTAGAACCTAAACACAGAGAGCAGGTAGAAGGCCCTGAAACTACCAGGTACCACCTCGGTATTAGAACCTAAACACAGAGAGCAGGTAGAAGGCCCTGAAACTACCAGGTACCACCTCGGTATTAGAACCTAAACACAGAGAGCAGGTAGAAGGCCCTGAAACTACCAGGTACCACCTCGGTATTAGAACCTAAACACAGAGAGCAGGTAGAAGGCCCTGAAACTACCAGGTACCACCTCGGTATTAGGACCTAAACACAGAGAGCAGGTAGAAGGCCCTGGAGAGAGCGATGTCGAGAGAGAGAGAACATACTCTGACATGTAGAGTAAGGAATCATGACAAATCCATTTCTAGCAGCAGCGTTCAGTATGCAGCCCTCCTGGACGCCCTCCTGGAATTGCAGTGACGTCTCTGTAATGCTTACGAAGAGGTTCTGCATGGCTAGTGACTATATCAGATACATTTATACATACCCCCTATACTAACATGTTACCAACAAATTCACACCAGACAGAGAGAGAGAGAGGTGTAGAGAACGAGAGAGATGTAGAGAGAGAGAGATGTAGAGAGAAAGATATGTAGAGAGAGAGATGTAAGAGAGAGATGTAGAGAGAGATGTAAGGATGTAGAGAGAGATGTAGAGAGAGAGATGTAGAGAGCGATGTAGAGAGAGTTGTAGAGAGAGATATGTAGAGAGAGAGATGTAGAGAGCGAGATAAATATGTAGAGAGAGAGACAGATGGAGAGAGAAAGAGACAGAGAGAGATGTAGAGAGAGAGAGAGAGATGTAGAGAGAGAGAGAGAGAGATGTAGAGAGAGAGAGAGAGAGAGAGATGTAGAGAGAGAGAGAGAGAGAGAGATGTAGAGAGAGAGAGAGAGAGAGATGTAGAGAGAGAGAGAGATGTAGAGGGAGAGAGAGAGAGATGTAGAGAGAGAGAGAGAGATGTAGAGGGAGAGAGAGAGAGATGTAGAGGGAGAGAGAGGGAGAGGTAGAGGGAGAGAGAGATGTAGAGAGAGAGAGAGATGTAGAGAGAGATGTAGAGAGATGTAGAGAGAGATGTAGAGAGAGAGAGAGATGTAGAGAGAGAGAGAGAGAGAGAGAGAGATCTGTAGAGAGAGAGATGTAGAGAGAGAGAGAGAGAGAGAAAGAGAGAGATCTGTAGAGAGAGAGATGTAGAGAGAGATGTAGAGAGAGAGAGATGTAGAGAGAGAGAGAGAGAGAGAGAGATGTAGAGAGAGAGATGTAGAGAGAGAGATGTAGAGAGAGAGAGATGTAGAGAGAGAGAGAGTGAGAGAGAAAGATGTAGAGAGAGAGAGAGGTGGTCTACCCCCCCAGGTGTACTCCAGGCGGTCTACCCCCCCAGGTGTTCTCCAGGCGGTCTACCCCCCCAGGTGTTCTCCAGGCGGTCTATCCCCCAGGTGTTCTCCAGGCGGTCTATCCCCCAGGTGTACTCCAGGCGGTCTACCCCCCAGGTGTACTCCAGGCGGTCTACCCCCCAGGTGTTCTCCAGGCGGTCTACCCCCCAGGTGTACTCCAGGCGGTCTACCCCCCAGGTGTTCTCCAGGCGGTCTACCCCCCAGGTGTACTCCAGGCGGTCTACTTGTGCTCCTTGGTGGGGGCGAAGTACAGCTCCATGGGTTTGTTCACCTTCCAGTACTTCTCACTGACAAGCTCCAGAGAGAAAGACCCGTTCAGCACCTAGAGGACAGATGATTGGTTGACAGAGAGCAGATGATTGGTTGACAGAGAGCAGACGATTGGTTGACAGAGAGCAGACGATTGGTTGACAGAGAGCAGACGATTGGTTGACAGAGAGCAGACGATTGGTTGACAGAGAGCAGACGATTGGTTGACAGAGAGCAGACGATTGGTTGACAGAGAGCAGACGATTGGTTGACAGAGAGCAGACGATTGGTTGACAGAGAGCAGACGGTTGGTTGACAATAGTAGTAATAGTGGTAGTAATAGTGATAGTGGTAGTTGTAATAGTGGTAGTAGTAATGGTAATAATAGTAATAGTGGTAATAATAGTAATAGTGGTAGTAATAATAGTGGTAGTAATAGTGGTAGTAATAGTGGTAGTAATAGTAATAGTGGTAGTAATAGTAATAGTGGTAGTAGTAATAGTGGTTGTAATAGTAATAGTGGTAGTAGTAATAGTGGTAGTAATAGTAGTGATAGTGGTAGTAATAGTAGTGGTAGTGATAGTAATATTAGTGTAGTAATATTAGTAATAGTAGTGGTAGTAATAGTAGTGGTAGTAATAGTAGTGATAGTAATAGTAGTAATAGTAGTGGTAGTGATAGTAATAGTAGTGGTAGTGATAGTAATAGTAGTGGTAGTAATAGTAGTGGTAGTGATAGTAGAGATAGTAATAGTAGTGATAGTAATAGTAGTGATAGTAGTGGTAGTAATAGTAGTGATAGTAATATTAGTAATAGTAATGGCAGTGATAGTAATAATAGCAGTAGTAATAGTAGTGGTAGTGATAGTAATAGTAGTGGTAGTGATAGCAATAGTAATAGTAGTGATAGTAATAGTAGTGATAGTAATATTAGTAATAGTAGTGATAGTAGTAGTAGTGGTAGTGATAGTACTGGTAGTGATAGTAGTGGTAGTGATAGTAATAGTAGTGGTAGTAATAGTAGTGGTAGTAATAGTAATAGTAGTAATAGTAGTGATAGTACAGGTAGTGATAGTAATAGTAGTAATAGTAGTGATAGTACAGGTAGTGATAGTAATAATAGTGGTAGTGATAGTAATAGTAGTAATAGTAGTGATAGTAATAGTAGTGATAGTGATAGTAATAGTAGTGATAGTGATAGTAATAGTAGTGGTAGTGATAGTAATAGTAGTGGTAGTGATAGTAATAGTAGTGGTAGTAATAGTAGTGATAGTACTAGTAGTGATAGTACTGGTAGTGATAGTAGAGATAGTAATAGTAGTGATAGTAATAGTAGTGGTAGTGATAGTAGTGATAGTAATAGTAGTGGTAGTGATAGTAGAGATAGTAATAGTAGTGATAGTAATAGTAGTGATAGTAGTGGTAGTAATAGTAGTGATAGTAATATTAGTAATAGTAATGGCAGTGATAGTAATAATAGCAGTAGTAATAGTAGTGGTAGTGATAGTAATAGTAGTGGTAGTGATAGCAATAGTAATAGTAGTGATAGTAATAGTAGTGATAGTAATATTAGTAATAGTAGTGATAGTAGTAGTAGTGGTAGTGATAATACTGGTAGTGATAGTAGTGGTAGTGATAGTAATAGTAGTGGTAGTAATAGTAGTGGTAGTAATAGTAGTGATAGCAATAGTAATAGTAGTGATAGTAATAGTAGTGGTAGTGATAGTACTGGTAGTGATAGTACTGGTAGTGGTAGTAATAGTAGTGGTAGTGATAGTAGAGGTAGTGATAGTAGTGGTAGTGATAGTAGTGATAGTAGAGGTAGTGATAGTAGAGATAGTAATAGTAGAGGTAGTAATAGTAGTGATAGCAATAGTAATAGTAGTGATAGTAATAGTAGTGGTAGTGATAGTACTGGTAGTGATAGTACTGGTAGTGGTAGTACTGGTAGTGGTAGTGATAGTAATAGTAGTGATAGTAATGGTAGTGATAGTAGAGGTAGTGATAGTAGTGGTAGTGATAGTAGTGATAGTAGAGGTAGTGATAGTAGAGATAGTAATAGTAGTGATAGTAATAGTAGTGGTAGTGATAGTAATAGTAGTGATAGTGATAGTAGTGGTAGTAATAGTAGTGGTAGTGATAGTAATAGTAGTGATAGTAATAGTAGTGATAGTAATAGTAGTGATAGTAATAGTAGTGATAGTAATAGTAGTGATAGTAATAGTAGTGATAGTAATAGTAGTGATAGTAGAGATAGTAATAGTAGTGATAGTAATAGTAGTGGTAGTGATAGTAGTGGTAGTAATAGTAGTGATAGTAATAGTAGTGATAGTAGAGATAGTAATAGTAGTGATAGTAATAGTAGTGGTAGTGATAGTAATAGTAGTGATAGTGATAGTAGTGGTAGTAATAGTAGTGGTAGTGATAGTAATAGTAGTGATAGTAATAGTAGTGATAGTAATAGTAGTGATAGTAATAGTAGTGATAGTAATAGTAGTGATAGTAATAGTAGTGATAGTAATAGTAGTGATAGTAATAGTAGTGATAGTAGTGGTAGTGATAGTAATAGTAGTGATAGTAATAGTAGTGATAGTAATAGTAGTGATAGTAATAGTAGTGATAGTAATAGTAGTGATAGTAATAGTAGTGATAGTAATAGTAGTGATAGTAATAGTAGTGATAGTAATAGTAGTGATAGTAGAGATAGTAATAGTAGTGATAGTAATAGTAGTGATAGTAATAGTAGTGATAGTAATAGTAGTGATAGTAGTGGTAGTGATAGTAATAGTAGTGATAGTAATAGTAGTGATAGTAGAGATAGTAATAGTAGTGATAGTAATAGTAGTGATAGTAATAGTAGTGATAGTAGAGATAGTAATAGTAGTGATAGTAATAGTAGTGATAGTGATAGTAATAGTAGTGATAGTAATAGTAGTGATAGTAATAGTAGTGATAGTAATAGTAGTGATAGTAATAGTAGTGATAGTAGAGATAGTAATAGTAGTGGTAGTAGTGATAGTAATAGTAGTGATAGTAATAGTAGTGGTAGTGATAGTAGTGGTAGTGATAGTAGTGGTAGTAATAGTAGTGATAGTAATAGTAGTGATAGTAATAGTAGTGGTAGTGATAGTAGTGGTAGTGATAGTAGTGGTAGTAATAGTAGTGATAGTAATAGTAGTGATAGTAATAGTAGTGATAGTAGTGATAGTAATAGTAGTGATAGTAATAGTAGTGGTAGTAATATTAGTAATAGTAGTGGTAGTAATAGTAGTGGTAGTAGTGATAGTAATAGTAGTGGTAGTGATAGTAGTGATAGTAATGGTAGTGATAGTAATAGTAGTGATAGTAATAGTAGTGGTAGTAGTGATAGTAATAGTAGTGGTAGTGATAGTAGTGATAGTAATGGTAGTGATAGTAATAGTAGTGATAGTAATAGTAGTGGTAGTAGTGATAGTAATAGTAGTGATAGTAATAGTAGTGGTAGTGATAGTAGTGGTAGTGATAGTAGTGGTAGTAATAGTAGTGGTAGTGATAGTAGAGGTAGTGATAGTAGTGATAGTAATAGTAGTGATAGTAATAGTAGTGATAGTAATAGTAGTGATAGTAATAGTAGTGATAGTAATAGTAGTGGTAGTGATAGTAATAGTAGTGATAGTGATAGTAGTGGTAGTAATAGTAGTGGTAGTGATAGTAATAGTAGTGATAGTGATAGTAGTGGTAGTGATAGTAATAGTAGTGATAGTAGTGATAGTGATAGAAGTGATAGTGATAGTAGTGGTAGTGATAGTAATAGTAGTGATAGTAGTGATAGTGATAGTAGTGATAGCAATAGTAGTGATAGTAATAGTAGTGATAGTAGAGATAGTAATAGTAGTGATAGTAATAGTAGTGATAGTAATAGTAGTGATAGTAGAGATAGTAATAGTAGTGGTAGTAGTGATAGTAATAGTAGTGATAGTAATAGTAGTGGTAGTGATAGTAGTGGTAGTGATAGTAATAGTAGTGATAGTAATATTAGTAATAGTAGTGGTAGTGATAGTAGTGGTAGTGATAGTAATAGTAGTGATAGTACTAGTAGTGATAGTACTGGTAGTGATAGTAATAGTAGTGGTAGTGATAGTAGAGATAGTAATAGTAGTGGTAGTGATAGTAGAGATAGTAATAGTAGTGATAGTAATAGTAGTGGTAGTGATAGTAGTGATAGTAATATTAGTAATAGTAGTGGTAGTGATAGTAATAGTAGTGATAGTACTAGTAGTGATAGTGATAGTAGTGGTAGTGATAGTAATAGTAGTGATAGTGATAGTAGTGGTAGTGATAGTAGTGGTAGTGATAGTAATAGTAGTGATAGTACTGGTAGTGATAGTAATAGTAGTGATAGTAATAGTAGTGATAGTGATAGTAGTGGTAGTGATAGTAATAGTAGTGATAGTGATAGTAGTGGTAGTGATAGTAGTGGTAGTGATAGTAATAGTAGTGATAGTAATGGTAGTGATAGTAATAGTAGTGGTAGTGATAGTAGAGATAGTAATAGTAGTGATAGTAATAGTAGTGATAGTAATATTAGTAATAGTAGTGGTAGTAATAGTAGTGATAGTAATATTATTAATAATAGTAGTAGTAATAGTAGTGGTAGTGATAGTAATAATAGCAGTAGTAATAATACTGGTCGTACCATCAGTAATATTGATAGTGATAGTATTAGTAGTAGTGCAGTGGAAGTAGCAGTAACAGTGGTAGTATTGTATCATTACCGTGAACTGGTCGTTGGCTGTAGGGATATAAATGGTGTATTGTAGTAGTATTTGTAGTAATATATTGTATTATTACCGTGAACTGGCCGTTGGCTGTAGGGATATAAATGGTGTATTGTAGTAGTATTTGTAGTAATATATTGTATTATTACCGTGAACTGGCTGTTGGCTGTAGGGATATAAATGGTGTATTGTAGTAGTATTTGTAGTAATATATTGTATTATTACCGTGAACTGGCCGTTGGCTGTAGGGATATAAATGGTGTATTGTTTCTCTGAGGCAGCGTCTACATTGACAGGGCTGGCCTCTCCGTTCTTCCTCAGTTCCTCCAGAGCCAGACGCACAGCCAGGTACTTAGAAAGGTGGTCCACTGTGGCGTTACCCGACGTCTTGATGTACCTGGGAACAAACTCAACACTACCACACACAAGTGTTACTAAATGTCTTCAGCCATGGGCCTTGGACCAGAGACTGAGACAACAACACACAAGTATCCCCACCCACACGTTAACCCCTCCCACCCACACGTTAACCCCTCACTCCCTCCCACACGTTAACCCCTCACTCCCTCCCACACGTTAACCCCTCACTCCCTCCCACACGTTAACCCCTCACTCCCTCCCACACGTTAACCCCTCACTCCCTCCCACACGTTAACCCCTCACTCCCTCCCACACGTTAACCCCTCACTCCCTCCCACACGTTATGTCCCCCTCACTCCCTCCCACACGTTATGTCCCCCTCCCTCACGTTAACCCCTCCCCTCCCACACGTTAACCCCTCCCCTCCCACACGTTAACCCCTCCCCCTCCCTCACGTTACCCCCTCCCTCACGTTAACCCCTCCCCCTCCCACACGTTAACCCCTCCCCCTCCCACACGTTAACCCCTCCCCCTCCCACACGTTAACCCCTCCCCTCCCACACGTTAACCCCTCCCCCTCCCACACGTTAACCCCTCCTCCCACACGTTAACCCCTCCCACACGTTAACCCCTCCCCCTCCCACACGTTATGTCCCCCTCTCTCACGTTAACCCTCACCACTCCCACACGTTATGTCCCCCTCCCTCACGTTAACCCCTCCCCCTCCCACATGTTATGTCCCCCTCCCTCACGTTAACCCTCACCACTCCCAAACGTTATGTCCCCCTCCCTCACGTTAACCCCTCCCCCTCCCACACGTTATGTCCCCCTCCCTCACGTTAACCCCTCCCCCTCCCACATGTTATGTCCCCCTCCCACACGTTAACCCCTCCCCCTCCCACACGTTATGTCCCCCTCCCTCATGTTAACCCCTCCCTCACGTTAACCCCTCCCCCTCCCACGTTATGTCCCCCTCCCACACGTCCCCCCTCCCACACGTTAACCCCTCACTCCCTCCCACACGTTAACCCCTCACTCCCTCCCACACGTTAACCCCTCCCCCTCCCACACGTTAACCCCTCACCCTCCCACACGTTATGTCCCCCTCCCACACGTTAACCCCTCACTCCCCCCCCCTCCCACACGTTAACCCCCCCTCCCCCACGTTAACCCCTCCCCCTCCCACACGTTAACCCCCCCCTCCCACACGTTAACCCCTCCCCCTCCCACACGTTAACCCCTCCCTCCTCCCACACATTAACCCCTCCCTCCTCCCACACGTTAACCCCTCCCTCCTCCCACACATTAACCCCTCCCTCCTCCCACACGTTAACCCCTCCCTCCTCCCACACATTAACCCCTCCCTCCTCCCACACATTAACCCCTCCCTCCTCCCACACATTAACCCCTCCCTCCCACACATTAACCCCCCCTCCCACACATTAACCCCTCCCTCCCACACATTAACCCCTCCCTCCCACACATTAACCCCTCCCTCCCACACATTAACCCCTCCCTCCCACACATTAACCCCTCCCTCCCACACATTAACCCCTCCCTCCCACACATTAACCCCTCCCTCCCACACATTAACCCCTCCCACAAAGCCACCTGGTCTGCACGTTGTCCTCCTTGTCCATGAGCGTAGGATGAGGACAGAACACCAGTTCTATCTCGCTGGCTCCGTCCATGGCCACGTCCCCTCCCCCTCCGTTCTCTGTAGCGTTGTCCATGTCCAGACCAGAGTCATCTGACGTCTTGGTACGCTTGATGCTCGGCCCCGCCTCCTGCTTTACATTTATTGGGAGGGGGGGGGGGGGAAGATTCGCTGAGTACAACCCAGAGGGGATAACATGTAATAGCAGGAAGACACGTTCCTGGTGTCACGTTCCTGGTGGGATTGATCTTTACTCAACAAAATGTATATTTGTATGCATATGCATTTTTATCGCGTCATAATAACAGAGTACATTACATTGCACGCTAACCCATCCCATGTCACACACGTCCCATATAGCCTCATACAGAACATATCCCACCCTTACACATTATGTCAGAGGCGTACTAACACAGCTCAACTTTACTGATTGCCGTTCAGGTATTTGATAGATGTGATTAGGGTTGAACCCCCCGGCTCCTTTAATCAAGAGTCCCAGTGAGAGGTTTCCAGCTCCCTCCCCTCTTGATCTTGGGAATTTTCCAACCGGGATTTCTGATAAACCTGGGAATTTGGGGGAAGTTACCAGAATTTTGCAAAACCCTACAAGGGCATGAAGGTATCCTTATACCTGGTTAGAGTGGACGGAGGCGTTGCTGCAGTGGGAGGAGTCACCGTTGTCCTCCAGCCCACTCCCGTTCTCCAGCTGGTGCTTCTTCCCTCGCTGCAGCCTGGAGGGAGGTGGGGACACCCAGTGGTGGGAGGAGGGAAGAGCAGAGAGGATTTTGATAAAGTAACATTCAAGAACATAGTTCCAGAAATATATTCTGCATCATAGTTGCTGTTGGTGAGGAGACACCCATAGTTGCTGTTGGTGAGGAGACACCCATAGTTGCTGTTGGTGAGGAGACACCCATAGTTGCTGTTGGTGAGGAGACACCCATAGTTGCTGTTGGTGAGGAGACACCCATAGTTGCTGTTGGTGAGGAGACACTCATAGTTGCTGTTGGTGAGGAGACACTCATAGTTGCTGTTGGTGAGGAGACACTCATAGTTGCTGTTGGTGAGGAGACACCCATAGTTGCTGTTGGTGAGGAGACACCCATAGTTGCTGTTGGTGAGGAGACACCCATAGTTGCTGTTGGTGAGGAGACACCCATAGTTGCTGTTGGTGAGGAGACACCCATAGTTGCTGTTGGTGAGGAGACACCCATAGTTGCTGTTGGTGAGGAGACACCCATAGTTGCTGTTGGTGAGGAGACACCCATAGTTGCTGTTGGTGAGGAGACACCCATAGTTGCTGTGAGGAGACACCCATAGTTGCTGTTGGTGAGGAGACACCCATAGTTGCTGTTGGTGAGGAGACACCCATAGTTGCTGTTGGTGAGGAGACACTCATAGTTGCTGTTGGTGAGGAGACACCCATAGTTGCTGTTGGTGAGGAGACACTCATAGTTGCTGTTGGTGAGGAGACACTCATAGTTGCTGTTGGTGAGGAGACACTCATAGTTGCTGTTGGTGAGGAGACACTCATAGTTGCTGTTGGTGAGGAGACACTCATAGTTGCTGTTGGTGAGGAGACACTCATAGTTGCTGTTGGTGAGGAGACACTCATAGTTGCTGTTGGTGAGGAGACACTCATAGTTGCTGTTGGTGAGGAGACACTCATAGTTGCTGTTGGTGAGGAGACACTCATAGTTGCTGTTGGTGAGGAGACACCCATAGTTGCTGTTGGTGAGGAGACACCCATAGTTGCTGTTGGTGAGGAGACACCCATAGTTGCTGTTGGTGAGGAGACACTCATAGTTGCTGTTGGTGAGGAGACACTCATAGTTGCTGTTGGTGAGGAGACACTCATAGTTGCTGTTGCTGAGGAGACACTCATAGTTGCTGTTGGTGAGGAGACACTCATAGTTGCTGTTGGTGAGGAGACACTCATAGTTTCTGTTGGTGAGGAGACACCGAAATGGGAAATAGTGAGGAGCAGGACAGTCACGGCCTGTATCTTGAGGCCCTCCTCGATGCTGTGGGACAGGGGTTAAAGGTCAGGGTACAGTACCTGTTCATGGCCTGTATCTTGAGGCCCTCCTCGATGCTGTGGGACAGGGCCTGCTGGTTGTTGTGTTTGGAGATGCGGGCCAGAACCCTCTCCTGGTGGGCCTCGTACTCATCTCTGCTGGGGTAGATCTTACTGATGAGGGCATCAAAGTTAGGGTCCGGCCGCAGGGACCGCTTAGACACCAGCTTCTTCCTGCATGTAGGGCATTCCTTGTTGCTAGGGGAAACAGACAGAGATAGACCGAGCGATTCCTTTTTAGTTGTTCTCTACCAGGCAGGTCAATAAAGAACTCATTCTTATTTACAATGAGAGCCTGACCCCCTTGTTATACAGGACATCAACCCTGTGGTGGTGGTGGTGATGTCCTGTGTAACAAAAGATATCTGCCTTCAATCAGGACTTTGATAAATACAACAAAAAGAACCACAGAGTGATCAGTGTCTGAGACCAAACGAATAGATTTGTGTCAACAGTGGCATGTCGTGTTGCTTTCTGCTCAAACTGAGGAGCATCATGTGAACATGGTTAAGCTACATAACAAATCTTTATCATAACCTTTACCCTGATCTGAATGCAATGATGATGCAGTCAGCACAAGACTAGTTAGAGGTAGTTAAGTTACTTTAGGTCAGGCTAGGCTAGGTTCCTTTAGGGTAGGCTGGGTTACTTTAGGTCAGGCTAGGTTCCTTCAGGGTAGTTAGGTTACTTTAGGGTAGGCTGGGTTACTTTAGGGTAGGCTGGGTTACTTTAGGGTAGGCTGTGTTACTTTAGGGTAGGCTGTGTTCCTTTAGGGTAGGCTGGGTTCCTTTAGGGTAGGCTGGGTTCCTTTAGGGTAGGCTGGGTTCCTTTAGGGTAGGCTGGGTTCCTTTAGGGTAGGCTGGGTTACTTTAGGGTAGGCTGGGTTACTTTAGGTCAGGTTAGACTAGGTTCCTTTAGGGTAGGCTGGGTTACTTTAGGTCAGGTTAGGCTAGGTTCCTTTAGGGTAGGCTGGGTTACTTTAGGCTAGGTTCCTTTAGGGTAGGTTCCTTTAGGGTAGGTTCCTTTAGGGTAGGTTCCTTTAGGCTAGGTTCCTTTAGGGTAGGTTACTTCAGGGTAGGTTACTTTAGGGTAGGTCAGGGTAGGGGTACATACCCTGATCGGAGGGCGGTGATGATGGGTAGGTATGGTTACTTTAGGGTAGGTTACTTTAGGGTAGGTGAGGGTAGGGGTACATACCCTGATCGGAGGGCGGTGATGATGGGTAGGTATGGTTACTTTAGGGTAGGTGAGGGTAGGGGTACATACCCTGATCGGAGGGCAGTGATGATGGGTAGGTATGGTTACTTTAGGGTAGGTCAGGGTAGGGGGACATACCCTGATCGGAGGGCGGTGATGAAGGGTAGGTATGGTTACTTTAGGGTAGGTTACTTTAGGGTAGGTCAGGGTAGGGGTACATACCCTGATCGGAGGGCGGTGATGAAGGGTAGGTATGGTTACTTTAGGGTAGGTTACTTTAGGGTAGGTCAGGGTAGGGTGACATACCCTGATCGGAGGGCGGTGATGATGCAGTCGGCACAGAAGCGGTGCAGACATTCCTTGGTTGTCATGGTGTTCTTCAGCATGTCCAGACAGATGGGACACATCAGCTCACTGTGGAGGCTCCTGGGAGACACGGCTATCTCCAGCCCATCGGTGATGGCCTCCTGTACGGGGGGTAGACACAAGGAGGAAAACATATACCTAACTCTGGTCCTATATATTGTATATAGCCTCCTGCACAGGGGGAGGGGTATTCAGACCCCTTGACTTTTTGTTACTTCACAGTCTTATTCTAAAATGGATTTAATTATATCCCCCCTCAATCTACACACAATACCTCATATTGACAAAGCAAAAACAAAGCTAATGTTTAGAAAAAAGAAAAAAAAATGAAATATCACATAAGTATTCAGATCCCTTACTCAGTACTTTGTTGAAGCACCTTTGGCAGCGATTACAGCCTCAAGTTTTCTTGGGTATGACGCTACAGGCTTGGCACACCTGCATTTGGGGAGTTTCTCCCATTCTTCTCTGCAGATTCTCTCAAGCTCTGTCAGGTTGGATGGGGAGGGTTTCTGCACAGGTATTTTCAGCTCTCTCCAAGTCCAGGCTCTGGCTGGGCCACTCAAAGACATTCAGAGACTTGTCCCGAAGCCACTCCTGCGTTATCTTGGCTGTGTGCTTTGGGTCGTTGTCTTGTTGGAAGGTGAACCTTCACCCCAGTCTGAGGTGCTGAGCGCTCCGGAGCAGGTTTTCATCAAGGATCTCTCTGTACTTTGCTCCGTTCATCTTTACCTCTATCCTGACTAGTCTCCCAGTCCCTGCCGCTGAAAAACATCCCCACAGCATGATGCTGCCACCACCATGCTTCACCGTAGGGATGGTGCCAGGTTTCCTCCAGATCATCGTCAGACACAAGAGGTATGTGGCAGGGTCTACAGTCAATCACGGATTACAAAAAGAAACCCAGCCCAGTCACGGACCAGGATGTCTTGCTCCCAGGCAGACTAAATAGCTTTTTTGCCCGCTTTGAGGACAATACAGTGCCACTGACACGGCCTGCAACGGAAACATGCGGACTCTCCTTCACTGCAGCCGAGGTGAGTAAAACATTTAAACGTGTCAACCCTCGCAAGGCTGCAGGCCCAGACGGCATCCCCAGCCGCGCCCTCAGAGCATGCGCAGACCAGCTGGCCGGTGTGTTTACGGACATATTCAATCAATCCCTATACCAATCTGCTGTTCCCACATGCTTCAAGAGGGCCACCATTGTTCCTGTTCCCAGGAAAGCTAAGGTAACTGAGCTAAACGACTACCGCCCCGTAGCACTCACTTCCGTCATCATGAAGTGCTTTGAGAGACTAGTCAAGGACCATATCACCTCCACCCTACCTGACACCCTAGATCCTCTCCAATTTGCTTACCGCCCAAATAGGTCCACAGACGATGCAATCTCAACCACACTGCACACTGCCCTAACCCATCTGGACAAGAGGAATACCTATGTGAGAATGCTGTTCATCGACTACAGCTCGGCATTTAACACCATAGTGCCCTCCAAGCTCGTCATCAAGCTCGAGACCCTGGGTCTTGACCCCGCCCTGTGCAACTGGGTACTGGACTTCCTGACGGGCCACCCCCAGGTGGTGAGGGTAGGCAACAACATCTTCACCCCGCTGATCCTCAACACTGGGGCCCCACAAGGGTGCGTTCTGAGCCCTCTCCTGTACTCCCTGTTCACCCACGACTGCATGGCCACGCACGCCTCCAACTCAATCATCAAGTTTGCGGACGACACAACAGTGGTAGGCTTGATTACCAACAACGACGAGACGGCCTACAGGGAGGAGGTGAGGGCCCTCGGAGTGTGGTGTCAGGAAAATAAACTCACACTCAACGTCAACAAAACTAAGGAGATGATTGTGGACTTCAGGAAACAGCAGAGGGAACACCCCCCTATCCACATCGATGGAACAGTAGTGGAGAGGGTAGTAAGTTTTAAGTTCCTCGGCGTACACATCACAGACAAACTGAATTGGTCCACCCACACAGACAGCATCGTGAAGAAGGCGCAGCAGCGCCTCTTCAACCTCAGGAGGCTGAAGAAATTCGGCTTGTCACCTAAAGCACTCACAAACTTCTACAGATGCACAATCGAGAGCATCCTGTCGGTCTGTATCACCACCTGGTACGGCAACTGCTCCGCCCACAACCGTAAGGCTCTCCAGAGGGTAGTGAGGTCTGCACAACGCATCACCGGGGGCAAGCTACCTGCGCTCCAGGACACCCGAGCCACTGCCTGTTCACCCCGCTATCATCCAGAAGGCGAGGTCAGTACAGGTGCATCAAAGCTGGGACCGAGAGACTGAAAAACAGCTTCTATCTCAAGGCCATCAGACTGTTAAACAGCCACCACTAACATTGAGTGGCTGCTGCCAACACACTGACACAACTCCAGCCACTTTAATAATGGGAATTGATGGGAAATGATGTAAATATATCACTAGCCACTTTAAACAATACTACCTTATATAATGTTACTTACCCTACATTATTCATCTCATATGTATACGTATATACTGTACTCTATATCATCTACTTCATCCTTATGTAATACATGTATCACTAGCCACTTTAACTATGCCACTTTGTTTACATACTCATCTCATATGTATATACTGTACTCGATACCATCTACTGTATCTTGCCTATGCTGCTCTGTACCATCACTCATTCATATATCCTTATGTACATATTCTTTATCCCCTTACACTTGTGTCTATAAGGTAGTAGTTTTGGAATTGTTAGCTAGATTACTTGTTGGTTATTACTGCATTGTCGGAACTAGAAGCACAAGCATTTCGCTACACTCGCACTAACATCTGCTAACCATGTGTGTGTGACAAATAAAATTTGATTTGAGTCTTTTAGGTGCCTTTTGGCAAACTCCATGTGGGCTGTCATGTGCATTTTACTGAGGTGTGGCTTCCATCTGGCCACTCTACCATAAAGGCCTGATTGGTGGAGTGCTGCAGAGATGGTTGTTCTTCTGGAAGGTTCTGCCATCTCCACAGAGGAACTCTGGAGCTCTTTCAGAGTGACCAATGGGTTTTTGGTCACCTCCCAGACCTTGTCCCCTGATAGCTCAGTTTGGCCAGGCCAGCAGGTCCAGGAAGAGTATTGGTGGTTCCAAACTTCTTCCATTTAAGAATGATGGAGGCCACTGTGTTCTTGGGGACCTTCAACACTGCAGAATGATGGAGGCCACTGTGTTCTTGGGGACCTTCAATGCTGCAGAATGATGGAGGCCACTGTGTTCTTGGGGACCTTAAACGTTGCAGACATTTGTTGGTACCCTTCCCCAGATCTGTGCCTCGACACAATCCTGTCTCGGAGCTCTAAGGACAATTCCTTCCACCTCACGACTTGGTTTTTGCTCTGACATGCACTGTCAACTGTGGGACCTTATATAGACAAGTGTGTGCCTTTTCCAAATCATGTACAATCAATTGAATTTACCACAGGTAAGTTGTAGAAACATCTCAAGGATGATCAATGGAAACAGGATGCACCTGAGCTCAATTTCGAGTCTCATAGCAAAGGGTCTGAATACTTATGTAAATAAGGTATCTGTTTTTTTACTCTACAAAAAATGTAAAAACTATTTGTCGTTATGTGGTATTACGTGTAGATGGATTAAATCAACATTTCCCTCATCCATTTTAGAACAAGGCTGTAACGTAACAGAATGTGGAAAAAGTCAAGGGGTCTGAATACTTTCTGAAGGCTCTGTATGATGTCGGAAGACACACACCACCACAAAAGGAATAGAGGTTCACCAAGGGTTACAATTTCTTCTTTTTACATTTTTAGATTCATACAGCGCCTCGTCATCCACCTAAAGAAACCACTGGGTTTATTACACTAAAAAGCAGATTCACACAGAAGTTCCTGTTGGAAACAGTGAATATGACGCATTTGAGGAGTCTCGGTTAACGTAATGTCTTCAGATTCCAGATCTCCGTTTTACAAAGGAATCCATGAGGAGCCTTCCTGTAATATGTGAACTGATTGGCTAGCCTATGCCGTGATCAATACCGTATATTATAAACTGGGTGGTTCGTCATACCACGGGTATGACAAAACACTACATTAGTAACCAGTTTATAACAGCAATAAGGCACCTCAAGGGTTTGTTGTATATAGCCAATATACCACGGCTAAGGGCTGTATCCAGGTACTCCGCGTTGTGTCGTGCTTTAGCACAGCCCTTAGCCGTGGTAAATTGGCCATATCCCACACCCCCTCAGACCTTATAACTTAAACAGAGCTGCTCCCCGCCTCACAGAAGTCCTCCACCTGCCAATCCAAGGACATTACTGTGCTTCCACTGTGGATGTGGTACCTTTATCTGCGTTACCATTTCTCCTGACGGTGCGCTGCGTGGGAGAGGTGGGTTTCAGCCGCACCGCTAAGGAAAGGGCTGCCAAACTATCGCCAAAAGTCAGAGGAGGCACACTGTACGGCACCAGGCGGCTCCGCCTCCTCTCTGCGGCACCCAGGCGGCTCCGCCTCCTCTCTACGGCACCCAGGCGGCTCCGCCTCCTCTCTACGGCACCAGGCGGCTCCGCCTCCTCTCTACGGCACCAGGCGGCTCCGCCTCCTCTCTACGGCACCAGGCGGCTCCGCCTCCTCTCTACGGCACCAGGCGGCTCCGCCTCCTCTCTACGGCACCAGGCGGCTCCGCCTCCTCTCTACGGCACCAGACGGCTCCGCCTCCTCTCTACGGTACCAGACGGCTCCGCCTCCACTCTACGGTACCAGACGGCTCCGCCTCCTCTCTACGGTACCAGACGGCTCCGCCTCCACTCTACGGTAGCAGGCGGGTGAACTAGGGCTAAGTCTAATGCAGCTAGTGATGGGTTCGGTGTGTCTGCAGCCATGTCAGGACATATAGACGAACCCTGATCTGTGAAACACGGAAATCTACGTAATAACACTTTAAATCTAAAAGTGAAAAACAACCCTACCTGTGGAGTCCTCTGTAGCTCAGAGACAGAGAGGTGTTACATTAAATGTGCTCCCCTACCTGTGGAGTCCTCTGTAGCTCAGAGACAGAGAGGTATTACAGTAAATGTGCTCCCCTACCTGTGGAGTCCTCTGTAGCTCAGAGACCGAGAGGTGTTACAGTAAAATGTGCTCCCCTACCTGTGGAGTCCTCTGTAGCTCATACAGACTGAGTTCCCATGTCTTACTGAGGGGTTGCACCCCATTCGTCTGCACTGTCTGTGTCATACTCCCAACCTGGAATAAAAAAACATTAGCATCATTAAAATGGACCAAACACACAGGCACACAGTTGACTTTTGTTCAGCACCAGAAAAATACAGATTTGATGTACCATTGGCTGAACGCCATGGTATATCAGAACGTTTACCACGGGTATGATAAAACATGTTCTTTACTGTTCTAGTTACGTTAGTACTCAGTTTACAACAGCAATAAGGCACCTCAGGGGTTTGTGGTACAGTTAAAGTCTGAAATTTACATACACTTAGGTTGGAGTCATTAAAACTCGTTTTTCATCCACTCCACAAATGTCTTGTTAACAAACTATAGTTTTGGCAAGTCGGTTAGGACATCTACTTTGTGCATGACACAAGTCATTTCTCCAACAATTGTTTAAAGACAGATTATTTCACTTATAATTCACTGTATCACAATTCCAGTGGGTCAGAAGTTTACATACACTAAGTTGACTGTGCCTTTAAACAGCTTGGAAAATTCCAGAAAATGATGTCATGGCTTTAGAAGCTTCTGAAAGGCTAATTGACATCATTTGAGTCCATTTGGAGTGTACCTGTGGATGTATTTCAAGGCCTACCTTCAAACTCAGTGCTTCTTTGATTGACATCATTGGAAAATCAAAAGAAATCAGCCAAGACCTCTGAAAACAAATTGTAGACCTCCACAAGTCTGGTTCATCCTTGGGAGCAATTTCCAAACGCCTGAAGGTACCACGTTCATCTATACAAACAATAGTACGCAAGTATAAACACCGTGGGACCACGCAGCCGTCATACCGCTCAGGAAGGCGACGCGTTCTGTCTCCTAGAGATGACTACTTTGGCTACTTGGTGCGAAAAGTGCAAATTAATCCCAGAAGAACAGCAAAGGGCCTTGTGAAGATGCTGGAATCCCAACTGTGAAGCACGGGGGTGGCAGCATCATGTTGTGGGGGTGCTTTGCTGCAGGAGGTACTGGTGCACTTCATAAAATAGATGGCATCATGAGGAGGAAAAATGATGTGGATATATTGAAGCAACATCTCAAGACATCAGTCAGGAAGTTAAAGCTTGGTTGCAAATGGGTTTTCCAAATGGACAATGACCCCAAGCATACTTCCAAAGTTGTGGCAAAATGGCTTAAGGACCACAAAGTCAAGGTATTGGAGTGGCCATCACAAAGCCCTGACCTCAATCCTATAGAACATTTGTGGGCAGAACTGAACAAGCATGTGCGAGCAAGGAGGTCTACAAATCTGAGTCAGTTACACCAGCTCTGTCAGGAGGAATGGGCCAAAATTCACCCAACTTATTGTGAGAAGCTTGTGGAAGGCTACATGAAACGTTGGACCCAAGTTAAACAATTTAAAGGCAATACTACCAAATACTAATTGAGTGTATGTAAACTTCTGACCCACTGGGAATGTGATAAAAGAAATAAAAACTGAAATCATTCTCTCTACTTTTATTCTGACATTTCACATTCTTAAAATAAAGTGGTGATCCTAACTGACCTAAAACAGGAATTTTACTAGGATTAAATGTCAGGAATTGTGAAAAACTGAGTTTAAATGTATTTGGCTAAGGTGTATGTAAACCTCTGACCTCAACTGTATATGGCCAAAAACAGAGAAGCAAGATAGGTAGATAAATCCAATAGCTTGCTAGGTAGATTTGTTATTTTACCAGATAAGTTGACCGAGGACACATTGTCAGCAATGACTGGGCGGTAGTTACAGAGAAGATGAAGGGGATGAATGAGCCAATTGGAAGCTGGGGAAGATTAGGTGGCCATGATGGTATGAGGGCCAGATTGGGAATTTATCCAGGACACCGGGGTTAACACCCCTACTCTTACGATAAGTGGCATGGGATCTTTAGTGACCAGAGTCAGGACACCAGGGTTAACACCCCTACTCTTACGATAAGTGGCATGGGATCTTTAGCAACCACAGAGTCAGGTCAGCCGTTTACAATAACATCCAAGAGACAGAACCCTACACAGGGCAATGTCCCCAATCACTGCCCTGGGGCATTTGGATATTTTTTTAGACCAAAGAGTGCTTCCTACTGACCCGCCAACACCACTTCCAGCAGCATCTCCCATCCTGGGACTGACCAGGACCAACCCTGTTTACCTTCAGAGGCAGGGTGGTATGCTGTCATTGTGATCATTACACAGGTGCACCTTGTACTGGAGACAATAAAATGTGCAGTTGTCACAACACATTGCCACAGATGTCTCAAATGTTGAGGGAATGGGCAGTTGGCATGCTGACTGCAGGAATGTCCACCAGAGCAGTTGCCAGATAATTTAATGTTTATTTCTCTACCATAAGCCGCATCCACGTCATTTAAAATAATTTGTCAGTCCGTCCAACCGGCCTCAGAACCACAGTCCATGTATAACCACGCCAGCCCAGGTCCTCCACTTCCTGCTTCTTCACCTGAGGGATTGTCTGAGACTAGCCACCCTGACAGCTGATGAATCTGAGGAGTATTTATGTCTGTAATAACACCCCTTTGAGGGGGAAAACTAATTCTGATTGGCTGGGCCTGTCTCCCCAGTGGGTGGGCCTAAGCCCTCCCAGGCCCATCAATGGCTGTGTCACTCCCCAGTCATGTGAAATCCATAGATTAGGGCATTATTTATTTATTTCACTTGACTGATTTCCTTATATGAAATATACAACTCGAGGTAGATAAATGAATACTGTAGCTACATCATCAGGGAAAATCTGGACAACAAAAAAGAACCTCAACATGGTAATAGTTGTCAAATCAATCTGGTGGTTTGACAGGTAACTACCGTGGGGTTTAATGTCCTGCCTCAAAAAGCACATGAATTAACTAGTTACCCTGAATATAACGTTACATTCACACCAATGAATACTGAACAACACTATGTTGGGAGGAAGTGTATTTTATATTTCCAGTTTCATGTCCCAGACATTGAAACAACACCACATTAGTAAGTATCATTAGTTTAACACAGAGCTTCTTTGTGTCGGATCCCGGCTGCGTGCTACAGATGTGCAAATACTGAATCGCCTGGATAAAATCTGATTTTGCCTTTTACATGCTCAATTGTAATCTTATTTAGAAATAATGGTGTCTGTGCATCAATATATGCATAATATTCTGCAATGTCACTAGAAAAAGGACAGGCAAGCTAGATTGATACCGTTAG
This sequence comes from Oncorhynchus gorbuscha, assembly GCF_021184085.1. NCBI lineage: Eukaryota > Metazoa > Chordata > Actinopteri > Salmoniformes > Salmonidae > Oncorhynchus > Oncorhynchus gorbuscha. Next base: position 51,281,503 of record NC_060194.1, on the reverse strand, counting down.
AGATGTGACGAAGCCTCACGACCAAATCAACGATGCACTAAAATAGACGAAGATATATGTTCTTCAATGTACATTTAGACGGTCAACCCTTGTCTCATCGTTACTGTGTGAGTCTAGATGAAAAACAATCAAATATATGACCAAAAGCGTGTTTGTTTATGTACTTACGTGTTGTGGATACAGACGAACCAGACGAGTATTCTGCCAGCAGCACAAACACTGACGTCACCCTGTATGGTAATGAGGGATTCATTCAAAATAAAAGCCCGCGTATATAAAAAAAAAACATAAATGTGGATAACTAATTCAAAAATGCATTACATTTTAACGAATGTCCATTTTTATTGTGCTTGAAAGCAAATGCAAGAAAGACTTTATGGAAACAATTACAAATATGCATCTAAAAACATTTTTTTAAACCCCTATTGGAAAAAAATACAATGTCCAGATTGTTCACAACATGAGACTGCAGAGAAAAAAACGTACCAGTATTTTTTTTTTTTTTTTTTTAAATTCACCTTTATTTAGCCAGGTAGGCCAGTTGAGAACAAGTTCTGATGTACAACTGCAACCTGGCCAAGATAAAGAAAATGTATATTTAGATGTCAAATAGAGGTAAAAGTGAGGTTGAAAAGACGCAGTGGGGTCAACAGCATCTATCAGTGGAGGCGGGCCATAAAAATGTCTGGAATTGAGTCAATGGAGCGGTATCCAACCGTAAGGCACTACAGGGGGTTGTGGGTACGGCCCAGGACATCACTGGGACCAAGCTTCCTGCCATCCAGGACCTCTATACCAGGCGGTGTCAGAGGAAGGCCCTACAGAGGGTAGTGGGTACGGCCCAGTACATCACTGGGACCAAGCTTCCTGCCATCCAGGACCTCTATACCAGGCGGTGTCAGAGGAAGGCTCAAAAAAAATGTCAAAGACTCCAGCCACCTTAGTTATAGACTGTTCTCTCTGCTACCACACGGCAAGAGGTACCGGAGCACCAAGTCTAGGTCCAAGAGGCTTCTAAACAGCTTCTACCTCCAAGCAATAGGACTCCTGAACATCTACTCTAATGGCTACCCAGACTATGTTAGTTTATGCTGCTGCTTCTCTCTGTTTATTATTTATGCATAATCACTTTACCTCTACCTACATGTACATATTACCTCAATTACCTCGACTAACTTGTGCCCCTGGGCATTGACTGTACTGGTACCCCTGTATATAGCCTCCACATTGACTCTGTACCGGTACACCCTGTATATAGCCTCCACATTGACTCTGTACCGGTACCCCCTGGACCGGTACCCCCTGGTACCCCACTTATTTTTCTTAAAACTGCATTGTTGATTAAGGGCTTGTAAGTAAGCATTTCACTGTAAGGTCTACTACACCTGTTGTATTCAGCATTTCACTGTGAGGTCTACTACACCTGTTGTATTCAGCATTTCACTGTGAGGTCTACTACACCTGTTGTATTCAGCATTTCACTGTGAGGTCTACTACACCTGTTGTATTCAGCATTTCACTGTAAGGTCTACTACACCTGTTGTATTCAGCATTTCACTGTGAGGTCTACTACACCTGTTGTATTCAGCATTTCACTGTGAGGTCTACTACACCTGTTGTATTCAGCATTTCACTGTGAGGTCTACTACACCTGTTGTATTCAGCATTTCACTGTGAGGTCTACTACACCTGTTGTATTCAGCACATTAGACAAATAACATTTGATTTGATGAACCACATGGAAACAGTTGTTTGACACCATTCCATTGACGAGCCTTCTTCCCCTCAGCAGCCTCCACTGGAATCTATATATGCTGTTATTTCATAGAGGACAGGTCTATATATCCACAAGCACTTTCTACTCCACCCATTCCATTCACTGCAATGCAATCCATTGTAGGCCTATACATAACATACTGGTGAATAGATACACAACGATACGTCTAGTGGGTAGATTTCGGCGCTCTCACCACCACGGCCCTGGTTCAATTCCCGGTCAGGGAACAGATCTACGGGGGGCAGGTAGCCTAGTGGTTAGAGTGTAGAGGCAGCAGGTAGCCTAGTGGTTAGAGTGTAGAGGAGGCAGGCGGCCTAGTGGTTAGAGTGTAGAGGAGGCAGGTAACCTAGTGGTTAGAGTGTAGAGGAGGCAGGTGGCCTAGTGGTTAGAGTGTAGAGGAGACAGTAACCGGAAGGTTACTAGATCAAATCCCTGAACTGACAAGGTAGAAATCTGTCGTTCTGCCCTTTTAGGCTGGGTTTCTGTACAGCACTTTGAGATATCAGCTGATGTACGAAGGGCTATATAAATAAATTTGATTTGATTTGATTTGATTTTGAACAAGGCAGTTAACCCACTGTTCCTAGGCTGTCATTGTAAGTGAGAATTTGTTCACAGCCAGAATTGCTGGAGCTAGGATCACAAGCATTTAGCTAAACCTGCAATAACATCTGCTAAATACGTGTATGTGACCAATATAATTTGATTTGATGTTCTGAAGTTAAAGTGTGGTTGAGATTCTACTTCCTGTCTGTAGAATCAATATATGGTGTCATTTCATAATATATATAATAATAATAATATATGCCATTTAGCAGACGCTTTTATCCAAAGCGACTTACAGTCATGTGTGCATACATTCTACGTATGGGTGGTCCCAGGGATCGAACCCACTACCCTGGCGTTACAAGCGCCATGCTCTACCAACTGAGCTACATAAGGGAAGTTGGTCTAAATTCCCTCTAGTCCTTGATCATGACTAGTTCCATTACAGTCACAAGAGTCATTGGACGAAGGCATCTTCTGTACTGGGGAGTTTTGTAGGATTGTACCCTTATTTATTTATTTTTTGCCTAAAATGACCAACCCAAATCTAACTGCCTGCAGCTCAGGACCTGAAGTAAGGATATGCATATTCTTGGTAACATTTCATAGGAAACACTCTGAAGTTTGTGGAAATGTGAAATTAAAAGTATGAGAATATAAGAGATAATATCTGCTAAAAGATCACCCATCATCATTGAAATGCAAGAGAAAGGCCATACTTTCAGATAGGAGTCGAGGTGTCATTTACATTTTGGCCACCAGATGGCAGCAGTGTGTTTGCAAAGTTTCAGACTGATCCAGTGAAGAATTACATTGCTGCACAATATTTTGTATCAAGTTTGCCCAAATGTGCCGAATTGGTCAATTGATACATTTTCAAGTACATAACTATAGAGAACATACAAACATGCTATGGAAATACATTTAAATGTACACACTCCCAGGAATGTCATACATGATGGATCAATTGCTTATACACAACATTTAAAAAAAAAACATTGGTATATAGTATATATATTTTTTAACAATACAAAACATACACATACAAACAACAGCATAAAGATGCACACAAACATACACATGACATCACACCTGCCCAGAACCACCTGCCCAGAACCACCTGCCCAGAACCACCTGCCCAGAACCACCTGCCCAGAACCAGCTGCCCCCCCCCCCCTCCAGCACCCACATCACTCTCCACCACATGGTCTCAAACTGCACCATGTAGTTTCTCTCTGTCACCCCCCTCCAGCGCCCACATCACTCTCCACCACATGGTCTCAAACTGCACCATGTAGTTTCTCTCTGTCACCCCCTCCAGCACCCACATCACTCTCCACCACATGGTCTCAAACTGCACCATGTAGTTTCTTTCTGTCACCCCCCTCCAGCACCCACATCACTCTCCACCACATGGCCTCAAACTGCACCATGTAGTTTCTCTCTGTCACCCCCTTACCACCCCCCTCCAGCGCCCACATCACTCTCCGCCACATGGCCTCAAACACGTTCAACATTTAGATAATAAACCAGTTCGCCTTTCCGTTGTGGTAATGATGGAGGATTGGTTGCTTTCCAGTTGAGTATACGTTTCTTTTTCATGATGATTGAGGAGAAAAGTATTGTCCAACCCACTAGGTATCTCCCTGCACCCTCATATGTTAGGGATCCTGAGTGGTGCAGCGGTCTAAGGCACTGCATCGTCACTACAGACCCAGGTTTGATCCTGGGCTGTATCACAAACGGCCGTGATATGGAGTCCCATAGGGCGGAGCACAATTGGCCCAGGGTCAACATTTTACATGTTGGGACACTTTTAAGTTGCATGTATTTTAAAATATCTCCATTGTTCAGTCCAAAATGTCTATTTAATGCTGTCATGTAAATAAATGTATTTCCTATTACCAAGCCATTTATGGTTTCTATGCTTTTCGTTTTCCATGTGGACCAATTTATCGAGGAATTCTGAAATGCTATCCAATGATTGCAGGGTTGTGTTTTAAGGGAGTGTTTTAAGGGAGTGTTATAAGGGAGTGTTTTAAGGGAGTGTTTTAAGGGAGTGTTTTAAGGGAGTGTTTTAAGGGAGTGTTATTGGTTAGTTGAGAATGTTTAATTTTTCTTCCATATTGTTGTGTTCTTAACTATTGCGTTTTTAATGTTATTAGCTGGATCCTTTGAAAATAGAAACGTCAAAAGATTCTGGGGATGATCTTCAATATGTACCCATTGTTCCTCTTTGGTGCGTTTAACTATATGGGTCGTAAGTAAAAACCCCTGGGTAGCAAGTTGACACAATTCCAAGTCTGGAAGGTTAAAACCACCCTCAGACTAATAAGACGATCTAAAACCTTTCCTTTTTATTCTATTTGTTTTATTTGCCCATATAAAGGTCTGTAAAGAATGTCTTCGGTAATTAGTAGTACTGAGAATAAATGTAGAAACTTTGGGCGCCATTTTGTCGTTCTGAAGAAGTTTATTCTACCTGTGATATTTATGGGATTGTTCCATTTAATTAGATCTGCGTTCATATTGTTGAGTAATGGGATTAAGTTATTTTATATATTTCTTGTATTTCGTCACTTATTAAGAATCCTAAGTATTTTATATATGTTTGTGGTTCACTTAATGCATTGCTTTAGATCATAGGTTATGCAAACTGAGTACTTTGCTGAAGCACCTTTGTCTGAGATTACAGCCTCCAGTCTTCTTGGGTATGATGCTACCAGCTTGGCACACCTGTATTTGGGGGGTTTCTCCTATTCTTCTCTGCAGATCCTCTTAAGCTCTGTCAGGTTGGATGGGGAGCGTCGGTGCACAGCTATTTTTAGGTCTACAGAGATGTTCGATCGGGTTCAAGTCCGGGCTCTGGCTGGGCCACTCAAGGATATTCAGAGACTTGTCCTGAAGCCACTCCTGCATTGTCTTGGCTGTGTGCTTAGGGTCATTGCCCTGTTGGAAGGTGAACCTCCACCCCAGTCTGAGGTCCTGAGTGCTCTGGAGCAGGTTTTCATCAAGGATTTCTCTGTACTTGCTCCATTCATCTTTCCCTCAAGCCTGACGAGTCTTCCTGTCCCTGCCGCTGAAAAACATCCCCACAGCATGATGCTGCCACCACCATGCTTCACCACTGGGATGGTGCCATACATGACGCTTGGCATTCAGGCCAAAGAGTTTAATTTTGGTTTCATCAGACCAGAGAATGTTGTTTCTCATGGTCTGAGCGTCCTTTAGGCGCCTTTTACCCCAACCAGAAGCCATGAATTACTGTCAACATCCGCAATGAGCTAAAGGGTAGAGCTGCTGCTTTCAAGGAGAGCTTATAAGAAATCCCTCTATGCCCTCCAACGAACCATCAAACAGGCAAAGCGTCAATACAGGACTAAGATTGAATCGTACTACACCGGCAAACTATTACGGACTACAAAAGGAAGCACAACCGTGAGCTTCCCAGTGACACAAGCCTACCAGACAAGCTAAATGACTTCAATGCATGCTTAGAGGCAAGCAACACTGAAACGTGCATTAGAGCACCAGCTGTTCCGGGCGGCTGTGTGATCACGCTCTCCGTAGCCGATGTGAGTAAGACCTTTAAACAGGTCAACATTCACAGACAGATTACCAGGACGTGTACTCAGAGCATGCGCTGACCAACTGCCAAGTGTCTTCACTGACATTTTCAACCTGTCCCTGACTGAGCCTGTAGTACCAGCATGTTTCAAGCAGACCACCATAGTCCTTGTGCCCAAGAACACCAAGGTAACCTGCCTAAATGACTACAGACCCGTAGCACCCACGTCTGTAGTCGTGAAGTGCTTTAATTCCAGAAACGCTAGACCCACTCCAAATTTCATACCGCCCCAACAGATCCACAGATGCAATCTTTATTGCACTCCACACTGCCCTTTCCCACCTGGACTGAAGGAACACCTATGTGAGAATGCTGTTCATTGACTACAGCACAGTGTTCAACACCATAATAATAATATATGCCATTTAGCAGACGCTTTTATCCAAAGCGACTTACAGTCATGTGTGCATACATTCGACGTATGGGTGGTCCCGGGGATCGAACCCACTACCCTGGCATTACAAGCGCCATGCTCTACCAACTGAGCTACAGAAGGACCACAGTAGTGCCCTCAAAACTCATCACTAAGCTAAGGACCCTGGGACTAAACACCTCCCTCTGCAACTGAATCCTGGCCTTCCTGACGGGCCGCCCCCATGTGGTAAGGGTAGGTAACAACACATCTGCCACGCTGATCCTCAACATGGGGGACCCTCAGGGTTGCGTGCTCAGTCCCCTCCTGTACTCCCTGTTCACTCATGGCTGCATGGCCAGGCACGACTCCAACACCATCATTAAGATTGCCGACGACACAACAGTGGTAGGCCTGGTCACTGACAAAGATGAGACAGCCTATAGGGAGGAGGTCAGAGACCTGGTCGTGTGATGCCAGGAAAACAACCTCTCCCTCAACGTGATCAAGACAAAGGAGATGATTGTGGACTAAAGGAAAAGGAGGACTGAGCACGCCCCCATTCTCATCAACGGGTCTGTAGTGGAACAGGTTGAGAGCTTCAAGTTCCTTGGTGTCCACATCACCAACAAACTATCATGGTCCAAACACACCAAGACAGTCATGAAGAGGGCTCAACAATGCCTTTCCCCCCTCAAGAGACTACAAGGATTTGGGATGGGTCCTCGGATCCTTAAAAGTTCTACAGCTGCACCACCTGATATGGCAACTGCTCTGCCTCCAACCACAAGGCGCTACAGAGGGTAGTGTGTACAGCCCAGTACATTACTGGGGCTAAGCTTCCTGCCATCCAGGATATCTATACCAGGCGGTGTCAGAGGAAGATCCTAAAAATTGCCAAAGACTCCGGCCACCCTAGTCATAGACTGTTCTCTCTGCTACCGCACGGAAACGGTAATATCTGTGGAAAATTAGCTGGCTGGCTAAAACCGGCACTTTTACTGAAACGTTGATTAATGTGCATTGTAAAAATAAAAATAAACTCAACTTAAACTCATCATGTTATATTCAGTGCATGTGACAACCCATAAGGGGTGCTATAGTGCATGTGAACTTGTGTTACTTTCAACAGTTATAGCCATAGATATGGACAGTTATAGCCATAGATATAGCCATAGATATGGAAAGTTATAGCCATAGATATGGACAGTTGTAGCCATAGATATGGACAGTTATAGCCATAGATATGGACAGTTATAGCCATAGATATGGACAGTTATAGCCATAGATATGGACAGTTATAGCCATAGATATGGACAGTTATAGCCATAGATATGGACAGTTATAGCCATAGATATAGCCATAGATATGGACAGTTATAGCCATAGATATGGACAGTTATAGCCATAGATATGGACAGTTATAGCCATAGATATGGGCAGTTATAGCCATAGATATGGACAGTTATAGCCATAGATATGGACAGTTATAGCCATAGATATAGCCATAGATATGGACAGTTATAGCCATAGATATGGACAGTTATATCCATAGATATGGGCAATTATAGCCATAGATATGAACAGTTATAGCCATAGATATGGGCAGTTATAGCCATAGATATGGACAGTTATAGCCATAGATATGGGCAGTTATAGCCATAGATATGGACAGATATAGCCATAGATATGGGCAGTTGTAGCCATAGATATGAACAGTTATAGCCATAGATATGGACAGTTATAGCCATAGATATGGACAGTTATAGCCATAGATATGGGCAGTTATAGCCATAGATATGGGCAGTTATAGTCATAGATATGGACAGTTATAGCCATAGATATGGACAGTTATATCCATAGATATGGACAGTTATAGCCATAGATATGGACAGTTATAGCCATAGATATAGACAGTTATAGCCATAGATATAGACAGTTATAGCCATAGATATGGGCAGTTATAACCATAGATATGGGCAGTTATAGCCATAGATATGGGCAGTTATAGCCATATATATGGGCAGTTATAGCCATAGATATGGGCAGTTATAGCCATAGATATAGCCATAGACATGGACAGTTATAGCCATAGATATGGGCAGTTATAGCCATAGATATGGACAGTTATAGCCATAGATATGGACAGTTATAGCCATAGATATTGGCAGTTATAGCCATAGATATGGAGCAGATATATGGGCAGTTATAGCCATAGATATGGACAGTTATAGCCATATGGGCAGTTATAGCCATAGATATGGACAGCCATAGATATGGGCAGTTGTAGCCATAGATATGAACAGTTATAGCCATAGATATGGACAGTTATAGCCATAGATATGGACAGTTATAGCCATAGATATGGGCAGTTATAGCCATAGATATGGGCAGTTATAGTCATAGATATGGACAGTTATAGCCATAGATATGGACAGTTATAGCCATAGATATGGACAGTTATAGCCATAGATATAGACAGTTATAGCCATAGATATAGACAGTTATAGCCATAGATATGGGCAGTTATAACCATAGATATGGGCAGTTATAGCCATAGATATGGGCAGTTATAGCCATATATATGGGCAGTTATAGCCATAGATATGGGCAGTTATAGCCATAGATATAGCCATAGATATGGACAGTTATAGCCATAGATATGGGCAGTTATAGCCATAGATATGGACAGTTATAGCCATAGATATTGGCAGTTATAGCCATAGATATGGACAGTTATAGCCATAGATATGGACAGTTATAGCCATAGATATAGACAGTTATAGCCATAGATATAGACAGTTATAGCCATAGATATGGGCAGTTATAACCATAGATATGGGCAGTTATAGCCATAGATATGGGCAGTTATAGCCATATGTATGGGCAGTTATAGCCATAGATATGGGCAGTTATAGCCATAGATATAGCCATAGATATGGACAGTTATAGCCATAGATATGGGCAGTTATAGCCATAGATATGGACAGTTATAGCCATAGATATGGACAGTTATAGCCATAGATATGGACAGTTATAGCCATAGATATTGGCAGTTATAGCCATAGATATAGCCATAGATATGGACAGTTATAGCCATAGATATGGGCAGTTATAGCCATAGATATGGACAGCTATAGCCATAGATATGGACAGTTATAGCCATAGATATGGACAGTTATAGCCATAGATATGGACAGTTATAGCCATAGATATGGACAGTTATAGCCATAGATATTGGCAGTTATAGCCATAGATATGGACAGTTATAGCCATAGATATGGACAGTTATAGCCATAGATATAGACAGTTATAGCCATAGATATAGACAGTTATAGCCATAGATATGGGCAGTTATAACCATAGATATGGGCAGTTATAGCCATAGATATGGGCAGTTATAGCCATATGTATGGGCAGTTATAGCCATAGATATGGGCAGTTATAGCCATAGATATAGCCATAGATATGGACAGTTATAGCCATAGATATGGGCAGTTATAGCCATAGATATGGACAGTTATAGCCATAGATATGGACAGTTATAGCCATAGATATGGACAGTTATAGCCATAGATATTGGCAGTTATAGCCATAGATATAGCCATAGACATGGACAGTTATAGCCATAGATATGGGCAGTTATAGCCATAGATATGGACAGTTATAGCCATAGATATGGGCAGTTATAGCCATAGATATGGACAGTTATAGCCATAGATATTGGCAGTTATAGCCATAGATATAGCCATAGATATGGACAGTTATAGCCATAGATATGGGCAGTTATAGCCATAGATATGGACAGTTATAGCCATAGATATGGGCAGTTATAGCCATAGATATGGGCAGTTATATCCATAGATATGGACAGTTATAGCCATAGATATGGACAGTTATAGCCATAGATATGGACAGTTATAGCCATAGATATGGACAGTTATAGCCATAGATATGGACAGTTATAGCCATAGTTGTTGTGGATGTGACAATCAATGTATGTTGATATCTAATGCTGCATTCAAAACAACTGGGAACTTGGAAATGTCCTACTTCTGACTTCAGTGCAACTAGGAATTAGTGGTAAGAAACAGCTCTGACGTCGAAAAATCTTTTGATTGGTCATCCAACTCGGGAACTCAGGCCTCTTTCCAGACCTCCGACTTTTTGACCTGAAGATCACTGACTTCATGATTTGACCTCAAATTTTTCAGAGTTCCCAGTTATTTTGATTGCGGCAATATTTACAGGAGGCGTCAGGCATGACAAACCAATTCAAAGTTGCAAACTCAGAGTTTGGGGCGGCAGTGTAGCCTAGT
>NC_060194.1:51158382-51265882 GCF_021184085.1 Oncorhynchus gorbuscha | reverse complement strand
AACTACTAGAGAGAGAACCCAGAGAGAGAGAGAGAGCTCTCTCTGTAGGTAAGACAGAGACAGAGAGAACCCAGAGAGCAAGAGAGAGAGAGAAGAGACTAGCAAGAGCAAGAGAGAGAGAGCAAGAGAGAATCTAGAGAGAGACAGAAAGAGAGGGAGAGGTAAGAGACTAGAGAACCCACCTCTCAGAGAGAGAGAGAGGAAGCAAGAGAGAGAACCCACATCTCTTCTGTAGATGAACCAATAGCAACCCACCTCTCTTCTGTAGGTAACATACTAGCAACCCACCTCTCATCTGTAGGTAATCTACTAGCAACCCACCTCTCATCTGTAGGTAATCTACTAGCAACCCACCTCTCATCTGTAGGTAATCTACTAGCAACCCACCTCTCTTCTGTAGGTAACCCCTAGCAACCCACCTCTCATCTGTAGGTAACAACTAGCAACCCACCTCTCATCTGTCGGTAATCTACTAGCAACCCACCTCTCATCTGTCGGTAACAACTAGCAACCCACCTCTCATGTGTAGGTAATCTACTAGCAACCCATCTCTCTTCTGTAGGTAACATACTAGCAACCCACCTCTCATCTGTAGATGAACCAATAGCAACCCATCTCTCTTCTGTAGATGAACCAATAGCAACCCATCTCTCTTCTGTAGGTAACACACTAGCAACCCACCTCTCTTCTGTAGGTAACACACTAGCAACCCACCTCTCTTCTGTAGGTAAAATACTAGCAACCCACCTCTCTTCTGTAGGTAAAATACTAGCAACCCACCTCTCTTCTGTAGGTAACACACTAGCAACCCACCTCTCTTCTGTAGGTAACATACTAGCAACCCACCTCTCTGCTGTAGGTAACATACTAGCAACCCACCTCTCTGTTGTAGGTAACAACTAGCAACCCACCTCTCTGCTGTAGGTAACCACTAGCAACCCACCTCTCATCTGTAGGTAATCTACTAGCAACCCACCTCTCTTCTGTCGGTAACAACTAGCAACCCACCTCTCATCTGTAGGTAATCTACTAGCAACCCACCTCTCATCTGTAGGTAATCTACTAGCAACCCACCTCTCATCTGTAGGTAATCTACTAGCAACCCACCTCTCATCTGTAGGTAATCTACTAGCAACCCACCTCTCTTCTGTAGGTAACATACTAGCAACCCACCTCTCATCTGTAGGTAATCTACTAGCAACCCACCTCTCTTCTGTAGGTAACATACTAGCAACCCACCTCTCTTCTGTAGGTAACATACTAGCAACCCACCTCTCTTCTGTAGGTAACATACTAGCAACCCACCTCTCTTCTGTAGGTAACATACTAGCAACCCACCTCTCTTCTGTAGGTAACATACTAGCAACCCACCTCTCTTCTGTAGGTAACATACTAGCAACCCACCTCTCTTCTGTAGGTAATCCACTAGCAACCCACCTCTCTTCTGTAGGTAACATACTAGCAACCCACCTCTCTTCTGTAGGTAACATACTAGCAACCCACCTCTCTTCTGTAGGTAACATACTAGCAACCCACCTCTCTTCTGTAGGTAACATACTAGCAACCCACCTCTCTTCTGTAGGTAACACCTCACTTCTGCACTTTTAGAAGTTGTAAATTGATAAAGCAGCATATTACTGTAAGATTTTAAAGTAAAACATACAGCAATTCTTTACTGTGTCACGAGATTAGGTGGAGGCCTATGTGCTATAGTCCTACTCCACTAGCTCTACATTTGGAGCTCTACACTAGGAGCTCTACACTAGGAGCTCTACACTAGGAGCTCTGATTTAGGAGCTCTACACTAGGAGCTCTACACTAGGAGCTCTACACTAGGAGCTCTGATTTAGGAGCACTACATTAGGAGCTCTGATTTAGGAGCACTACACTAGGAGCTCTGATTTAGGAGCACTACATTAGGAACTCTACATTAAGGGCTCTACATTAAGGGCTCTACATTAGGAGCTCTACATTAGGAGCTCTACACTAGGAGCTCTACACTAGGAGCTCTACATTAGGAGCTCTACATTAGGGACTCTACATTAGGAGCTCTACATTAGGAACTCTACATTAGGAGCTCTACATTAAGGGCTCTACATTAAGAGCTCTACATTAGGAGCTCTACATTAGGAGCTCTACATTAAGAGCTCTACATTAGGAGCTCTATATTAAGGGCTCTACATTAAGAGCTCTACATTAGGAGCTCTATATTAAGGGCTCTACATTAAGGGCTCTACATTAGGATCTCTACATTAAGGGCTCTACATTAAGGGCTCTACATTAGGAGCTCTACATTAGGAGCTCTATATTAGGAGCTCTACATTTAGGGCTCTACGCTAGGAGCTCTACATTAGGAGCTCTACATTTAGGGCTCTACATTAAGGGCTCTACACTAGGAGCTCTACATTAAGGGCTCTACATTAAGGGCTCTACATTAAGGACTCTACATTAAGGGCTCTACATTAAGAGCTCTACATTAGGAGCTATACATTAGGAGCTCTACATTAGGAACTCTACACTAGGAGCTCTACATTAGGAGCTCTGTATTAGGAGCTCTACATTAGGAGCTCTACATTAGGAGCTCTACATTAGGAGCTCTGTATTAGGAGCTCTACATTAGGAGCTATACATTAGGAGCTATACATTAGGAGCTATACATTAGGAGCTCTACGTTAGGAGCTCTACATTAGGAGCTATACATTAGGAGCTATACATTAGGAGCTATACATTAGGAGCCAAGTGGCTGAGGGAAGATTCCTCCTTTATCCCTCTGCACTCAGGTACCTCCAGGACTCAGCTTTTATGGGACATGACATATTTGCACTAAGGTGTCTGTCTGTCTGTCTGTCTGTCTGTCTGTCTGTCTGTCTGTCTGTCTGTCTGTCTGTCTGTCTGTCTGTCTGTCTGTCTGTCTGGCTGGCTGGCTGGCTGGCTGGCTGGCTGGCTGGCTGGCTGGCTGGCTGGCTGGCTGGCTGGCTGTATTCTAGACATGCCATTCACAACCTTTCCCAGACTCTAACATGATGTCATTGGTTTCTGGCACTCTGCTCAGGGTGTACTGGTGGGATGTTATCTCCTCCCATCCCCTGGGTCTCTTCTTTCCTCTCTCTCTCTGACAGCACAAACTTCTCTCTTCTCTCTCTGACAGTACAGTCTCCTCTACTCTCTCACAGTACAGTCTCCTCTCTCCTCTCTATGACAGTACAGTCTCCTCTCTCCTCTCTCCTCTCTCTGACAGTACAGTCTCCTCTCTCCTCTCTCTGACAGTACAGTCTCCTCTCTCCTCTCTCTGACAGTACAGTCTCCTCTCTCCTCTCTCCTCTCTCTGACAGTACAGTCTCCTCTCTCCTCTCTATGACAGTACAGTCTCCTCTCTCCTCTCCTCTCTCTGACAGTACAGTCTCCTCTCTCCTCTCTCCTCTCTCTTCTCTCTGACAGTACAGTCTCCTCTCTCCTCTCTCTGACAGTACAGTCTCCTCTCTCTTCTCTCTGACAGTACAGTCTCCTCTCTCCTCTCTCTGACAGTACAGTCGCCTCTCTCCTCTCTCCTCTCTCTAACAGTACAGTCTCCTCTCTCCTCTCTCTGACAGTACAGTCTCCTCTCTCCTCTCTCTAACAGTACAGTCTCCTCTCTCCTCTCTCTGACAGTACAGTCTCCTCTCTCCTCCCTCCTCTCTCTGACAGTAAAGTCTCCTCTCTCCTCTCTCTGACAGTACAGTCTCCTCTCTCTGACAGTACAGTCTCCTCTCTCCTCTCTCTGACAGTACAGTTTCCTCTCTCTTCTCTCTGACAGTACAGTCTCCTCTCTCCTCTCTCTGACAGTACAGTTGCCTCTCTCCTCTCTCTAACAGTACAGTCTCCTCTCTCCTCTCTCTGACAGTACAGTCTCCTCTCTCCTCTCTCTAACAGTACAGTCTCCTCTCTCCTCTCTCTGACAGTACAGTCTCCTCTCTCCTCCCTCCTCTCTCTGACAGTAAAGTCTCCTCTCTCCTCTCTCTGGCAGTACAGTCTCCTCTCTCTGACAGTACAGTCTCCTCTCTCCTCTCTCTGACAGTACAGTCTCCTCTCTCATCTCTCTGACAATACAGTCTCCTCTCTCCTCTCTCTGACAGTACAGTCTCCTCTCTCCTCTCTCTGACAGTACAGTCTCCTCTCTCCTCTCTCCTCTCTCTGACAGTACAGTCTCCTCTCTCCTCTCTCTGACAGTACAGTCTTCTCTCTCCTCTCTCCTCTCTCTGACAGTACAGTCTCCTCTCTCATCTCTCTGACAATACAGTCTCCTCTCTCCTCTCTCTGACAGTACAGTCTCCTCTCTCCTCTCTCTGACAGTACAGTCTCCTCTCTCCTCTCTCTGACAGTACAGTCTCCTCTCTCCTCTCTCCTCTCTCTGACAGTACAGTCTCCTCTCTCCTCTCTCTGACAGTACAGTCTCCTCTCTCCTCTCTCCTCTCTCCTCTCTCTGACAGTACAGTCTCCTCTCTCCTCTCTCTGACAGTACAGTCTCCTCTCTCCTCTCCCCTCTCTCTGACAGTACAGTCTCCTCTCTCCTCTCTCTGACAGTACAGTCTCCTCTCTCCTCTCTCCTCTCTCTGACAGTACAGTCTCCTCTCTCTCTCTCTCTCTCTGACAGTACAGTCTCCTCTCTCCTCTCTCTGACAGTACAGTCTCCTCTCTCCTCTCTCTGACAGTACAGTCTCCTCTCTCCTCTCTCCTCTCTCTGACAGTACAGTCTCCTCTCTCCTCTCTCCTCTCTCTGACAGTACAGTCTCCTCTCTCCTCTCTCTGACAGTACAGTCTCCTCTCTCCTCTCTCTGACAGTACAGTCTCCTCTCTCCTCTCTCCTCTCTCTGACAGTACAGTCTCCTCTCTCCTCTCTCCTCTCTCTGACAGTACAATCTCCTCTCTCCTCTCTCCTCTCTCTGACAGTACAGTCTCCTCTCTCCTCTCTCCTCTCTCTGGCAGTACAGTCTCCTCTCTCCTCTCTCTGACAGTACAGTCTCCTCTCTCTGACAGTACAGTCTCCTCTCTCCTCTCTCTGACAGTACAGTCTCCTCCTCTCTCCTCTCTCTGGCAGTACAGTCTCCTCTCTCCTCTCTCTGACAGTACAATCTCCTCTCTCCTCTCTCCGACAGTACAGTCTCCTCTCCGGTAGCCTCTGGAACTGCCAATCTGCGGTCAACAAGGCAGAGTTCATCTCAGCCTATGCCTCCCTCCAGTCCCTCGACTTCTTGGCACTGACGGAAACATGGATCACCACAGACAACACTGCTACTCCTACTGCTCTCTCTTCGTCCGCCCACGTGTTCTCGCACACCCCGAGAGCTTCTGGTCAGCGGGGTGGTGGCACCGGAATCCTCATCTCTCCCAAGTGGTCATTCTCTCTTTCTCCCCTTACCCATCTGTCTATCGCCTCCTTTTAATTCCATGCTGTCACAGTTACTAGCCCTTTCAAGCTTAACATCCTTATCATTTATCGCCCTCCAGGTTCCCTCGGAGAGTTCATCAATGAGCTTGATGCCTTGATAAGCTCCTTTCCTGAGGACGGCTCACCTCTCACAGTTCTGGGCGACTTTAACCTCCCCACGTCTACCTTTGACTCTTTCCTCTCTGCCTCCTTCCTTCCACTCCTCTCCTCTTTTGACCTCACCCTCTCACCTTCCCCCCCTACTCACAAGGCAGGCAATACGCTCGACCTCATCTTTACTAGATGCTGTTCTTCCACTAACCTCATTGCAACTCCCCTCCAAGTCTCCGACCACTGCCTTGTATCCTTTTCCCTCTCGCTCTCATCCAACACCTCCCACACTGCCCCTACTCGGATGGTATCGCGCCGTCCCAACCTTCGCTCTCTCTCCCCCGCTACTCTCTCCTCTTCCATCCTATCATCTCTTCCCTCCGCTCAAACCTTCTCCCACCTATCTCCTGATTCTGCCTCCTCAACCCTCCTCTCCTCCCTCTCTGCATCCCTTGACTCTCTATGTCCCCTATCCTCCAGGCCGGCTCGGTCCTCCCTCCCGCTCCGTGGCTTGATGACTCATTGCGAGCTCACAGAACAGGGCTCCGGGCAGCCGAGCGGAAATGGAGGAAAACTCGCCTCCCTGCGGACCTGGCATCCTTTCACTCCCTCCTCTCTACATTTTCCTCCTCTGTCTCTGCTGCTAAAGCCACTTTCTACCACGCTAAATTCCAAGCATCTGCCTCTAACCCTAGGAAGCTCTTTGCCACCTTCTCCTCCCTCCTGAATCCTCCTCCCCCCTCCTCCCTCTCTGCAGATGACTTCGTCAACCATTTTGAAAAGAAGGTCGACGACATCCGATCCTCGTTTGCTAAGTCAAACGACACCGCTGGTTCTGCTCACACTGCCCTACCCTGTGCTCTGACCTCTTTCTCCCCTCTCTCTCCAGATGAAATCTTGCGTCTTGTGACGGCCGGCCGCCCAACAACCTGCCCGCTTGACCCTATCCCCTCCTCTCTTCTCCAGACCATTTCCGGAGACCTTCTCCCTTACCTCACCTCGCTCATCAACTCATCCCTGACCGCTGGCTACGTCCCTTCCGTCTTCAAGAGAGCGAGAGTTGCACCCCTTCTGAAAAAACCTACACTCGATCCCTCCGATGTCAACAATTACAGACCAGTATCCCTTCTTTCTTTTCTCTCCAAAACTCTTGAACGTGCCGTCCTTGGCCAGCTCTCCCGCTATCTCTCTCTGAATGACCTTCTTGATCCAAATCAGTCAGGTTTCAAGACTAGTCATTCAACTGAGACTGCTCTCCTCTGTATCACGGAGGCGCTCCGCACTGCTAAAGCTAACTCTCTCTCCTCTGCTCTCATCCTTCTAGATCTATCGGCTGCCTTCGATACTGTGAACCATCAGATCCTCCTCTCCACCCTCTCCGAGTTGGGCATCTCCGGCGCGGCCCACGCTTGGATTGCGTCCTACCTGACAGGTCGCTCCTACCAGGTGGCGTGGCGAGAATCTGTCTCCTCACCACGCGCTCTCACCACTGGTGTCCCCCAGGGCTCTGTTCTTGGCCCTCTCCTATTCTCGCTATACACCAAGTCACTTGGCTCTGTCATAACCTCACATGGTCTCTCTTATCATTGCTATGCAGACGACACACAATTAATCTTCTCCTTTCCCCCTTCTGATGACCAGGTGGCGAATCGCATCTCTGCATGTCTGGCAGACATATCAGTGTGGATGACGGATCACCACCTCAAGCTGAACCTCGGCAAGACGGAGCTGCTCTTCCTCCCGGGGAAGGACTGCCCGTTCCATGATCTCGCCATCACGGTTGACAACTCCATTGTGTCCTCCTCCCAGAGCGCCAAGAACCTTGGCGTGATCCTGGACAACACCCTGTCGTTCTCAACCAACATCAAGGCGGTGGTCCGTTCCTGTAGGTTCATGCTCTACAACATCCGCAGAGTACGACCCTGCCTCACACAGGAAGCGGCGCAGGTCCTAATCCAGGCACTTGTCATCTCCCGTCTGGATTACTGCAACTCGCTGTTGGCTGGGCTCCCTGCCTGTGCCATTAAACCCCTTCAACTCATCCAGAACGCCGCAGCCCGTCTGGTGTTCAACCTTCCCAAGTTCTCTCACGTCACCCCGCTCCTCCGTTCTCTCCACTGGCTTCCAGTTGAAGCTCGCATCCGCTACAAGACCATGGTGCTTGCCTACGGAGCTGTGAGGGGAACGGCACCTCAGTACCTCCAGGCTCTGATCAGGCCCTACACCCAAACAAGGGCACTGCGTTCATCCACCTCTGGCCTGCTCGCCTCCCTACCACTGAGGAAGTACAGCTCCCGCTCTGCCCAGTCAAAACTGTTCGCTGCCCTGGCCCCCCAATGGTGGAACAAAGTCCCTCACGACGCCAGGACAGCGGAGTCAATCACCACCTTCCGGAGACACCTGAAACCCCACCTCTTTAAGGAATACCTAGGATAGGATAAGTAATCCCTCTCACCCCCCCTTAAGTTTTAGATGCACTATTGTAAAGTGACTGTTCCACTGGATGTCATAAGGTGAATGCACCAATTTGTAAGTCGCACTGGATAAGAGCGTCTGCTAAATTACTTAAATGTAAATGTAATGTAAATGTCCTCTCTCTGACAGTACAGTCTCCTCTCTCCTCTCTCTGGCAGTACAGTCTCCTCTCTCCTCTCTCTGACAGTACAGTCTCCTCTCTCCTCTCTCCTCTCTCTGACAGTACAGTCTCCTCTCTCCTCTCTCTGACAGTACAGTCTCCTCTCTCCTCTCTCTGACAGTACAGTCTCCTCTCTCCTCTCTCTGACAGTACAGTCTCCTATCTCCTCTCTCCTCTCTCCTCTCTCCTCTCTCTTACAGTACAGTCTCCTCTCTCCTCTCTCCTCTCTCTGACAGTACAGTCTCCTCTCTCCTCTCTCTAACAGTACAGTCTCCTCTCTCCTCTCTCTGACAGTACAGTCTCCTCTCTCTGACAGTATAGTCTGCTCTCTCCTCTCTCTGACAGTACAGTCTCCTCTCTCCTGTCTCTGGCAGTACAGTCTCCTCTCTCCTCTCTCTGGCAGTACAGTCTCCTCTCTCCTCTCTCTAACAGTACAGTCTCCTCTCTCCTCTCTCTGACAGTACAGTCTCCTCTCTCCTCTCTCTAACAGTACAGTCTCCTCTCTCCTCTCTCTGACAGTACAGTCTCCTCTCTCCTCCCTCCTCTCTCTGACAGTAAAGTCTCCTCTCTCCTCTCTCTGACAGTACAGTCTCCTCTCTCTTCTCTCCTCTCTCTGGCAGTACAGTCTCCTCTCTCCTCTCTCTGACAGTACAGTCTCCTCTCTCCTCTCTCCTCTCTCCTCTCTCTAACAGTACAGTCTCCTCTCTCCTCTCTCTGACAGTACAGTCTCCTCTCTCCTCTCTCTGACAGTACAGTCTCCTCTCTCCTCTCTCCTCTCTCTGACAGTACAGTCTCCTCTCTCCTCTCTCCTCTCTCTGGCAGTACAGTCTCCTCTCTCCTCTCTCTGACAGTACAGTCTCCTCTCTCCTCTCTCTGACAGTACAGTCTCCTCTCTCCTCTCTCCTCTCTCTGGCAGTACAGTCTCCTCTCTCCTCTCTCTGACAGTACAGTCTCCTCTCTCCTCTCTCTGACAGTACAGTCTCCTCTCTCCTCTCTCCTCTCTCCTCTCTCTGACAGTACAGTCTCCTCTCTCCTTCTCTCCTCTCTCCTCTCTCCTCTCTCTAACAGTACAGTCTCCTCTCTCCTCTCTCTGACAGTACAGTCTCCTCTCTCCTCTCTCTGACAGTACAGTCTCCTCTCTCCTCTCTCTGACAGTACAGTCTCCTCTCTCCTCTCTCTGACAGTACAGTCTCCTCTCTCCTCTCTCCTCTCTCTGGCAGTACAGTCTCCTCTCTCCTCTCTCTGACAGTACAGTCTCCTCTCTCCTCTCTCTGACAGTACAGTCTCCTCTCTCCTCTCTCCTCTCTCTGGCAGTACAGTCTCCTCTCTCCTCTCTCTGACAGTACAGTCTCCTCTCTCCTCTCTCTGACAGTACAGTCTCCTCTCTCCTCTCTCTGGCAGTACAGTCTCCTCTCTCCTCTCTCCTCTCTCCTCTCTCTGACAGTACAGTCTCCTTTCTCCTCTCCCCTCTCTCTGACAGTACAGTCTCCTCTCTCCTCTCTCTGACAGTACAGTCTCCTCTCTCCTCTCTCCTCTCTCTGACAGTACAGTCTCCTCTCTCCTCTCTCTGACAGTACAGTCTCATCTCTCCTCTCTCCTCTCTCTGACAGTACAGTCTCCTCTCTCCTCTCTCTGACGATACAGTCTCCTCTCTCCTCTCTCTGACAGTACAGTCTCCTCTCTCCTCTCTCTGACAGTACAGTCTCCTCTCTCCTCTCTCTGACAATACAGTCTCCTCTCTCCTCTCTCTGACAGTACAGTCTCCTCTCTCCTCTCTCTGACAGTACAGTCTCCTCTCTCCTCTCTCCTCTCTCTGACAGTACAGTCTCCTCTCTCCTCTCTCTGACAGTACAGTCTCCTCTCTCCTCTCTCTGACAGTACAGTCTCCTCTCTCCTCTCTCCTCTCTCTGACAGTACAGTCTCCTCTCTCCTCTCTCTAACAGTACAGTCTCCTCTCTCCTCTCTCTGACAGTACAGTCTCCTCTCTCTGACAGTACAGTCTCCTCTCTCCTCTCTCTGACAGTACAGTCTCCTCTCTCCTGTCTCTGGCAGTACAGTCTCCTCTCTCCTCTCTCTGGCAGTACAGTCTCCTCTCTCCTCTCTCTAACAGTACAGTCTCCTCTCTCCTCTCTCTGACAGTACAGTCTCCTCTCTCCTCTCTCTAACAGTACAGTCTCCTCTCTCCTCTCTCTGACAGTACAGTCTCCTCTCTCCTCCCTCCTCTCTCTGACAGTAAAGTCTCCTCTCTCCTCTCTCTGACAGTACAGTCTCCTCTCTCTTCTCTCCTCTCTCTGGCAGTACAGTCTCCTCTCTCCTCTCTCTGACAGTACAGTCTCCTCTCTCCTCTCTCCTCTCTCTAACAGTACAGTCTCCTCTCTCCTCTCTCTGACAGTACAGTCTCCTCTCTCCTCTCTCTGACAGTACAGTCTCCTCTCTCCTCTCTCCTCTCTCTGACAGTACAGTCTCCTCTCTCCTCTCTCCTCTCTCTGGCAGTACAGTCTCCTCTCTCCTCTCTCTGACAGTACAGTCTCCTCTCTCCTCTCTCTTACAGTACAGTCTCCTCTCTCCTCTCTCTGACAGTACAGTCTCCTCTCTCCTCTCTCTGACAGTACAGTCTCCTCTCTCCTCTCTCCTCTCTCCTCTCTCTGACAGTACAGTCTCCTCTCTCCTTCTCTCCTCTCTCCTCTCTCCTCTCTCTAACAGTACAGTCTCCTCTCTCCTCTCTCTGACAGTACAGTCTCCTCTCTCCTCTCTCTGACAGTACAGTCTCCTCTCTCCTCTCTCTGACAGTACAGTCTCCTCTCTCCTCTCTCCTCTCTCTGACAGTACAGTCTCCTCTCTCCTCTCTCCTCTCTCTGGCAGTACAGTCTCCTCTCTCCTCTCTCTGACAGTACAGTCTCCTCTCTCCTCTCTCTGACAGTACAGTCTCCTCTCTCCTCTCTCTGACAGTACAGTCTCCTCTCTCCTCTCTCTGACAGTACAGTCTCCTCTCTCCTCTCTCTGACAGTACAGTCTCCTCTCTCCTCTCTCTGGCAGTACAGTCTCCTCTCTCTCTCTCTCTCTCTCTGACAGTACAGTCTCCTTTCTCTCTCTCTCTCTGACAGTACAGTCTCCTCTCTCCTCTCTCTGACAGTACAGTCTCCTCTCTCCTCTCTCCTCTCTCAGTACAGTCTCTCTGACAGTACAGTCTCCTCTCTCTCTCTCTCAGTACAGTCTCCTCTCTCCTCTGACAGTCTCCTCTCTCTGACAGTACAGTCTCCTCTCTCCTCTCTCTGACAGTACAGTCTCCTCTCTCCTCTCTCTGACAATACAGTCTCCTCTCTCCTCTCTCTGACAGTACAGTCTCCTCTCTCCTCTCTCTGACAGTACAGTCTCCTCTCTCCTCTCTCCTCTCTCTGACAGTACAGTCTCCTCTCTCCTCTCTCTGACAGTACAGTCTCCTCTCTCCTCTCTCTGACAGTACAGTCTCCTCTCTCCTCTCTCTGACAGTACAGTCTCCTCTCTCCTCTCTCTGACAGTACAGTCTCCTCTCTCCTCTCTCTGACAGTACAGTCTCCTCTCTCCTCTCTCTGGCAGTACAGTCTACTCTCTCCTCTCTCTGGCAGTACAGTCTCCTCTCTCCTCTCTCTAACAGTACAGTCTCCTCTCTCCTCTCTCTGACAGTACAGTCTCCTCTCTCCTCTCTCTAACAGTACAGTCTCCTCTCTCCTCTCTATGACAGTAAAGTCTCCTCTCTCCTCTCTTCTCTCTCTGACAGTACAGTCTCCTCTCTCCTCTCTCTAACAGTACAGTCTCCTCTCTCCTCTCTCTGGCAGTACAGTCTCCTCCTCTCTCTGACAGTACAGTCTCATCTCTCCTCTCTCCTCTCTCTGACAGTACAGTCTCCTCTCTCCTCTCTCCTCTCCTCTCTCCTCTCTCTGACAGTACAGTCTCCTCTCTCCTCTCTCTAACAGTACAGTCTCCTCTCTCCTCTCTCCTCTCTCCTCTCTCTGACAGTACAGTCTCCTCTCTCCTCACTCTGACAGTACAGTCTCCTCTCTCCTCTCTCTGGCAGTACAGTATCCTCTCTCTGACAGTACAGTCTCCTCTCTCCTCACTCTGACAGTACAGTCTCCTCTCTTCTCTCTCTGACAGTACAGTCTCCTCTCTCTGACAGTACAGTCTCCTCTCTCCTCTCTCTGGCAGTACAGTCTCCTCTCTCCTCTCTCTGGCAGTACAGTCTCCCCTCTCCTCTCTCTGGCAGTACAGTCTCCTCTCTCCTCTCTCTAACAGTACAGTCTCCTCTCTCCTCTCTCTAACAGTACAGTCTCCTCTCTCCTCTCTCTGACAGTACAGTCTCCTCTCTCCTCTCTCTGACAGTACAGTCTCCTCTCTCCTCTCTCCTCTCTCTGACAGTAAAGTCTCCTCTCTCCTCTCTCTGACAGTACAGTCTCCTCTCTCCTCTCTCCTCTCTCTGGCAGTACAGTCTCCTCTCTCCTCTCTCTGACAGTACAGTCTCCTCTCTCCTCTCTCCTCTCTCTAACAGTACAGTCTCCTCTCTCTGACAGTACAGTCTCCTCTCTCCTCTCTCTGACAGTACAGTCTCCTCTCTCCTCTCTCCTCTCTCTGGCAGTACAGTCTCCTCTCTCCTCTCTCTGACAGTACAGTCTCCTCTCTCCTCTCTCTCTCTGACAGTACAGTCTCCTCTCTCCTCTCTCTGACAGTACAGTCTCCCCTCTCCTCTCTCTGGCAGTACAGTCTCCTCTCTCCTCTCTCCTCTCTCCTCTCTCTGACAGTACAGTCTCCTCTCTCCTCTCTCTGACAGTACAGTCTCCTCTCTCCTCTCTCTGACAGTACAGTCTCCTCTCTCCTCTCTCTGACAGTACAGTCTCCTCTCTCCTCTCTCCTCTCTCTGACAGTACAGTCTCCTCTCTCCTCTCTCCTCTCTCTGACAGTACAGTCTCCTCTCTCTGACAGTACAGTCTCCTCTCTCCTCTCTCCTCTCTCTGACAGTACAGTCTCCTCTCTCCTCTCTCTGACAGTACAGTCTCCTCTCTCCTCTCTCCTCTCTCTGACAGTACAGTCTCCTCTCTCCTCTCTCTGACAGTACAGTCTCCTCTCTCCTCTCTCTGACAGTACAGTCTCCTCTCTCCTCTCTCTGACAGTACAGTCTCCTCTCTCCTCTCTCTGACAGTACAGTCTCCTCTCTCCTCTCTCCTCTCTCTGACAGTACAGTCTCCTCTCTCCTCTCTCTGACAGTACAGTCTCCTCTCTCCTCTCTCCTCTCTCTGGCAGTACAGTCTCCTCTCTCCTCTCCGATGTGGAGGCTATATACAGGGTGTTACGGTACAGAGTCAATGTGGAGGCTATATACAGGGGGTACCGGTACAGAGTCAATGTGGAGGCTATATACAGGATGTACCGGTACAGAGTCAATGTGGAGGCTATATACAGGGTGTTACGGTACAGAGTCAATGTGGAGGCTATATACAGGGTGTACCGGTACAGAGTCAATGTGGAGGCTATATACAGGGTGTTACGGTACAGAGTCAATGTGGAGGCTATATACAGGGTGTTACGGTACAGAGTCAATGTGGAGACTATATACAGGGGGTACCAGTACAGAGTCAATGTGGAGGCTATATACAGGGGTAACAGTACAGAGTCAATGTGGAGGCTATATACAGGGGGTACCAGTATAGAGTCAATGTGGAGGCTATATACAGGGGGTACCAGTACAGAGTCAATGTGGAGGCTATATACAGGGGGTAACAGTACATTATATTGGTATAAAGACACTGACAGGCCACAGACAGTCAGTCCTCTACACACTGACAGGCCACTGACAGTCAGTCCTCTACACACTGACAGGCCACAGACAGTCAGTCATGTTCACACTGACAGGCCACAGACAGTTAGTCCTCTACACACTGACAGGCCACAAACAGTCAGTCCTCTACACACTGACAGGCCACAGACAGTCAGTCCTCTACACACTGACAGGACACAGACAGTCAGTCCTCTACACACTGACAGGCCACAGACAGTCAGTCCTCTACACACTGACAGGACACAGACAGTCAGTCCTCTTCACACTGACAGGCCACAAACAGTCAGTCCTCTACACACTGACAGGCCACAGACAGTCAGTCCTCTACACACTGACAGGCCACAGACAGTCAGTCCTCTACACACTGACAGGACACAGACAGTCAGTCCTCTACACACTGACAGGCCACAGACAGTCAGTCCTCTACACACTGACAGGACACAGACAGTCAGTCCTCTACACACTGACAGGCCACAGACAGTCAGTCCTGTTCACACTGACAGGCCACAGACAGTTAGTCCTCTACACACTGACAGGCCACAGACAGTCAGTCCTCAAATCCTTCTGTTCACCTGATTTAGAATTCCTCACAATCAAATGTAGACCGCATTATCTTCCAAGAGAATTCTCTTCGATTATAATCACAGCCGTATATATCCCCCCCCCAAGCAGACACATCGATGGCTCTGACAACTTTATTTAACTCTTTGCAAACTGGAAAACATTTATCCGGAGGCTGCATTCATTGTAGCTGGGGATTTTAACAAAGCCAATCTGAAAACAAGACTCCCTAAATTTTATCAGCATATCGATTGCGCAACCAGGGGTGGTAAAACCTTGGATCACTGTTACTCTAACTTCCGCGACGCATATAAGGCCCTGCCCCGCCCCCTTTCGGAAAAGCTGACCACGACTCCATTTTGCTGATCCCTGCCTACAGGCAGAAATTAAAACAAGAGGCTCCCACGCTGAGGTCTGTCCAACGCTGGTCAGACCAAGCTGACTCTACACTCCAAGACTGCTTCCATCACGTGGACTGGGACATGTTTCGTAGCGTCAGATGGGAATATTGACTACGCTGATTCGGTGTGCGAGTTCATTAGAACGTGCGTCGAAGATGTCGTTCCCATAGCAACGATAAAAACATTCCCTAACCAGAAACCGTGGATTGATGGCAGCATTCCGTGAAACTGAAAGCGCGAACCACTGCTTTTAATCAGGGCAAGGTGTCTGGCAACATGACTGAATACAAACAGTGCAGCTATTCCCTCCGTAAGGCTATCAAACAAGCTAAGCGTCAGTACAGAGACAAAGTGGAATCTCAATTCAATGGCTCAGACACAAGAGGCATGTGGCAGGGTCTACAGTCAATCACGGACTACAAGATGAAATCCAGCCCAGTCACGGACCAGGATGTCTTGCTCCCAGGCAGACTAAATAACTTTTTTGCCCGCTTTGAGGACAATACAGTGCCACTGACACGGCCTGCAACGGAAACATGCAGTCTCTCCTTCACTGCAGCCGAGGTGATTAAGACATTTAAACGTGTTAACCCTCGCAAGGCTGCAGGCCCAGACGGCATCCCCAGCCGCGCCCTCCGAGCATGCGCAGACCAGCTGGCTGGTGTGTTTACGGACATATTCAATCAATCCCTATACCAGTCTGCTGTTCCCACATGCTTCAAGAGGGCCACCATTGTTCCTGTTCCCAAGAAAGCTAAGGTAACTGAGCTAAACGACTACCGCCCCGTAGCACTCACTTCCGTCATCATGAAGTGCTTTGAGAGACTAGTCAAGGACCATATCACCTCCACCCTACCTGACACCCTAGACCCACTCCAATTTGCTTACCGCCCAAATAGGTCCACAGACGATGCAATCTCAACCACACTGCACACTGCCCTAACCCACCTGGACAAGAGGAATACCTATGTGAGAATGCTGTTCATCGACTACAGCTCGGCATTCAACACCATAGTACCCTCCAAGCTCGTCATCAAGCTCGAGACCCTGGGTCTCGACCCCGCCCTGTGCAACTGGGTACTGGACTTCCTGACGGGCCGCCCCCAGGTGGTGAGGGTAGGCAACAACATCTCCTCCCCGCTGATCCTCAACACGGGGCCCCACAAGGGTGCGTTCTGAGCCCTCTCCTGTACTCCCTGTTCACCCACGACTGCGTGGCCACGCACGCCTCCAACTCAATCATCAAGTTTGCGGACGACACAACAGTGGTAGGCTTGATTACCAACAACGACGAGACGGCCTACAGGGAGGAGGTGAGGGCCCTGGAGTGTGGTGTCAGGAAAATAACCTCACACTCAACGTCAACAAAACTAAGGAGATGATTGTGGACTTCAGGAAACAGCAGAGGGAACACCCCCTATCCACATCGATGGAACAGTAGTGGAGAGGGTAGCTAGTTTTAAGTTCCTCGGCATACACATCACAGACAAACTGAATTGGTCCACTCACACTGACAGCGTCGTGAAGAAGGCAGCAGCGCCTATTCAACCTCAGGAGGCTGAAGAAATTCGGCTTGTCACCAAAAGCACTCACAAACTTCTACAGATGCACAATCGAGAGCATCCTGGCGGGCTGTATCACCGCCTGGTACGGCAACTGCTCCGCCCTCAACCGTAAGGCTCTCCAGAGGGTAGTGAGGACTGCACAACGCATCACCGGGGCAAACTACCTGCCCTCCAGGACACCTACACCACCCGTTGTTACAGGAAGGCCATAAAGATCATCAAGGACATCAACCACCCGAACCACTGCCTGTTCACCCCGCTATCATCCAGAAGGCGAGGTCAGTACAGGTGCATCAAAGCTGGGACCGAGAGACTGAAAAACAGCTTCTATCTCAAGGCCATCAGACTGTTAAATAGCCACCACTAACATTGAGTGGCTGCTGCCAACACACTGTCATTGACACTGACCCAACTCCAGCCATTTTAATAATGGGAATTGATGGGAAATGATGTAAATATATCACTAGCCACTTTAAACAATGCTACCTTATATAATGTTACTTACCCTACATTATTCATCTCATATACATATGTATATACTGTACTCTACAACATCGACTGCATCCTTATGTAACACATGTATCACTAGCCACTTTAACTATGCCACTTTGTTTACTTTGTCTACACACTCATCTCATATGTATATACTGTACTCGATACCATCTACTGTATGCTGCTCTGTACCATCACTCATTCATATATCCTTATGTACATATTCTTTATCCCCTTACACTGTGTATAAGACTGTAGTTTTGGAATTGTTAGTTAGATTACTTGTTGGTTATCACTGCATTGTCGGAACTAGAAGCACAAGCATTTCGCTACACTCGCATTAACATCTGCTAACCATGTGTATGTGACAAATAAAATTTGATTTGATTTGATTTGATTTACACACTGACAGGCCACAGACAGTCAGTCCTCTACACACTGACAGGCCACAGACAGTCAGTCCTCTACACACTGACAGGCCACAGACAGTCAGTCCTCTACACACTGACAGGACACAGACAGTCAGTCCTCTACACACTGACAGGCCACAGACAGTCAGTCCTCTACACAGTCCCAGAGGTCTCCACTATTTAGCTTGAAGACCAGAGATCAAATACTGAGGGTCAGAGGGGGTTGGTTTGTAATTGGAGGATGTAGAGAAGAGATAGTGATTTCCTGTTGAATTCCTCTCTCTCTCTCTCTCTCTCTCTCTCTCTCTCTCTCTCTCTCTCTCTCTCTCTCTCTCTCTCTCTCTACCTCTCTCTCTCTACCTCTCAGTAAACCGTCAGAATGACAGTTTCTGTGTCACTACCAAGAATTTGCGGTTGACACAACATTTAGAACATTTAAGGGTGTCTGACAGCGAAACCAGTGTTCTCTAAATCCGTCCTCTATATTATATATACCACATCTCTTTACCATCTCTCTATATCCATCCTGTATACAAAAATACCACAACATGTACACGACCTCTGTACTCACTATATACCACAACATGTACACGATCTCTGTACTCACTATATACCACAACATGTACACGACCTCTGTATACACTATATACCACAACATGTACACTGTTTATGTTCCCCATGTATTTTCTTTCATCTCTAACACGTATAGAGTGAAAACAACCCTTGGTGGGTTAGGACTAGGAGGTAGAGAGACTCCCACCTCATATCTACCTGCTCTATATCTACCTTAATAAGACTAGGAGAGAGAGACTCCCACTTCATATATACCTGCTCTATATCTACCTTAATAAGACTAGGAGAGAGAGACTCCCACCTAATATCTACCTGCTCTATATCTACCTTAATAAGACTAGGAGAGAGAGAGACTCCCACTTTATATCTACCTGCTCTATATCTACCTTAATAAGACTAGGAGAGAGAGAGAGACTCCCACTTCATATCTACCTGCTCTATATCTACCTTAATAAGACTAGGAGAGAGAGAGACTCCCACCTCATATCTACCTGCTCTATATCTACCTTAATAAGACTAGGAGAGAGAGACTCCCACCTCATATCTACCTGCTCTATATCTGAACCCTTAAAAAGCTGCTAATACGTTGAATTGGGCCAAATTGCACTGAGAGTTTCCATGGGACATAATGACAGGATGTTCTGATGGAGATAACGCCTGCATGGAGGGACATAGTTAGAGGACTGCAGGAGACAGAAGGGTAACATAGATGAGGATAGAATGCAGGAGGATGGAATACAGGAGGGTGGAATTCAGGAGGGTAGAATGCAGGAGGGTAGAATACAGGAGGGGTAGAATGCAGGAGGGTGGAATACAGGAGGGTGGAATACAGGAGGGTAGAATTCAGGAGGGTAGAATTCAGGAGGGGTAGAATGCAGGAGGGTGGAATACAGGAGGGTAGAATAGATGAGGGGTAGAATGCAGGAGGGTAGAATACAGGAGGATTGAATACAGGAGGGTGGAATACAGGAGGATTGAATACAGGAGGGTAGAATACAGGAGGGTAGAATACAGGAGGGTAGAATACAGGAGGGGTAGAATGCAGGAGGGTGGAATACAGGAGGGTAGAATACAGGAGGGGTAGAATGCAGGAGGGTGGAATACAGGAGGGGTAGAATGCAGGAGGGTGGAATACAGGAGGGTAGAATAGATGAGGGGTAGAATGCAGGAGGGTGGATGAGGAATAATGGTCTGGGGCTGTTTCTCATGGTTCGGGCTCCTTCGTTCCAGTGAAGGGAAATCTTAACGCTGCAGCATACAATGACATTCTAGAAGATTCTGTGCTTCCAACTTTGTGGCAACAGTTTGGGCAAGGCCCTTTCCTGTTTCAGCATGACAATACCCCCGTTCACAAAACGAGGTCCATACAGAAATGGTCTGTTGTAAGAAGAGAGTCAGACCGAAATGCAGCGTGTAGGTTACTCATTACTTTAATGAATGAAAACGGTACATGAAAATACTGATATAAGAAAACAACAAACGAAACGTGAAACTAATTACAGCCTATCTGGTGACTACAACACTAAGACAGGTACAAACACCCACAAAATACAACGCGAAAGTCAGGCTGTCTAAATATGGTTCTCAATCAGAGACAACAACAAGCACCTGACTCTGATTGAGAATCGCCCCAGGCAGCCAAACCTAACTAGACACACCCCTAATCAGCCGCAATCCCAAATAATACAAACCCCAATACGAATACAACATATAAACCCATGTCACACCCTGGCCTACCCAAACATATAACAAAAACACAAAATACAATGACCAAGGCGTGACAGGTTTGTTGAGATCACTGTGGAAGAACTTGACTGGCCAGCAGAAAGCCCTGACCTCAACCCCATCGAACACCTTTGGGATTAATTGGAACACCGACTGTGAGCCAGACCCAATCGCCCAACATCAGTGCCCGACCTCAATAATGCTTGTGGCTGAATGGAAGCAAGTCCCCGCAGCAATGTTCCAACATCTAGTGGAAAGCCTTCCCAGAAGAGTGGAGGCTGTTATAGCAGCAATGTTCTAACATCTAGTGGAAAGCCTTCCCAGAAGAGTGAAGGCTGTTATAGCAGCAATGTTCCAACATCTAGTGGAAAGCCTTCCCAGAAGAGTGGAGGCTGTTATAGCAGCAATGTTCCAACATCTATTGTTCCCAGAAGAGTGGAGGCTGTTATAGCAGCAATGTTCCAACATCTATTGAAAGCCTTCCCAGAAGAGTGGAGGCTGTTATAGCAGCAATGTTCCAACATCTAGTGGAAAGCCTTCCCAGAAGAGTGGAGGCTGTTATAGCAGCAAAGGGGAACCAAGTCCATATTAATGAGATGTTCGAGGAGCAGGTGTCCACATACTTTATGTCATGGAGTGTACTGTATGTAAAAACTACATAGACAGATAATGTTATGACTAGTGTGTGGATAGAGAGAACCTACTCTATAGTACCCAGAAGAGATAATATGATAATGTTATGACTAGTGTGTGGATAGAGAGAACCTACTCTATAGTACCCAGAAGAGATAATATGATAATGTTATGACTAGTGTGTGGATAGAGAGAACCTACTCTATAGTACCCAGAAGAGATAATATGATAATGTTATGACTAGCGTGTGGATAGAGAGAACCTACTCTATAGTACCCAAAAGAGATAATATGATAATGTTATGACTAGCGTGTGGATAGAGAGAACCTACTCTATAGTACCCAGAAGAGATAATATGATAATGTTATGACTAGTGTGTGGATAGAGAGAACCTACTCTATAGTACCCAGAAGAGATAATATGATAATGTTATGACTAGTGTGTGGATAGAGAGAACCTACTCTATAGTACCCAGAAGAGATAATATGATAATGTTATGACTAGTGTGTGGATAGAGAGAACCTACTCTATAGTACCCAGAAGAGATAATATGATAATGTTATGACTAGCGTGTGGATAGAGAGAACCTACTCTATAGTACCCTGACTGATGTGTGTCAATAACTATTCAGATAGAAGGATCAACAGATGTATTTCCACACACAGACAGGAGAATAATACAATTAACAGAGCTACAATATTTCCCAACAACATAATGGGCAATATACTGTATTTCTATAATTTATGCAATATATAACACAATATATAACACAATATATAACACAATATATAACACTATATATAACACAATATATAACAAATATATAACACAATATATAACACGCAATATATATATATAACACAATATATAACACAATATATAACACAATATATAACACAATATATAACACAATATATAACAATATATAACACAATATATAACACAATATATAACACAATATATAACACAATATATAACACAATATATAACAATATATAACACAATATATAACACAATATATAACAAATATATAACACAATATATCACACCGCTGGGGTGTATTCATTACGTCTTGAAACAGAAACAGAAACAAAGCCTCTCTCTTCATTGGCATGGAAAACACATGTTAACATCCCCAAGCAAGTGAACTAGATAATAACAAAAGTGAACTGTAAACATTACACTATATTCCAAAATAATATTATGTCTATATACAGTGTTGTAACGATGTGCAAATAGTTAAAGTACAAAAGGGAAAATAAATCAACATAAATATGGGTTGTATTTACAATGGTGTTTGTTCTTCACTGGTTGCCCTTTTCTCGTGGCAACAGGTCACAAATTTTGCTGCTGTGATGGCGCACTGTGGAATTTCACCCAGTAAATATGGGAGTTTATCAAAATTGGGTTTGTTTTCAAATTCTTTGTGGATCTGTGTAATCTGAGGGAAATATGTGGTACTAATATGGTCATACATTGGGCAGGAGGTTAGGAAGTGCAGCTCAGTTCCCACCTCATTTTGTGGGCAGTGAGCACATAGCCTGTCTTCTCTTGAGAGCCACGTCTGTCTACGGCAACCTTTCTCAATAGCAAGGCTATGCTCACTGAGTCTGTACATAGTCAAAGCTTTCCTTAATTTTGGGTCAGTCACAGTGGTCAGGTATTCTGCCACTGTGTACTCTCTGTTTAGGGCCAAATAACATTCTAGTTT
This sequence comes from Oncorhynchus gorbuscha, assembly GCF_021184085.1. Lineage (NCBI taxonomy): Eukaryota > Metazoa > Chordata > Actinopteri > Salmoniformes > Salmonidae > Oncorhynchus > Oncorhynchus gorbuscha. The sequence goes on along the minus strand of NC_060194.1, from coordinate 51,243,852 downwards.
GCTCTGTTTTTTTGTTAATTCTTTCCAATGTGTCAAGTAATTATTTTTTTGTATTTTTATGATTTGGTTGGGTCTAATTGTGCTGCTGTCCTGGGGCTCTGTGGGGTGTGTTTGTGTTTGTGAACAGAGCCCCAGGACCAGCTTGCTTAGGAGACTCTTCTCCAGGTTCATCTCTCTGTTGTAGATGGCTTTGTTATGGAAGGTTTGGGAATCGCTTCCTTTTAGGTGGTTGTAGAATTTAACGGCTCTTTTATGGATTTTGATCATCAGCGGCCGGCCTGATTCTGCTCTGCAGGCATTATTTGGTGTTTTACTTTGTACACTGAGGATATTTTTGAAGAATTCTGCATGCAGTCTCAATTTGGTGTTTGTCCCATTTTGTGAAGTCTTGGTTGGTGAGCGGACCCCAGACGTCACAACCATAAAGGGTAATGGGTTCTATAACTAATTCAAGTCATTTTAGCCAGATCCTAATTGGTATGTTGAATTTTATGTTCCTTTTGATGACATAGAAGACCCTTCTTGCCTTGTCTTGTCTCTCAGATCGTTTTTTTTGTGTGCTCTAGGGAAACGGTTGTCTAGATGGAATTTGCATTCGTGGTCTTGGCAGCTGGACCTTTTTTGGAACGCCATTATTTACATTGTGGTGATAGATTGAGGTGCTAGATTGTGGTAATAGATTGAGGTGCTAGATTGTGGTGATAGATTGTGGTAATAGATTGTGGTGATAGATTGTGGTGCTAGATTGTGGTGCTACATTGCGGTGATAGATTGGGTGCTAGGTGATAGATTGTGGTAATAGATTGTGGTAATAGATTGTGGTAATAGATTGTGGTGCTAGATTGTGGTGATAGATTGTGGTAATAGATTGTGGTGCTACATTGCGGTGATAGATTGTGGTAATAAATTGTGGTAATAGATTGAGGTGCTAGATTGTGGTGATAGATTGTGGTGATAGATTGCCGTGATAGATTGCGGTGCTAGATTGTGGTGCTACATTTACATTTACATGTAAGTCATTTAGCAGACGCTCTTATCCAGAGCGACTTACAAATTGGTGCATTCACCTTATGACATCCAGTGGAACAGTCACTTTACAATAGTGCATCTAAATCTTAAAGGGGGGGAGAGGGAATACTTATCCTATCCTAGGTATTCCTTAAAGAGGTGGGGTTTCAGGTGTCTCCGGAAGGTGGTGATTGACTCCGCTGTCCTGGCGTTGTGAGGGAGTTTGTTCCACCATTGGGGGCCAGAGCAGCGAACAGTTTTGACTGGGCTGAGCGGGAGCTGTACTTCCTCTACAGTGGTAGGGATTCGAGCAGGCCAGAGGTGGATGAACGCAGTGCCCTTGTTTGGGTGTAGGGCCTGATCAGAGCCTGGAGGTACTGAGGTGCCGTTCCCCTCACAGCTCCGTAGGCAAGCACCATGGTCTTGTAGCGGATGCGAGCTTCAACTGGAAGCCAGTGGAATAGATTCGGAGGAGCGGGTGACGTAAGAGAACTTGGGAAGGTTGAAACCAGATTCGGGCTGCTAGATTGTGGATGAGTTGAAGGGGTTTAATGGCACAGGCAGGTGCCCAGCCAACAGCGAGTTGCAGTAATCCAGACGGGAGATGACAAGTGCCTGGATTAGACCTGTGCCGCTTCCTGTGTGAGGCAGGGTCGATCTGCGGATGTTGTAGAGCATGAGCCTACAGGAACGGGCCACCGCCTTGATGTTGGTTGAGAACGACAGGGTGTTGTCCAGGATCACACCAAGGTTCTTAGCGCTCTGGGAGGAGGACACAGATTGAGTTGTCAACCGTGATGGCGAGATCATGGAACGGGCAGTCCTTCCCCGGGAGGAAGAGCAGCTCCGTCTTGCCGAGGTTCAGCTTGAGGTGGTGATCCGTCATCCACACTGATATGTCTGCCAGACATGCAGAGATGCGACCCCACCTGGTCATCAGAAGGGGGAAAGGAGAGATTAGTTGTGTGTCCTCTGCATAGCAATGATAGGAGAGACCATGTGAGGTTATGACAGAGCCAAGTGACTTGGTGTATAGATTCCCTGCTAGGGCCTAGAACAGAGCCCTGGGGGACACCAGTGGTGAGAGCGCGTGGTGAGGAGACAGATTCTCGCCACGCCACCTGGTAGGAGCGATTGTCAGGTGGACGCAATCTGTGGTAATAGATTGGGCCGCGATTATAGATGCCCAACTCGGAGAGGGTGGAGAGGAGGATCTGATGGTTCACAGTATCGAAGGCAGCCGATAGATCTAGAAGGATGAGAGCAGAGGAGAGAGAACTGTTAGCTTTAGCAGATGCGGAGCACCTCCGTGATACAGAGGAGAGCAGTCTCAGTTGAATGACTAGTCTTGAAACCTGACTGATTTGGATCAAGAAGGTCATTCAGAGAGAGATAGCGGGAGAGCTGGCCAAGGGACCCACTGTTCAAGAGTTTTGGAGAGAAAAGAAAGAAGGGATACTGGTCTGTAATTGGACATCTGGAGGGATCGAGTGTAGGTTTTTTCAGAAGGGGTGCAACTATAACTGCTCTCTTTAAGACGGAAGGGACGTAGCCAGCGGTCAGTGATGAGTTGATGAGCGGGTGAGGTAAGGGAGAGATTGGTCTCCGATTATAATGGTCTGGAGAAGAGGGAGGGCTAGATTATAACTGGCAGGTTGTTGGGCGATTGCCGTGCCGATTATAACTGGATTTCATCTGGAGAGAGAGGGGAGAAAGAGGTCAGAGCACAGGGTAGGGCAGTGTAAGCAGAACCAGCGGTGTAATAGTTTGACTTAGCAAACTGAGGATCGGATGTCGTCGACCTTCTTTCAAAATGGTTGACGATTATAACTGGACCTGCAGAGAGGGAGGAGGGGGGAGGGGCTAGGATTCAGGAGGGAGGAGAAGGTGGCAAAGAGCTTCCTGGGTTAGAGGCAGATGCTTGATTATAACTGGTAGAAAGTGGCTTTAATAGAGACAGAGGAGGAAAATGCAGAGATTAGGGAACTGGATGCCAGGTCCGCAGGGATTGCGAGATTTCCTCCATTTCCGTGGTGCCCGAGCCCTGTTCTGTGAGCTCGCAATGAGTCATAACGGAGCGGGAGGGGAGGATTGAGCCGGCCTGGAGGATAACTGGACATAGAGAGTCAAAGGATGCAGAGAGGGAGGAGAGGGTAGGGTTGAGGAGGCAGAATCAGGAGATAGGTTGGAGAAGGTTTGAGCGGAGGGAAGAGATGATAGGATGGAAGAGGAGAGAGTAGCGGGGAGAGAGAGCGAAGGTTGGATTGTGGTAATAGATTGAGGTGCTAGATTGTGGTAATAGATTGAGGTAATAGATTGAGGTGCTAGATTATAACTAGATTCCCTACATTGTGGTAATAGATTGAGGTGCTAGATTGTGGTAATAGATTGTGGTAATAGATTGAGGTGCTAGATTGTGGTAATAGATTGAGGTGCTAGATTGTGGTAATAGATTGAGGTGCTAGATTGAGGTAATAGATTGTGGTGCTACATTGTGGTAATAGATTGAGGTGCTAGATTGTGGTAATAGATTGAGGTGCTAGATTGAGGTAATAGATTGTGGTGCTACATTGTGGTAATAGATAGAGGTAATAGATTGAGGTGCTAGATTGTGGTAATAGATTCCGGTGCTACATTGTGGTAATAGATTCCGGTGCTAGATTCTGGTGCTACATTGTGGTAATAGATTCCGGTGCTACATTGTGGTAATAGATTCCGGTGCTAGATTGTGGTAATAGATTCCGGTGCTACATTGTGGTAATAGATTGAGGTGCTAGATTGTGGTAATAGATTCCGGTGCTAGATTGTGGTAATAGATTCCGGTGCTAGATTGAGGTAATAGATTGTGGTGCTAGATTGCAGTGCTAGATTGTGGTAATAGATTGTGGTAATAGATTCCGGTGCTAGATTCCGGTAATAGATTGTGGTAATAGATTCGGTGCTAGATTCGGTGCTATAACATTGTGGTAATAGATTCCGGTGCTAGATTCCGGTAACTGCTACTTGTGGTAATAGATTCGGTGCTACATTGTGGTAATAGATTCCGGTGCTACATTGTGGTAATAGATTCCGGTGCTAGATTCCGGTGCTACATTGTGGTAATAGATTCCGGTGCTACATTGTGGTAATAGATTCCGGTGCTACATTGTGGTAATAGATTCCGGTGCTACATTGTGGTAATAGATTCCGGTGCTAGATTGTAGTAATAGATTCCCGTGCTAGATTGAGGTAATAGATTGCGGTGCTAGATTGCGGTGCTAGATTGTGGTAATAGATTGTGGTAATAGATTCCGGTGCTAGATTGTGGTAATAGATTCGGTGCTAGATTGTGGTAATAGATTCTGCTAGATTGTGGTAATAGATTCCGGTGCTAGATTGCGGTGCTAGATTATAACTGTCTGGTAATAGATTCGGTGCTAGATTGCGGTGCTAGATTGTGGTAATAGATTGCGGTGCTAGATTATAACTGGACCCTCTGTGGTAATAGATTCCGGTGCTAGATTGTGGTAATAGATTCCGGTGCTAGATTGTGGTAATAGATTATAACTGGTGCTAGATTGCGGTGCTAGATTGTCTGTGTAATAGATTCCGGTGCTAGATTATAACTGTGGTAATAGATTCCGGTGCTAGATTGTGGTAATAGATTCGGTGCTAGATTCCGGTGCTAGATTGCGGTGCTAGATTATAACTGGACCCTCTGTGGTAATAGATTCGGTGCTAGATTGTAATAGATTCCCTCTGGTGCTAGATTGCGGTGCTAGATTATAACTGGACCCTCTGTGGTAATAGATTGCGGTGCTAGATTATAACTGGACCCTCTGTGGTAATAGATTCCGGTGCTAGATTGTGGTAATAGATTCCTCTGGTGCTAGATTGCGGTGCTAGATTATAACTGGACCCTCTGTGGTAATAGATTCCGGTGCTAGATTGCTGCTAGATTATAACTGGACCCTCTGTGGTAATAGATTCCGGTGCTAGATTGCGGTGCTAGATTATAACTGGACCCTCTGTGGTAATAGATTCCGGTGCTAGATTGTGGTAATAGATTCCGGTGCTAGATTGTGGTAATAGATTCCGGTGCTAGATTGTGGTAATAGATTCCGGTGCTAGATTGCGGTGCTAGATTATAACTGGACCCTCTGTGGTAATAGATTCCGGTGCTAGTTTGTGGTAATAGATTCCGGTGCTAGATTGTGGTAATAGATTATAACTAGATTGTGTGGTAATAGATTCCGGTGCTAGATTGTAATAGATTCTCTGGTGCTAGATTGCGGTGCTAGATTATAACTGGACCCTCTGTGGTAATAGATTCCTGTGCTAGATTGCGGTGCTAGATTATAACTGGACCCTCTGTGGTAATAGATTGCGGTGCTAGATTATAACTGGACCCTCTGTGGTAATAGATTCCGGTGCTAGATTGCGGTGCTAGATTATAACTGGACCCTCTGTGGTAATAGATTGCGGTGCTAGATTATAACTGGACCCTCTGTGGTAATAGATTGCGGTGCTAGATTATAACTGGACCCTCTGTGGTAATAGATTGCGGTGCTAGATTATAACTGGACCCTCTGTGGTAATAGATTGCGGTGCTAGATTATAACTGGACCCTCTGTGGTAATAGATTGCGGTGCTAGATTATAACTGGACCCTCTGTGGTAATAGATTCCGGTGCTAGATTGCGGTGCTAGATTATAACTGGACCCTCTGTGGTAATAGATTGCGGTGCTAGATTATAACTGGACCCTCTGTGGTAATAGATTGCGGTGCTAGATTATAACTGGACCCTCTGTGGTAATAGATTGCGGTGCTAGATTATAACTGGACCCTCTGTGGTAATAGATTGCGGTGCTAGATTATAACTGGACCCTCTGTGGTAATAGATTGCGGTGCTAGATTATAACTGGACCCTCTGTGGTAATAGATTGCGGTGCTAGATTATAACTGGACCCTCTGTGGTAATAGATTGCGGTGCTAGATTATAACTGGACCCTCTGTGGTAATAGATTGCGGTGCTAGATTATAACTGGACCCTCTGTGGTAATAGATTGCGGTGCTAGATTATAACTGGACCCTCTGTGGTAATAGATTGCGGTGCTAGATTATAACTGGACCCTCTGTGGTAATAGATTGCGGTGCTAGATTATAACTGGACCCTCTGTGGTAATAGATTGCGGTGCTAGATTATAACTGGACCCTCTGTGGTAATAGATTGCGGTGCTAGATTATAACTGGACCCTCTGTGGTAATAGATTGCGGTGCTAGATTATAACTGGACCCTCTGTGGTAATAGATTGCGGTGCTAGATTATAACTGGACCCTCTGTGGTAATAGATTGCGGTGCTAGATTATAACTGGACCCTCTGTGGTAATAGATTGCTGGTGCTAGATTATAACTGGACCCTCTGTGGTAATAGATTGCGGTGCTAGATTATAACTGGACCCTCTGTGGTAATAGATTGCGGTGCTAGATTATAACTGGACCCTCTGTGGTAATAGATTGCGGTGCTAGATTATAACTGGACCCTCTGTGGTAATAGATTGCGGTGCTAGATTATAACTGGACCCTCTGTGGTAATAGATTCCGGTGCTAGATTATAACTGGACCCTCTGTGGTAATAGATTGCGGTGCTAGATTATAACTGGACCCTCTGTGGTAATAGATTCCGGTGCTAGATTGCGGTGCTAGATTGCGGTGCTAGATTATAACTGGACCCTCTGTGGTAATAGATTCGGTGCTAGATTATAACTGATTCTGTGGTGCTAGATTGCGGTGCTAGATTATAACTGGACCCTCTGTGGTAAGATTCCGGTGCTAGATTGATTGCGGTGCTAGATTATAACTGGACCCTCTGTGGTAATAGATTGCGGTGCTAGATTATAACTGGACCCTCTGTGGTAATAGATTGCGGTGCTAGATTATAACTGGACCCTCTGTGGTAATAGATTGCGGTGCTAGATTATAACTGGACCCTCTGTGGTAATAGATTGCGGTGCTAGATTATAACTGGACCCTCTGTGGTAATAGATTCCGGTGCTAGATTATAACTGGGTGCTAGATTGTGGTGCTAGATTATAACTGGACCCTCTGTGGTAATAGATTGCGGTGCTAGATTATAACTGGACCCTCTGTGGTAATAGATTCGGTGCTAGATTATAACTGGACCCTCTGTGGTAGATAGATTCCGGTGCTAGATTATAACTGGACCCTCTGTGGTAATAGATTCCGGTGCTAGATTATAACTGGACCCTCTGTGGTAATAGATTGCGGTGCTAGATTATAACTGGACCCTCTGTGGTAATAGATTGCGGTGATTATAGATTATAACTGGACCCTCTGTGGTAATAGATTGCGGTGCTAGATTATAACTGGACCCTCTGTGGTAATAGATTGCGGTGCTAGATTGCGGTGCTAGATTATAACTGGACCCTCTGTGGTAATAGATTGCGGTGCTAGATTATAACTGGACCCTCTGTGGTAATAGATTCGGTGCTAGATTATAACTGGACCCTCTGTGGTAATAGATTGCGGTGCTAGATTATAACTGGACCCTCTGTGGTAATAGATTGCGGTGCTAGATTATAACTGTGCTAGATTATAACTGGACCCTCTGTGGTAATAGATTCGGTGCTAGATTATAACTGGACCCTCTGGTGCTAGATTGCGGTGCTAGATTATAACTGGACCCTCTGTGGTAATAGATTCCGGTGCTAGATTGCGGTGCTAGATTATAACTGGACCCTCTGTGGTAATAGATTGCGGTGCTAGATTGCGGTGCTAGATTATAACTGGACCCTCTGTGGTAATAGATTGCGGTGCTAGATTGCGGTGCTAGATTATAACTGGACCCTCTGTGGTAATAGATTGCTAGATTATAACTGGACCCTCTGTGTGGTAATAGATTATAACTGGACCCTCTGTGGTAATAGATTGCGGTGCTAGATTATAACTGGACCCTCTGTGGTAATAGATTATGCTAGTGCGGTGCTAGATTATAACTGGACCCTCTGTGGTAATAGATTATAACTGGACCCTCTGTGGTAATAGATTGCGGTGCTAGATTATAACTGGACCCTCTGTGGTAATAGATTGCGGTGCTAGATTATAACTGGACCCTCTGTGGTAATAGATTGCGGTGCTAGATTATAACTGGACCCTCTGTGGTAATAGATTGCGGTGCTAGATTATAACTGGACCCTCTGTGGTAATAGATTGCGGTGCTAGATTATAACTGGACCCTCTGTGGTAATAGATTGCGGTGCTAGATTATAACTGGACCCTCTGTGGTAATAGATTGCGGTGCTAGATTATAACTGGACCCTCTGTGGTAATAGATTGCGGTGCTAGATTATAACTGGACCCTCTGTGGTAATAGATTGCGGTGCTAGATTATAACTGGACCCTCTGTGGTAATAGATTGCGGTGCTAGATTATAACTGGACCCTCTGTGGTAATAGATTATAACTGGATTATAACTGGACTCTGATTGCGTGCTAGATTATAACTGGACCCTCTGTGGTAATAGATTATAACTGGACCCTCTGTGGTAATAGATTGCGGTGCTAGATTCCGTGCTAGATTGCGGTGCTAGATTATAACTGGACCCTCTGTGGTAATAGATTCCGGTGCTAGATTGTGGTGCTAGATTGCGGTGCTAGATTATAACTGGACCCTCTGTGGTAATAGATTCCGGTGCTAGATTGTGGTGCTAGATTGCGGTGCTAGATTATAACTGGACCCTCTGTGGTAATAGATTCCGGTGCTAGATTATAACTGGACCCTCTGTGTAATAGATTCGGTGCTAGATTATAACTGGACCCTCTGTGGTATAGATTATAACTGGACCCTCTGTGGTAATAGATTCCGGTGCTAGATTATAACTGGACCCTCTGTGGTAATAGATTGTAACTGGACCCTCTGTGGTAATAGATTGCGGTGCTAGATTGCGGTGCTAGATTATAACTGGACCCTCTGTGGTAATAGATTATAACTGGACCCTCTGTGGTAATAGATTGCGGTGCTAGATTATAACTGGACCCTCTGTGGTAATAGATTGAGGTGCTAGATTATAACTGGACCCTCTGTGGTAATAGATTGCGGTGCTAGATTATAACTGGACCCTCTGTGGTAATAGATTGCGGTGCTAGATTATAACTGGACCCTCTGTGGTAATAGATTGCGGTGCTAGATTATAACTGGACCCTCTGTGGTAATAGATTATAACTGGACCCTCTGTGGTATTCTCCATATGCGTTGTGTTGGTTCTTTATAACTGGACCCTCTGTGGTGACAGAGAGGAGTTATAACTGGACCCTGAGGCAGGGAGGAATTATAACTGGACAGTCTGTGGTAATAGACTGAGGACAACAGAATGAATCACAGGAGAAAAGAATAAGTAGCAGATGGGAAGATTATAACTGGACCCTCTTGACCTCTGACCTCTGTGCGGTGCTAGATTCCTTTATAACTGGACCCTTGTAGATTAATAGAATGTGATTCACAAGATCAGGATGGTGGAACGAGGCCACAAGACCATAACTGGAATATCTGTGGCTGTAGAGTTGTTTTAAATGATACTGATTATAACTGGACCCTCTTCTGATTGGACGAGATTATAACTGGACCCTCTGTGGTAAGTGTTCATCATGTTTAATAAAAACCATAAACGTGAACCTAGAAAATACAAAACAAGAAAAATGTGAAAAACCCTCAGTGCTATCTGGTGCTAGATTATAACTGGACAACGACAGAAGACAAGATTATAACTGACCCTCTGTGGTAATAGATTCAGTCCTATCTGGTGCTAGATTCACGGTGCTAGACTAGATTATAACTGGACCCTCCTAACAGACTCCACCCCCTCCCAACAGACAGTCCTATCTGGTGCAGACACACGACGACAGAAGACAACCCCTGCTAGATTATAACTGGACCCTCCCAACAGACAGTCCTATCTGGTGCAGACACACGACGACAGATTATAACTGACAACCACCCATTAAACCCAACACAAAACAGGGTACCTAAATTGGTTCCCAATCAGAGACAATGATTATAACACCTGCCTCTGATTGAGAACCATATCAGGGAAAATTATAACTGGACACAACATAGAATGCCCACTCAGCTCACGTGCTGACCAAACTGGAACAAAGAAAACACACAAGAACTATGGTCAGAACTGACCCTCTGAGGTATTGCGATGAGTGCTGATTATAACTGTGGTTGGGATGTTGAAGTGAGATTATGTTGCTATTGTGGTTGGGATCTGTGGTAATGAGATTATGTTGATTATAACTGGATGTGGTAATAGATTATGTTGTATTGTGGTTGGGATTTGAACTGACCCTATGTTGTAATGTGATTGGGATGTGCTAGATTATAACTGGACCCTCTGGGATGTCGTAATGAGATTATGTTGTATTGTGGTTGGATGTCGAAGTGAGATTATGTTGTATTGTGGTTGAGATGTCGAACTGAGATTATGTTGTATTGTTCGGGATGTTGAAGTGAGATTATGTTGTATTATAACTGTGTGGTTGGGATGATTGAATAACTGACCCTATGTTGTATTGTGGTTGGGATGTTGAAGTGAGATTATGTTGTATTGTGGTTGGGATGTTGAAGTGAGATTATAACTGTATTGTGGTTGATGTTGAAGTGAGATGTAAATTGACATACGGCTAACTGACAAGATAATGGAAACACAAGTAAATGATTCCGGATACAAAGAATATTGAAATCAGTTGCTTCCACACAGGTGCTAGATTATTCCTGAGGTAATAGATTGCGGTGCTAATTAACATCCCATAAACCCTGGCAACAAAACACCAACTGATGGAATTTCTCATGGAAGAATGGTGTGCTAGATTATAACTGGACCAGACACTTGTGAATCTATAGAATGGTGTCGCATTCCTCCAATCGGGTTCCAGACACTTGTAGAATATAGAATGGACCCTCTGCATTCCTCCAGATTGCGGGTTCCAGACACTTGTAGAATTATAGAATGGTGTCTCTTCCTCCAATAGATTGCGAGTTCCAGACACCTGTAGAATCTATAGAATGGTGTCGCATTCCTCCAATCGAGTTCCAGACACTTGTAGAATCTATAGAATGGTGTCGCATTCCTCCAATCGAGTTCCTGACACTTGTAGAATCTATAGAATGGTGTCGCATTCTCCAGATTATAACTGACACTCTGTAGAAATAGAATGGTGCTAGATTATAACTGGACCTTGTGAATCTATAGAATGGTGTCGATTCCTCCAATCTGTTCCAGACACCTGTAGAATCTATATAATGGTGTCCCATTCCTCCAATCGAGTTAACTGACCCTCTGTAGAATCTATAGAATGGTGTGCATTCTCCAATCGAGTTCAGACACTTGTAGAATCTATAGAATGGTGGAATCATTCGGACAGTCATCACTGAGGACCAGACACTTGTAGAAAAGAATATAGAATGGGAAGATGAAACACATCTCCTCTGACCTCTGTGTTCCAGACACTTGTAGATTATAGAATGGTGTCTCAATCCCTCCAATAGAGTTCCAGACCCCTGTAGAATCTATAGAATGGTGTCGCATTCCTCCAATCGGGTTCCAGACACTTGTAGAATCTATAGAATGGTGTCGCATTCCTCCAATCGGGTTCCAGACACTTTAATAAAATCTATAGAATGGTGTCGCATTCCTCAAAATTCCAAACACTTGTAGAATCTATAGAATGGTGTCTATTCCTCAATCACGGTTCAGAAGACAACCCTCCTGTAACAGACTCCACCCCTCCCAGAATGGTGTCATTCCTCCAATCTGGTTCAGACACTTGTAAGACATCCCCTCCTAACAGACTCCATTCCTCCCAACAGACAGTCACTTGTACAGACACAAAGAATGGTGACAACATTCAAACTCAACAAAAACGGGTTCCAGACACTTGGTTCCCAATCAGAGAGAATGACGTGTCTGATTGACAACCAATCGGGAAAAACCAGACACAGAACATAGAATGGTGTCGCATTCCTCCAATCACTTCAGAAAACACTTGTAGAATCTATAGAATGGTGTCGCATTCCTCCAATCGGGTTCCAGACACTTGTAGAATCTATAGAATGGTGTTGCATTCCTCAATGGGTTCCAGACACTTGTAGAATCTATAGAATGGAAGTGTTTCCTCCAATGTGGTTCCAGACACTTGAAGAATCTATAGAATGGTGTTGCATTCCTCCAATCGGGTTCCATGTTGTATTGTGGTTGAATCTATAGAATGGTGTAAATTCCTCAATCGGGTTCCTGACAAGATAATGAATCTAAGAAATGGTGTACAAAGCATTCCTCCAATCAGGTTCCAGACAGGTGAGAATCTATAGAATGGTGTCGCATTCCTCCAATCGGGTTCAACAAACACTTGTAGAATCTATAAGAATGGTGTCGCATTCCTCCAATCGGGTTCCAGACACTTGTAGAATCTATAGAATGGTGTCGCATTCCTCCAATCGGGTTCCAGACACTTGTAGAATCTATAGAATGGTGTCGCATTCCTCCAATCGGGTTCCAGACACTTGTAGAATCTATAGAATGGTGTCGCATTCCTCCAATCGAGTTCCAGACACTTGTAGAATCTATTGAATGGTGTCGCATTCCTCCAATCGCCCCCCAGACACTTGTAGAACCTGTTCTGATGGTGGTTCCTCAACGCCCCAGAACCTGTTCTGATTGGTGGTGGCCCAACGCCCCCAACGCCCACTTTGAACCTCTATAGAATGGTGGTGGCATTCCTCCTATTGAACCTGTTCTGATTGGTGGTCCAGACACTTGTAGAACCTGTTCTATGCCAAGGTGCATTGAACCTGTTCTGATTGGTGGAGGCCCAACGCCCCCTATTGAACCTGTTCTGATTGGTGGTGGCCCAACGCCCCCCATTTACCCTGTTCTGATTGGTGGTGGCCCAACACCCCCCATTTACCCTGTTCTGATTGGTGGTGGCCCAACACCCCCATTTACGCCTGATTGGTGGTGGCCCAATTTAACCTGTTCTGATTGGTGGTGGCCCAACACCCCCATTTACCCTGTTCTGATTGGTGGTAGCCCAACACCCCCATTTACCCTGTTCTGATTGGTGGTAGCCCAACACCCCCATTTACCCTGTTCTGATTGGTGGTAGGCCCAACACCCCCATTTACCCTGTTCTGATTGGTGGTAGCCCAACACCCCCATTTACCCTGTTCTGATTGGTGGTGGCCCAACACCCCCCATTTACCCTGTTCTGATTGGTGGTGGCCCAACACCCCCCATTTACCCTGTTCTGATTGGTGGTGGCCCAACACCCCCCATTTACCCTGTTCTGATTGGTGGTGGCCCAACACCTCACTTGATGTTGGTGTTTCCTTTATCGTTACCTGTCGCTCTGTGATGTGGTTTACTTGGAGGATGTGAGAAAGATGGGTCACCACTGAATGGCATTGTCTTGTTGTGAGCTACTGACCTTTAATGTCTTCAATGACACAGATCTGGTTCTGACCAGTGTGTGTGTGTGTGTGTGTGTGTGTGTGTGTGTGTGTGTGTGTGTGTGTGTGTGTGTGCGTGTGTGTGTGTGTGTGTGGTGTGCGGAGTCCGAGCTGAAGAACTTCAGTCCCCACTACAGGCAGCAGTACTTTGTAGCCTTCTTCTCTCAGCTGCAGGAGGAGGTGGAGCAACACAAAGAGACACACACTCAGCTCCTTAAACAGAGGGTAAGACACACACACCCCACACAGGCAGCACACACACAGCCTTCACTCTCAGCTGCACACAGGTGGACAACACAAACAGACACACACACACACACACACACACACACACACACACACACACACACACACACACAGGTTACAGTCAGAAGACTCATGTCATCTGAATGCATTCAGCTGTACAACTAACTAGGCATCGTCCCTTTCCCTTTGTAAGTCGCTCTGGATAAGAGCGTCTGCTAAATGACTTAAATGTAAATGTAAAAGAGCCAAGAATGAGTTAGTCCAAGCTAGGAGTAAAATCATTGATGTGTGATAATGTGATTGTGATTGACTTTACGTACAGTAATGAGAGGAAATTGAAAGGGGTACTCACAGTGCTTGGAGAGGAATCAATCAAATGTATTTACAGTTGAAGTCGGAAGTTTACATACACTTAGGTTGGAGTCATTAAAACTCGTTTTTCAACCACTCCACACATTTCTTGGCTAACAAATTATAGTTTTGGCAAGTCGGTTAGGACATCTACTATGTTTTCAGACAGATTATTTCACTTATAATTCACTGTATCACAATTCCAGTGGGTCAGAAGTTTGACTGTGCCTTTAAACAGCTTGGAAAATTCCAGAAAATGAAGATTTAGAAGATTTAGAAGCTTTAGAAGATTTAGAAGCTTTAGAAGATTCTGGCAGGCTAATTGACATCATTTGAGTCAATTGGAGGTGTACCTGTGGATGTAAAATGAAAATGAAGATTTAGAAGATTTAGAAGCTTTAGAAGATTCTGGCAGGCTAATTGACACCATTTGAGTCAATTGGAGGTGTACCTGTGGTACCTGTGGTGTACCTGTGGTTTCAAGGCCTACCTTCAAACTCAGTGCCTCTGCTTGACATCATGGGAAAACCAAAAGAAATCAGCCAAGACGTCAGACAAAAATTGTAGGCCTCCACAGTCTGGTTCATCCTTGGGAGCAATTTCCAAACACCTGAAGGTACCACGTTCATCTGTACAAACAATAGTACGCAAGACCACACAGCCGTCATACCGCTCAGGACAGAGACGCGTTCTGTCTCCTAGAGATTAACGTACTTTGGTGTGAAAAGTGCAATTCAATCCCAGAACAACAGCAAAGGACCTTGTGAAGATGCTGGAGGAAATAGGTACAAAAGTATCTATATCCACAGTAAAACAAGTCCTATATCGACATAACCTGAAAGGCCACTCAGCAAGGAAGAAGCCACTGCTCCAAAACCACTATAAAAAGCCAGACTAAGCAACTGCACATGGGGACAAAGATAGTACTTTTTGGAGAAATGTCCTCTAGTCTGCTGAAACAATAATAGAACTGTTTGAACATAATGACCATTGTTATGTTTGGAGGAGAAAGGGGGATGCTTGCAAGCCGACGAGCACCATCCCAAACGTGAAGCACGGGGGTGGCAGCATCATGTTGTGCGGGTGCTTTGCTGCAGGAGGGACTGGTGCACTTCACAAAATAGATGACCTCATGAGGAGGGGAAATTGTATGGATATATTGAAGCAACATCTCAAGACATCAGTCAGGAAGTTAAAGCTTGGTCGCAAATGGGTCTTCCAAAAGGACAATGATCCCAAGCATACTTCCAGTCAAGATTCTAGCAGCCGTGTTTAGCACTAACTGAAGTTTATTTAGTGCTTTATCCGGGTAGCTGGAAAGTAGAGCATTGCAGTAGTCTAACCTAGAAGGGACGACAAGCATAGCTTAATTTTTCTGCATCATTTTTGTATAGAAAGTTTCTGATTTTAGCAATGTTACGTAGATGGAAAAAAGCTTGATATGTTTATCAAAAGAGAGATCAGGGTCCAGAGTAACGCCGAGGTCCTTCACAGTTTTATTTGAGACGACTGTACAACCATTAAGATTAATTGTCAGATTCAACAGAAGATCTCTTTGTTTCTTGGGACCTAGAACTAGCATCTCTGTTTTGTCCGAGTTTAAAAGTAGAACATTTGCCGCCATCCACTTCCTTATGTCTGAAACACAGGCTTCCAGGGAGGGCAATTTTGGGGCTTCATCATGTTTCATCGAAATGTACAGCTGTGTGTCGTTTAATGGTCTGACGCCATTAAAAGGTAATTGACCACCTTCACAAGTGCAGTCTCAGTGCATTGATGGGTTCTAAAACCAGACTGAAGCGTTTCTTATACATTGTTTGTCTTCAGGAAGGCAGTGAGTTGCTGTGCAACAGCTTTTTAAAAACATTTTGATCGGAACGGGAGGTCCGATATAGAGGCCGATTAGCTTTTTATATTTTCTGGGTCAAGGTTTGGCTTTTTCAAGAGAGGCTTTATTAGTGATTATAAGAAATGTTGTGCTGCTATTTTATTGACTTGGCCAAAGCTTTTGATACAGTAGACCATTCCATTCTTGTGGGCCGGCTAAGGAGTATTGGTGTCTCTGAGGGCTCTTTGGCCTGGTTTGCTAACTACCTCTCTCAAAGAGTGCAGTGTATAAAGTCAGAAAATCTGCTGTCTCAGCCACTGCCTGTCACTAAGGGTGTACCCCAAGGCTCGATCCTAGGCCCCACGCTCTTCTCAATTTACATCAACAACATAGCTCAGGCAGTAGGAAGCTCTCTCGTCCATTTATATGCAGATGATACAGTCGTATACTCAGCTGGCCCCTCCCCAGATTTTGTGTTAAATGCTCTACAACAAAGCTTTCTTTGTGTCTGCCCTTAAATAAAGGTTAAATAAAAAATAAACCATTCTGGAAGAGAAAACTGCACACTCGTGCTGGTAGCTAGCTAGCTACTGAAGTTAGCAAGGCAAATTTGAAATAAATTGCACTAACTGGACACAAAAATGTAATTCTAAAACCAAGAAAACTATTTATAATATACCTCCATCTCCTGTAATTAAAATATAATCATTTCAATTCTATAATATCCCAAAAATCTCAACTATCACTCTTCACTCATAACCTCTATCCAACAATGTCACCAAGCCTCTCAACACATAGAACCCCCATAATGCTTTGTGGCACAATCGCAATACAACTCACTTGGTTCGTTCTCTGATCCTAATTCTAAGATTGTATGGACAACATGTCAGTTCATACTGCAAAAGCTGTGATTGGTTGGAGGAAGACGAAGTCAATGTAGCCAGAGGAAGACGAAAGCAAGCTGTCCTCCGGCTATACCATGGTGCTAGCTCAGACAGTGCCCAGACAGTGCCCAGACAGTGCCCAGACAGTGCCCCAGACAGTGCCCCAGACAGTGCCCCAGACAGTGCCCCAGACAGTGCCCCAGACAGTGCCCCAGACAGTGCCCCAGACAGTGCCCCAGACAGTGCCCCAGACAGTGCCCCAGACAGTGCCCAGACAGTATCCAGACAGTGCCCAGACAGTGCCCAGACAGTGCACACACACACACACACACACACACACACACACACACACACACACACACACACACACACACACACACCACTCCTTCTGCATCTGTCCTGTAGGAGCCCCTTAGGCCAGAGGAACACACACACACACACACTCCTCACTCACCACTCCTTCTGCACCTGTCCTGTAGGAGCCCCTTAGGCCAGAGGAACACACACACACACACTCCTCACTCACCACTCCTTCTGCATCTGTCCTGTAGGAGCCCCTTAGACCAGAGGAACACACACACACACACACTCCTCACTCACCACTCCTTCTGCATCTGTCCTGTAGGAGCCCCTTAGGCCAGAGGAAGTTCTGTATCAGGACAGTGTTCTGCACTATGACGACACCGGGAAGTGGAAGGAGAGGTTTGTGGTGATGAGAGCCAATCACAGCCTGGAGTGTCATGACAACCAGGAGGTAAACGAACACCATACCAACATACAACCGACCGTACATGACCTTACATGACTTACCATGACCCTATGTAACGGAGAATAAACCCCAGGCTGGGTGATGGATTACCTCACCTGAAACCTACAGAGTTGTGTTAGCTTTCTAAGGTAATGCCTTGGCTTTAGCTCAGCGGGCTAACACATAGTCAGTCACATTACTCTGATGTTTGGTAAATTGGTTGGTGTATTTGCCCCTCTACAGAGCTTCAGTAAAGGTGTTCCGGCCAGACAGAGACTCCTGCCAACAGGGGGCGTAGTTCTGACATCAGAGGACAAGTACTCAGCGCTGGTGGACAAGGCCTTCCCTGACCCTAAATGTGAGTGTCTGGTCAACCCCTAAAGAGATACATCACAGTCTGGAAACACAGAGGCAACAGTTGAAATAGCAACACGGAGACTGGGAGACAGGGGAAAATGCAGCCTTTCAATCAATCAGTTAATTGTATGTTTATGCATGTCTGTGTGTTGTACTATAGGTTTGAAGGAGGAGACATCTCCCCCCATGGTAGTGGTACCTTCCGGTCAGTTCCCTGTCTACCTCAGACTGCCCTGACCCTTGACCCCTAATCCTGTGTCTGTGTGTTGTACTATAGGTTTGAAGGAGGAGACATCTCCCCCCATGGTAGTGGTACCTTCCGGTCAGTTCCCTGTCTACCTCAGACTGCCCTGACCCCTAATCCTGTGTCTGTGTGTTGTACTATAGGTTTGAAGGAGGAGACATCTCCCCCCCATAGTAGTGGTACCTTCCGGTCAGTTCCCTGTCTACCTCAGACTGCCCTGACCCCTGACCCCTAATCCTGTGTCTGTGCGTTGTACTATAGGTTTGAAGGAGGAGACATCTCCCCCCATGGTAGTGGTACCTTCCGGTCAGTTCCCTGTCTACCTCAGACTGCCCTACAGACGTGACGTGTACTTCAGCTTCCCCCAGGAGGACCGACGAGCGACCTTCCTCTCCGCCCTCACGGGCTGCATCAGGCACCAGAACCACGGTACGCTACACCTGGGGTTCTGACTCTGACCCCTAACCCTATCACTAACCCTACACCTGGGCTTCTGACTCTGACCCTAACCCTACACCTGGGGTTCTGACTCGGACCCATGACCCTAACCCTACACCTGGGGTTCTGACTCTGACCCCTGACCCTAACCCTAACCCTACACCTGGGGTTCTGACTCTGACCCCTAACCCTGACCTTAACCCTACACCTGGGGTTCTGACTCTGACCCCTGACCCTTACCCTACACCTGGGGTTCTGACCCCTGACCCTTACCCTACACCTGGGGTTCTGACCCCTGACCCTTACCCTACACCTGGGGTTCTGACCCCTAACCCTACACCTGGGGTTCTGACTCTGACCCCTGACCCTAACCCTAACTCTACACCTGGGGTTCTGACTCTGACCCTAACCCTAACTCTACACCTGGGGTTCGGACTCTGACCCCTGACCCTAACCCTAACTCTACACCTGGGGTTCTGACCCCTAACTCTACACCTGGGGTTCTGACTCTGACCCCTGACCCTAACCCTAACTCTACACCTGGGGTTCTGACTCTGACCCTAACCCTAACTCTACACCTGGGGTTCGGACTCTGACCCCTGACCCTAACCCTAACTCTACACCTGGGGTTCTGATCCCTGACCCTAACTCTACACCTGGGGTTCTGTCCCCTGACCCTAACTCTACACCTGGGGTTCTGACCCCAACTCTACACCTGGGGTTCTGACCCCAACTCTACACCTGGGGTTCTGACCCCTGACCCTAACTCTACACCTGGGGTTCTGACCCCTGACCCTAACTCTACACCTGGGGTTCTGACCCCTAACCCTAACTCTACACCTGGGGTTCTGACCCTAACCCTACACCTGGGGTTCTGACCCTAACCCTAACTCTACACCGGGGGTTCTGACCCCTGACCCTAACTCTACACCTGGGGTTCTGACCCCTGACCCTAACTCTACACCTGGGGTTCTGACCCCTAACCCTAACTCTACACCTGGGGTTCTGACCCTAACCCTACACCTGGGGTTCTGACCCCTGACCCTAACCCTACACCTGGGGTTCTGACCCCTGACCCTAACTCTACACCTGGGGTTCTGACCCCTGACCCTAACTCTACACCTGGGGTTCTGAACCCTGACCCTAACCCTAACCCTACACCTGGGGTTCTGACCCCTGACCCTAACTCTACACCTGGGGTTCTGAACCCTGACCCTAACCCTAACCCTACACCTGGGGTTCTGACCCCTGACCCTAACTCTACACCTGGGGTTCTGAACCCTGACCCTAACCCTAACTCTACACCTGGGGTCTGACCCCTGACCCCTAACCCCTAACCCTGAAGACAGTGTGTAATGTTGGCAAAAACAAAATATCCTTTGCCCACTGCTTTATTCAGAAAGTAATTGAATTGTGTCGTTGGTCAACATTTAATTATACAACAAACAAAGCAGTCTGAGTGCCGTTTTTAATTTCATATTGTAACAAGAATGTTCATACTAAACATTCCAATTAAACCTCTATACTAAACCTCCATATTAAACCTCTATACTAAACATTCATATTAAACCTCTATACTAAACCTCCATATTAAACCTCTATACTAAACATTCATATTAAACCTCTATACTAAACCTCCATATTAAACCTCTATACTAAACCTCTATATTAAACCTCTATACTAAACATTCATATTAAACCTCTATACTAAACCTCCATATTAAACCTCTATACTAAACATTCATATTAAACCTCTATACTAAACCTCCATATTAAACCTCGATATTAAACCTCGATATTAAACCTCCATACTAAACCTCCATACTAAACCTCCATATTAAACCTCTATACTAAATCTCCATATTAAACCTCCATACTAAACCTCCATATTAAACCTCCATACTAAACCTCCATACTAAAACCCCATTTTAAAACTCCATATTAAACCTCTATACTAAACCTCTATACTAAACCTCTATACTAAACCTCTGTATTAAACCCCTATACTAAACCCCTATACTAAACCTCCATACTAAACTCTATACTAAACCTCCATACTAAACCTCCTAAACCTCCATACTAAACCTCCATACTAAACCTCCATACTAAACCTCCATACTAAACCTCCATACTAAACCTCCATACTAAACCTCCATACTAAACCTCCATACTAAACCTCTACATTAAACCTCTATACTAAACCTCCATACTAAACCTCCATACTAAACCTCCATACTAAACCTCCATACTAAACCTCCATACTAAACCTCCATACTAAACCTCCATACTAAACCTCCATACTAAACCTCCATACTAAACCTCCACATTAAACCTCCATATTAAACATCCATATTAAACCTCCATACTAAACCTACATATTAAACCTCCACATTAAACCTCCATACTAAACATCCATATTAAACCTCCATACTAAACCTCCATACTAAACCTCTATACTAAACCTCCATACTAAATCTCCATACTAAACCTCCATATTAAACCTCTATACTAAACCTCCATATTAAACCTCTATACTAAACCTCCATATTAAACCTCCATACTAAACTTCCACATTAAACCTCTATACTAAACCTCCATACTAAACCTCCATAAACCTCCAAACCTATACTAAACCTCCATACTAAACCTCCATATTAAACCTCCATACTAAACCTCAATATTAAACATATTAAACCTCTATACTAAACCTCCATACTAAACCTCCATACTAAACCTCTATACTAAACCTCCATATTAAACCTCCATACTAAACCTCCATACTAAACCTCTATACTAAACCTCTATACTAAACCTCTATACTAAACCACTATACTAAACCTCCCTCCATACTAAACCTCTAAACCTCTATACTAAACCTCCATAAACCTCCATAAACCTCTATACTAAACCTCTAACTAAACCTCTATACTAAACCTCCATACTAAACCTCCATACTAAACCTCTATACTAAACCTCTATACTAAAAACCTCTATACTAAACCTCCATACTAAACCTCCATATAAACTAAAAACCTCCATACTAAACCTCTATACTAAACCTCCATACTAAACCTCCATATTAAACCTCCATATTAAACCTCTATACTAAACCTCAATATTAAACCTCCATATTAAACCTCTATACTAAACCTCCATACTAAACCTCCATACTAAACCTCTATACTAAACCTCCATATTAAATCTCTATATTAAACCTCCATACTAAACCTCCATACTAAACCTCTATACTAAACCTCTATACTAAACCTCTATACTAAACCACTATACTAAACCTCTATACTAAACCTCCATACTAAACCTCTATATGAAACCTCTATACTAAACCTCCATACTAAACCTCCATACTAAACCTCTATACTAAACCTCTATACTAAACCTCTATACTAAACCTCTATACTAAACCTCCATACTAAACCTCCATACTAAACCTCTATACTAAACCTCTATACTAAACCTCTATACTAAACCTCTATACTAAACCTCTATACTAAACCTCTATACTAAACCTCCATACTAAACCTCTATACTAAACCTCTATACTAAACCTCTATACTAAACCTCTAAACCAGTTCCTGATCAACCTGCTAGCCTGCTGTGTTGTACTGTTGTTATTCTTTGGTTGTCTTGGTAACAACCCAATAATACTCCTCAGCACACATTAGCTTCCTGTGAGGGAGGAACCTCGAGCCAGCCTGTCAGTTAGTGGTTAGGTTAGCGTTTAGCAACTTCTGCAGAACACCAACCAAAGCAGCAACGGGTTACGTCAACAGCACCTCTTTTAGCGCTGCCTCAATTACCAACTAGTCAATAGCAACTTTAGAAAATATATGTTCAGAGGATGTTGTGACTATGTAGCTCAGAAATAGAACACAAACATCCCATTCCGAGCTCATGCTCTCTTTTCTTCTCTCTCTCTCTAACACTATTTTATTTGATTTTTCTCTAGTTTCACAATTACATTTCACAGTGACAAAAAGGGAAGTGTTTAAAATATCTTGCATTTGTCTCAGATGCATTACTCAATTCTTTCAGTATTTAAGACAAACCAGTTATCCCATAGAGAAATATTACACTGCTCACTTCCGCATTCTCTCTCTCTCTCTCTCTCTCTCTGTCTCTGTCTCTGTCTCTGTCTCTGTCTCTGTCTCTCTGTGTCTCTGTCTCTCTGTGTCTCTGTGTCTCTGTCTCTCTGTGTCTCTGTCTGTGTCTCTGTGTCTCTGTGTCTCTGTGTCTCTGTGTCTCTGTCTCTGTCTCTGTCTCTGTCTCTGTCTGTGTCTCTCTCTGTCTCTCTGTGTCTCTCTGTGTCTCTCTCTGTCTCTCTCTCTGTCTCTCTGTCTCTCTCTCTGTCTCTCTCTCTCTGTCTCTCTCTCTGTCTCTCTCTCTGTCTCTCTCTCTGTCTCTCTCTCTGTCTCTCTCTCTGTCTCTCTCTCTGTCTCTCTCTCTCTCTCTCTCTCTCTCAGATTCTCTGAGGAGGTCTTCCTGTGAGTGTCAGGCGTTCCTCAAGGCCATACATTTCTACCGCCAGGAGAAAGGACACTATGAGTCCTGGGACATGCTGGTGGGCTGTGAGGAGCAGGTGATGCCCAACCCGCACATACACACACTGTTCAACGCTTAGCATCTAGCCCACAACTCACACTGAAACACACCCATGTTCGAAACAACAAGACAAGCAAGACGGAGCTGCTCTTCCTCCCGGGGAAGGACTGCCCGTTCCATGATCTCGCCATCACGGTTGACAACTCCATTGTGTCCTCCTCCCAGAGCGCTAAGAACCTTGGCGTGATCCTGGACAACACCCTGTCGTTCTCAACTAACATCAAGGCGGTGGCCCGTTCCTGTAGGTTCATGCTCTACAACATCCGTAGAGTACGACCCTGCCTCACACAGGAAGCGGCGCAGGTCCTAATCCAGGCACTTGTCATCTCCCGTCTGGATTACTGCAACTCGCTGTTGGCTGGGCTCCCTGCCTGTGCCATTAAACCCCTACAACTCATCCAGAACGCCGCAGCCCGTTTGGTGTTCAACCTTCCCAAGTTCTCTCACGTCACCCCGCTCCTCCGCTCTCTCCACTGGCTTCCAGTTGAAGCTCGCATCCGCTACAAGACCATGGTGCTTGCCTACGGAGCTGTGAGGGGAACGGCACCTCAGTACCTCCAGGCTCTGATCAGGCCCTACACCCAAATAAGGGCACTGCGTTCATCCACCTCTGGCCTGCTCGCCTCCCTACCACTGAGGAAGTACAGTTCCCGCTCAGCCCAGTCAAAACTGTTCGCTGCTCTGGCTCCCCAATGGTGGAACAAACTCCCTCACGACGCCAGGACAGCGGAGTCAATCACCACCTTCCGGAGACACCTGAAACCCCACCTCTTTAAGGAATACCTAGGATAGGATAAAGTAATCCTTCTCACCCCCTCCCCCCTTAAAATATTTAGATGCACTATTGTAAAGTGGTTGTTCCACTGGATGTCATAAGGTGAATGCACCAATTTGTAAGTCGCTCTGGATAAGAGCGTCTGCTAAATGACTTAAATGTAATGTAATGTAAATGAAACACACCCATGTTCGAAACACACTGAAACACACCCATGTTCGAAACACACTGAAACACACCCATGTTCGAAACACACTGAAACACACCCATGTTCGAAACACTCTGAAACACACCCATGTTCGAAACACACCCATGTTCGAAACACACCCATGTTCGAAACACTCTGAAACACACCCATGTTCGAAACACTCTGAAACACACCCATGTTCGAAACACTCAAACACACCCATGTTCGAAACACTCTGAAACACACCCATGCACACTTAAACACAAACGCACACACCGACTTGTTTCCAGGGGAAAATCCAAGACAGAGGGAGACAGTTTGTGTGAGTGTGTGCTGCTTCTGTTAAGTGGGCTGTTGTCATCTCATCACACACACAGAGCCTGACTCACGAAGCTGCCGCTGCCAACCAAGAGAGCCACGAGAGGAAACTCTGACTCGGACTCTAAAGCCCCATTTATACCTGGTTCTACATGAGTCCTTTGTCCTGTTCTTGTCCACATTCTGATTGTGCCCACATTTTTAGACATGTGTAGACAATTAAAACACAAACCTTCTTAACACCCGCTCGCTGAACCTGGAAACCAGCCAAACCTTAACACCCGCTCACTGAACCTGGAAACCCTCCAAACCTTAACACCCGCTCGCTGAACCCGGAAACCCCCCAAACCTTCTTAACACCCGCTCGCTGAACCCGGAAACCAGCCAAACCTTAACACCCGCTCGCTGAACCTGGAAACCCCCCAAACCTTCTTAACACCCGCTCGCTGAACCTGGAAACCAGCCGCACCAATGTGTCGGTGGAAACACTGTTCAATTGACGACTGAGGTCGGCCTGCAGGCGACCAGTCCATCGCAAAGAGTCACTAGTGTGCGATGAACCAAGTAAAGCCCCGAAGGCCAAACCCGGACGACGCTGGACCAATTTTGCACCGCCCTATGGTACTCCCAATCACGGTCGGTTGGGAAACAGCCCGGGATTGAACCCGGGTTTGTTGTGACACCTGAGATGCACTGCCTTAAACGGTGCCTTAAACCGCCGCGCCACTTTAGGGAGGCCCACAAATTAAGCATTTGTCCACCAGATCAGAGGCAGTAGGGATGACCAGGGATGTTCTCTGTTTAGTGAGTCCACCAGATCAGAGACAGTAGGGATGACCAGGGATGTTCTCCGTTTAGTGAGTCCTCCAGATCAGAGGCAGTAGGGATGACCAGCGATGTTCTCTGTTTCGTGAGTCCTCCAGATCAGAGGCAGTAGGGATGACCAGGGATTTTCTCTGTTTCGTGAGTCCTCCAGATCAGAGGCAGTAGGGATGACCAGGGATGTTCTCTGTTTAGTGAGTCCAACAGTCAGTATCTGGTGTGGCCACCAGCTGCATTAAGTACTGCAGTGCATCTCCTCCTCATGGACTGCACCAGATGTGTCAGTTCTTGCTGTGAGATGTTACCTCACCCTTCCACCAAGGCACCTGCAAGTTCCCGGAGATTTCGGGGGGGAATGGCCCTAGTCCTCACCCTCCGATCCAACAGGTCCCAAACGTGCTCAATAGGATTGAGATCCGGGCTCTTCGCTGGCCATGGCAGAACACTGACATTCCTGTCTTGCAGGAGATCACGCACAGAACGAGCAGTATGGCTGGTGGCATTGTCATGCTGGAGGGTCATGTCAGGATGAGCCTGCAGGAAGGGTACCACATGAGGGAGGGTCATGTCAGGATGAGCCTTTAGGAAGGGTACAACATGAGGGAGCAGGATGTCTTCCCTGTAACGCACAGCGTTGAGATTGCCTGCAATGACAACAAGCTCAGTCCGACCATGAACTCCAAATCGATCGCACTCCAGAGTACAGGCCTCGGTGTAACACTCATTCCTTCGACGATAAATGCGAATCCGACCATCACCCCTGGTGAGACAAAACCGCGACTCGTCGGTGAAGAGCACTTTTTGTCAGTCCTGTCTGGTCCAGCAACGGTGGATTTGTGCCCATAGGCAACGTTGTTTCCGGGGATGTCTGGTGAGGATCTGCCTTACAACAGGCCTACAAGCCCTCAGTCCAGCCTCTCTCAGCCTATTGTGGACAGTCTGAGCACTGATGGAGGGATTGTTCGTTTCTGGTGTAACTTGGGCAGTTGTTGTTGCCATCCTGTACCTGTCCCGCAGGTGTGATGTACCGATCCTGTGCAGGTGTTTTTACATGTGGTCTACCACCGCGAAGACGATCAGCTGTCCGTCTTGTCTCCCTGTAGCGCTGTCTTAAGCGTCTCACAGTACGGACATGGCAAATTATTGTCCTGGCCACATCTGCAGTCCTCATGTCTCCTTGCATCATGCCTAAGGCACGTTCACACAGATAAACAGGGACCCTGGGTATCTTTCTTTTGGTGTTTTTCAGAGCCAGTAGAAAGGCCTCTTTAGTGTCCTAATTTTTCATAACTGTGACCTTAATTGCCTACCGTTTGTAAGCTGTTAGTGTCTTAACGACCGTTCCACAGATGCATGTTCATTAATTGTTTATGGTTGATTGAACAAGCATGGGAAACAGTGTTTAAACCCTTTACAATGAAGATCTGTGAAGTCATTTTGGATTTATATGAATTATCTTTGAAAGACAGGGTTCTGAAAAAGGGACGTTTCTTTTTTTGCTGAGTTCATAACCGTATGTCATGCTTTATAAAGGGTTCATAAATGTGGCATAACTGTGTGACATAACCACCTATGTCAAATGTGACATAACCCATCATGTTGAATATGACATCAACATGTGCTGAAGGATGAGCTGAACATAGAACATTACACAGGGCTGTGAATAGTGTAGCTGGTCCCTTACCTCTCTTATATAGAACATTACACAGGGCTGTGAATAGTGTAGCTGGTCCCTTACCTCTCTTATATAGAACATTACACAGGGCTGTGAATAGTGTAGCTGGTCCCTTACCTCTCTTACATAGAACATTACACAGGGCTGTGAATAGTGTAGCTGGTCCCTGAGCTGGTCCCTTACCTCTCTGTGAATAGTGAACATTATATAGAACATTACAGGGGGCTGTGAATAGTGTAGCTGGTCCCTTACCTCTCTTATATAGAACATTACACAGGGCTGTGAATAGTGTAGCTGGTCCCTGAGCTGGTCCCTTACCTCTCTTATATAGAACATTACACAGGGCTGTGAATAGTGTAGCTGGTCCCTTACCTCTCTTATATAGAACATTACACAGGGCTGTGAATAGTGTAGCTGGTCCCTTACCTCTCTTATATAGAACATTACACAGGGCTGTGAATAGTGTAGCTGGTCCCTTACCTCTCTTATATAGAACATTACACAGGGCTGTGAATAGTGTAGCTGGTCCCTGAGCTGGTCCCTTACCTCTCTTATATAGAACATTACACAGGGCTGTGAATAGTGTAGCTGGTCCCTGAGCTGGTCCCTTACCTCTCTTATATAGAACATTACAGAGGGCTGTGAATAGTGTAGCTGGTCCCTTACCTCTCTTATATAGAACATTACACAGGGCTGTGAATAGTGTAGCTGGTCCCTGAGCTGGTCCCTTACCTCTCTTATATAGAACATTACAGAGGGCTGTGAATAGTGTAGCTGGTCCCTTACCTCTCTTATATAGAACATTACACTGTGAGGGCTGTGAATAGTGTAGCTGGTCCCTTACCTCTCTTATATAGAACATTACACAGGGCTGTGAATAGAATGGTCCCTTAGTGTGTGAGCTGGTCCCTTACCTCTCTTATATAGAACATTACACAGGGCTGTGAATAGTGTAGCTGGTCCCTGAGCTGGTCCCTTACCTCTCTTATATAGAACATTACACAGGGCTGTGAATAGTGTAGCTGGTCTGGTCCCTTACCTCTCTTATATAGAACATTACACAGGGCTGTGAATAGTGTAGCTGGTCCCTTACCTCTCTTATATAGAACATTACACAGGGCTGTGAATAGTGTAGCTGGTCCCTTACATTACACAGGGCTGTGAATAGTGTAGCTCCCTTATATAGAACATTACACAGGGCTGTGAATAGTGTAGCTGGTCCCTTACCTCTCTTATATAGAACATTACACAGGGCTGTGAATAGTGTAGCTGGTCCCTTACCTCTCTTATAGAACATAGAACAACATTACACAGGGCTTGTAGCTGGTCCCTGAGCTGGTCCCTTACCTCTCTTATATAGAACATTACAGAGGGCTGTGAATAGTGTAGCTGGTCCCTTACCTCTCTTATATAGAGGGCTGTGAATAGTGTAGCTGGTCCTTACCTCTCTTATATAGAACATTACACAGGGCTGTGAATAGTGTAGCTGGTCGCCTGAGCTGGTCCCTTACCTCTCTTATATAGAACATTACACAGGGCTGTGAATAGTGTAGCTGGTCCCTTACCTCTCTTATATAGAACATTACACAGGGCTGTGAATAGTGTAGCTGGTCCCTGAGCTGGTCCCTTACCTCTCTTATATAGAACATTACACAGGGCTGTGAATAGTGTAGCTGGTCCCTTACCTCTCTTATATAGAACATTACACAGGGCTGTGAATAGTGTAGCTGGTCCCTTACCTCTCTTATATAGAACATTACACAGGGCTGTGAATAGTGTAGCTGGTCCCTGAGCTGGTCCCTTACCTCTCTTATATAGAACATTACACAGGGCTGTGAATAGTGTAGCTGGTCCCTTACCTCTCTTATATAGAACATTACACAGGGCTGTGAATAGTGTAGCTGGTCCCTTACCTCTCTTATATAGAACATTACACAGGGCTGTGAATAGTGTAGCTGGTCCCTTACCTCTCTTATATAGAACATTACACAGGGCTGTGAATAGTGTAGCTGGTCCCTTACCTCTCTTATATAGAACATTACACAGGGCTGTGAATAGTGTAGCTGGTCCCTTACCTCTCTTATATAGAACATTACACAGGGCTGTGAATAGTGTAGCTGGTCCCTTACCTCTCTTATATAGAACATTACACAGGGCTGTGAATAGTGTAGCTGGTCCCTTACCTCTCTTATATAGAACATTACACAGGGCTGTGAATAGTGTAGCTGGTCCCTTACCTCTCTTATATAGAACATTACACAGGGCTGTGAATAGTGTAGCTGGTCCCTTACCTCTCTTATATAGAACATTACACAGGGCTGTGAATAGTGTAGCTGGTCCCTTACCTCTCTTATATAGAACATTACACAGGGCTGTGAATAGTGTAGCTGGTCCCTTACCTCTCTTATATAGAACATTACACAGGGCTGTGAATAGTGTAGCTGGTCCCTTACCTCTCTTATATAGAACATTACACAGGGCTGTGAATAGTGTAGCTGGTCCCTTACCTCTCTTATATAGAACATTACACAGGGCTGTGAATAGTGTAGCTGGTCCCTTACCTCTCTTATATAGAACATTACACAGGGCTGTGAATAGTGTAGCTGGTCTCTGAGCTGGCGGATGGATGGTTCTTGTCTCTTCCTGCTGGAGGTACTGCATGTTGGTTCCAACCTTGAATGTAACTACAAAGAAAGTTAGACAAGAACCATCCATCCGTAAGAAATGCCTTTGTCACGCCATCTGGATAAGGTCTGTGCTGCACCACACCCGAGCACAGGGCTAAGAGCCTCCTGAGCACAGGGCTCCTGAGCACAGGGCTAGCCTCCTGAGCACAGGGCTAGGCCTCCTGAGCATAGGGCTAGAGCCTCCTGAGCACAGGGCTAAGAGCCTCCACAGGGCTAAGAGTCTCCTGAGCACAGGGCTAAGAGGAGCACAGGGCTAAGAGTCTCCTGAGCACAGGGCTAAGAGCCTCCTGAGCACAGGGCTAAGAGCCTCCTGAGCACAGGGCTAAGAGCCTCCTGAGCACAGGGCTAAGAGCCTGAGCACAGGGCTGAGCACAGGGCTAAGAGCCTCCTGAGCACAGGGCTAAGAGCCTCCTGAGCACAGGGCTAAGAGCCTCCTGAGCACAGGGCTAAGAGCCTCCTGAGCTACAGGGAGCCTCCCGATTTTAGCACAGGGCTAAGGCCTCCCGAACAGGGCTAAGAGCCTGTTCAGCACAGGGCTTCCCGACAGGGCATTGAGAGCTAACAGGTCTAAGAGCCTCCTGAACACAGGGCAACTTCAGCACCAACCAACCTTACACTCAAAAATGGAAGTTTATTTTTTGTCATATTTGACCAAGTGGCTTATGTCACATTTAACATTGGCACATATGTCACACAGTTATGCCACATCTATGAACCCTTTATAAAGAGTGACATACGGTTATAAATGATTTGTGCACCTATGGCATAGTTATGTTTATAAAGCATGACATACGGTTATAAATGATTTGTGCACTTATGTAGCTTCATGAAGCCTTTATAAGCTGCACGTCGTTCAAAGCTGGACCCATTATTTATATGAGTGGATACGAGTGTTAAATGCTATTGCTAAAGTGCTAAATGACTAAAATATAATATAAGGACAAATGTATTTCTCAACTCCTGATATTGACCCACTTACACTCACCGGAGTATCTGACGTAGGTTTTGAAAAGGCACCCTCAAACAGGCTACCAACGTGGAAAATATGTTTGCCGTTATCTTTCTAGCTAATAGGCTATATTAGAGTTTACACTTCCTGTTCCAATTACACTGCAGTCAGAGAGTATTCAGACCCCTTGACTCTTTCCACATTTTGTAACGTTACAGCCTTATTCTGAAATTAAAAATAAAATACAAAATTCCCTTCATCAATCTACACACAAAGTAAAAACAGGTTTATAGACATTTTTGGAAATTTA
This sequence comes from Oncorhynchus gorbuscha, assembly GCF_021184085.1. Taxonomy (NCBI): domain Eukaryota; kingdom Metazoa; phylum Chordata; class Actinopteri; order Salmoniformes; family Salmonidae; genus Oncorhynchus; species Oncorhynchus gorbuscha. Next base: position 51,212,900 of record NC_060194.1, on the reverse strand, counting down.
AATACGAATAAAAAACTTAAATATCACATTTAAATAAGTATTCAGACCCTTTACTCAGTACTTTGTTGAAGCACCTTTGGCAGTGATTACAGCCCCGAGTATGATGGGTATGACGCTACAACCTTGGTACACCTGTATTTGGGGAGTTTCTCCCATTCCTCTCTGCAGATCCTCTCACCCTCTGTCAGGTTGTATGGGGAGCGTCGTTGCACAGCAATTTTCACGTTTCTATTTTCACGTTTCTATTTTCACGTTTCTCCAGAGATGTTCGATCAGGTTCTTATTTATTTATTATTTATTTATTTATTTGGCTCCTTTGCACCCCAGTATTTCTACTTTGCACATTAATCTACTGCACATCTACCATTCCAGTGTTTTACTTGCTATGTTGTATTGACTTCGCCCCTATGTATTGCCTTAACTCCCTTATCCTACTTTATTTGCTCACACTATATATGTATATACAGTGCCTTGCGAGAAAGTATTCGGCCCCCTTGAACTTTGCGACCTTTTGCCACATTTCAGGCTTCAAACATAAAGATATAAAACTGTATATTTTTGTGAAGAATCAACAACAAGTGGGACACAATCATGAAGTGGAACGACATTTATTGGATATTTCAAACTTTTTTAACAAATCAAAAACTGAAAAATTGGGCGTGCAAAATGATTCAGCAACTTTACTTTCAGTGCAGCAAACTCTCTCCAGAAGTTCAGTGAGGATCTCTGAATGATCCAATGTTGACCTAAATGACTAATGATGATAAATACAATCCACCTGTGTGTAATCAAGTCTCCGTATAAATGCACCTGCTCTGTGATAGTCTCAGAGGTCCGTTAAAAGCGCAGAGAGCATCATGAAGAACAAGGAACACACCAGGCAGGTCCGAGATACTGTTGTGAAGAAGTTTAAAGCCGGATTTGGAGAAAAATATTTCCCAAGCTTTAAACATCCCAAGGAGCACTGTGCAAGCGATAATATTGAAATGGAAGGAGTATCAGACCACTGCAAATCTACCAAGACCTGGCCGTCCCTCTAAACTTTCAGCTCATACAAGGAGAAGACTGATCAGAGATGCAGCCAAGAGGCCCATGATCACTCTGGATGAACTGCAGAGATCTACAGCTGAGGTGGGAGACTCTGTCCATAGGACAACAATCAGTCGTATATTGCACAAATCTGGCCTTTATGGAAGAGTGGCAAGAAGAAAGCCATTTCTTAAAGATATCCATAAAAAGTGTCCTTTAAAGTTTGCCACAAGCCACCTGGGAGACACACCAAACATGTGGAAGAAGGTGCTCTGGTCAGATGAAACCAAAAGTGAACTTTTTGGCAACAATGCAAAACGTTATGTTTGGCGTAAAAGCAACACAGCTCATCACCCTGAACACAACATCCCCACTGTCGAACATGGTGGTGGCAGCATCATGGTTTGGGCCTGCTTTTCTTCAGCAGGGACAGGGAAGATGATTAAAATTGATGGGAAGATGGATGGAGCCAAATACAGGACCATTCTGGAAGAAAACCTGATGGAGTCTGCAAAAGACCTGAGACTGGGATGGAGATTTGTCTTCCAACAAGACAATGATCCAAAACATAAAGCAAAATCTACAATGGAATGGTTCAAAAATAAACATATCCAGGTGTTAGAATGGCCAAGTCAAAGTCCAGACCTGAATCCAATCAAGAATCTGTGGAAAGAACTGAAAAATGCTGTTCACAAATGCTCTCCATCCAACCTCACTGAGCTCGAGCTGTTTTGCAGGAATGGGAAAACATTTCAGTCTCTCGATGTGCAAAACTGATAGAGACATACCCCAAGCGATTTACAGCTGTAATCGCAGCAAAAGGTGGCGCTACAAAATATTAACTTAATTTTGCACGCCCAATTTTTCAGTTTTTGATTTGTTAAAAAGTTTGAAATATCCAATAAATGTCGTTCCACTTCATGATTGTGTCCCACTTGTTGTTGATTCTTCACAAAAAAATACAGTTTTATATCTTTATGTTTGAAGCCTGAAATGTGGCAAAAGGTCGCAAAGTTCAAGGGGGCCGAATACTTTCGCAAGGCACTGTGTATATATATATATATATATATATATGTATATACTGTATATACAGTACCAGTCAAAAGTTTGGACACACCTACTCATTCAAGGGTTTTTCATTATTTTGACAATTTTTTACATTGTAGAATAATAGTGAAGACATCAAAACTATGAAATAACACATATGGAATCATGTAATAACTAAAAAAGTGTTAACTAAAATATATTTGAGGTTTGAGATTCTTCAAAGTGGCCACCTCCTGTCTTGATGGCAGCTAGCCTTTATGTACTTTGTTGGTTACTACATGATTCCATATATATTATTCCACAATGTAGAAAATATTCTAAATAAATAAAAACCCTTGGTCTGTCCAGATTACCGACTGGTTTAGGTTTGTCCAGATTACCGGTAGGTCCAGCTCTGTCCAGATTACCGCTTGGTCCAGCTCTGTCCAGATTACCGCTTGGTCCAGCTCTGTCCAGATTACCGGCTGGTCCAGGTTTGTCCAGATTACCGGTTGGTCCAGGTTTGTCCAGATTACCGGTTGGTCCAGGTCTGTCCAGATTACGGGCTGGTCCAGCTCTGTCCAGATTACCGGCTGGTCCAGGATTGTCCAGATTACCGGTTGGTCCAGCTCTGTCCAGATTACCGGTTGGTCCAGGATTGTCCAGATTACCGGTTGGTCCAGGATTGTCCAGATTACCGGTTGGTCCAGGTCTGTCTCAACTAAGAAAGCTCAGTCAGAGACCGGGAAACACTTCTGCTTCAGACTCAGACATTGTTTGGGTTGGACTCCAGTCTCTCATCACAAAGAAACATTGGAGAGACATTTATAGTAGGACTTTTCCTTGCTGATGCCGAAGTTCAACCAGTTGTTAACAATGAGCTCAGTAGATCAGTAGTGTGTATCATTGTCTTACAGCTGTGTAGTGCGTCCAGATCACGGTACGATGTAACTCATTTTGTCTTTCTGTTTTCCAGGTCCTCGCCAATCTGGTTTTGGAGGAGCTACAGCCCTCTCTACAGACAGAACTGCTGGCCAGACTAAAGGGAAAGAAAGCAGGGAGGAAGAGAGTCTGGTTCACCGTGAGTGAATGAACTTCTCAGATCCTTTATTCAGAAAGTCCTACGGTAATGTTATAGTGAACTGGTTCTTTAGCTCTGAGTTCTGTTGTCCTGTAGGGATCTCTGCTCTATACTGCCCCCTGATGTTCAGTCTATAACCTGGTCCTGGATCAGCTAACAGAGGGTCTATGCATTCTGTACTCAGCTGTGTTCTGTTGTCCCCCCATACGTTGGAGGCAGTCTATAACCTGGTCCTGGATCAGCTAACAGAGGGTCTATGCATTCTGTACTCAGCTATGTTCTGTTGTCCCCCCATACGTTGGAGGCAGTCTATAACCTGGTCCTGGATCAGCTAACAGAGGGTCTATGCAGTCTGTACTCAGCTATGTTCTGTTGTCCCCACAGACGTTGGAAGCCGCGTACCACCTGGTCCAGGATCAGCTGAGGGAGGGTCTGAAGGGACTGAAGGAGGAGTGTAATGAGACAGCCAGGTCTCATGAAGCTCTGCTTCGCTCTGATATGGACCAGATAGCCAGTTCTAGAAAATTCCTGCAGGCCAAGCTACAAGGTACAATAGCATGATGGGGATCTACAGATGTGGTAGCCTGGCATCAAACACGGGTCGAGAATGAATTGTGGTGTAAAGGAGAAACCTTAGTAACAAAGAACTAACACCTTAGGATCCGAGGCAGGATATTGTGGGACCTGAATGAATGGAAAAGCAACAGTTATTGGGACAGTAGTTGTGATGAGCAGACATGGGATTACTATATCTAAACTGTCGTTCCATCTCGGTCCCCACAGCCTCCGTCAGTGATCCAGCAGCAAAGTTCTGCAGTGAGAACGTGTCTCCGTACCTGGCGTCCATCTTGGAAGAGCTGATGTCTCCGGTGACGGGGGGCTTCCAGGGGGTCCGGCTTCTCCTGGAGGGGGAGATGAACACTCTCTGCCTGGGCTTCCCCGAGGGAGCGGGGCAGGAGGGGTTAAACCAGGTAAGAAGGTGTTGGTGGAGCAAAAGATGGTCAAGTTCCCTCGCATAAGAGTGAACAACTGAAGCGTGAACAACAAATAATCTTATTGCTTGAGGTGAATCACGCTAATGTCTAATAGTATGTGTGTTATAGCGTGTGTTGCCTCTCTCTCTCTCTTTCTCTCTCCCCAGGCACTGGGTCAGATGTGTCAGGCAAGTCTGGAAGAGTGTTACCAGAAAGTGGAAGTCCTGACAGAACAGCTTCAGGAACTCAGGCATCGCTTCAAGTTCTCCAACTCAGTTCGTCTGATCCACTGCACGCAGATAGACATGCAACAGGTTAGTTCTGATCCACTGCACGCAGATAGACATGCAACAGGTTAGTTCTGATCCACTGCACGCAGATAGACATGCAACAGGTTAGTTCTGATCCACAGCATACAGATAGACATGCAACAGGTTAGTTCTGATCCACAGCGTACAGATAGACATGCAACAGATTAGACAGATACTGTAGGACATGTCAAAAGTAGACCTAGACTTGACAAAAAACGAACTCTGTCGTTAATCTCTTTTCTGTATATTCTACAACCATTTCCTCACATCTCAGATTTGGATCAGATGTTATCCTGTGTGGTTCTGTGTTGTAGCTGATGGAGAATGCTGTGTGGTTCTGTGTTGTAGCTGATGGAGAATGCTGTGTGGTTCTGTGTTGTAGCTGATGGAGAATGCTGTGTGGTTCTGTGTTGTAGCTGATGGAGAATGCTGTGTGTTTCTGTCTTGTAGCTGATGGAGAATGCTGTGTGGTTCTGTGTTGTAGCTGATGGAGAATGCTGTGTGGTTCTGTGTTGTAGCTGATGGAGAATGCTGGGTGGTTCTGTGTTGTAGCTGATGGAGAATGCTGTGTGTTTCTGTCTTGTAGCTGATGGAGAATGCTGTGTGGTTCTGTGTTGTAGCTGATGGAGAATGCTGTGTGTTTCTGTCTTGTTGTAGCTGACAGAGAATGCTGTGTGGTTCTGTCTTGTAACTGATGGAGAATGCTGTGTGTTTCTGTCTTGTTGTAGCTGATGGAGAATGCTGTGTGTTTCTGTCTTGTAGCTGAAGGAGAATACTGTGTGGTTCTGTGTTGCAGCTGATAGAGAATGCAATGTGGTTATGTCTTGTTGTAACTGATGGAAAATTCTGTGTTGTTGCTGGTAGAGAATGCTGTGTGTTTCTGTGTTGTATCTGACAGAGAATCCTGTGTGGTTCTGTCTTGTTGTAACTGATAGAGAATGCTGTGTGGTTCTGTATTGTAGCTGAAGGAGAATGCTGTGTGGTTCTGTGTTGTAGCTGATAGAGAATGCTGTGTGGTTCTGTGTTGTAGCTGACAGAGAATGCTGGGTGGTTCTGTGTTGTAGCTGATAGAGAATGCTGTGTGTTTCTGTCTTGTAGCTGAAGGAGAATACTGTGTGGTTCTGTGTTGTAGCTGATAGAGAATGCTGTGTGGTTCTGTGTTGTAGCTGATAGAGAATGCTGTGTGTTTCTGTGTTGTAGCTGACAGAGAATGCTGTGTGGTTCTGTCTTGTTGTAACTGATGGAGAATGCTGTGTGGTTCTGTATTGTAGCTGAAGGAGAATGCTGTGTGGTTCTGTGTTGTAGCTGATAGAGAATGCTGTGTGGTTGTGTGTTGTAGCTGATAGAGAATGCTGTGTGGTTCTGTGTTGTAGCTGACAGAGAATGCTGTGTGGTTCTGTGTTGTAGCTGATAGAGAATGCTGTGTGGTTCTGTGTTGTAGCTGACAGAGAATGCTGGGTGGTTCTGTGTTGTAGCTGATAGAGAATGCTGTGTGGTTCTGTGTTGTAGCTGATAGAGAATGCTGTGTGATTATGTCTTGTAAATGATGGAGAATGCTGTGTGGTTCTGTGTTGTAGCTGATAGAGAATGCTGTGTGGTTCTGTGTTGTAGCTGACAGAGAATGCTGTGTGGTTCTGTGTTGTAGCTGATAGAGAATGCTGTGTGGTTCTGTGTTGTATCTGATAGAGAATGCTGTGTGGTTATGTCTTGTTGTAACTGATGGAGAATGCTGTGTGGTTCTGTGTTGTTGCTGGTAGAGAATGATGTGTGGTTCTGTGTTGAAGCTGACAGAGAATGCTGTGTGGTTCTGTGTTGTAGCTGATAGAGAATTCTGTGTGGTTCTGTGTTGTAGCTGATAGAATAGTGTGTGTTTCTGTGTTGTAGCTGATAGAGAATGCTGTGTGGTTCTGTGTTGTAACTGATGGAGAATGCTGTGTGGTTCTGTGTTGTAGCTGATAGAGAATGCTGTGTGGTTCTGTGTTGTAGCTGACAGAGAATGCAGGGTGGTTCTGTGTTGTAGCTAATAGAGAATGCTGTGTGTTTCTGTCTTGTAGCTGAAGGAGAATACTGTGTGGTTCTGTGTTGTAGCTGATAGAGAATGCTGTGTGGTTCTGTGTTGTAGCTGATTGAGAATGCTGTGTGTTTCTGTGTTGTAGCTGACAGAGAATGCTGTGTGGTTCTGTCTTGTTGTAACTGATGGAGAATGCTGTGTGGTTCTGTATTGTAGCTGAAGGAGAATGCTGTGTGGTTCTGTGTTGTAGCTGATAGAGAATGCTGTGTGGTTGTGTGTTGTAGCTGATAGAGAATGCTGTGTGGTTCTGTGTTGTAGCTGACAGAGAATGCTGTGTGGTTCTGTGTTGTAGCTGATAGAGAATGCTGTGTGGTTCTGTGTTGTAGTTGACAGAGAATGCTGGGTGGTTCTGTGTTGTAGCTGATAGAGAATGCTGTGTGGTTCTGTGTTGTAGCTGATAGAGAATGCTGTGTGATTATGTCTTGTAAATGATGGAGAATGCTGTGTGGTTCTGTGTTGTAGCTGATAGAGAATGCTGTGTGGTTCTGTGTTGTAGCTGACAAAGAATGCTGTGTGGTTCTGTGTTGTAGCTGACAGAGAATGCTGTGTGGTTCTGTGTTGTAGCTGATAGAGAATGCTGTGTGGTTCTGTGTTGTAGCTGATAGAGAATGCTGTGTGGTTCTGTGTTGTATCTGATAGAGAATGCTGTGTGGTTATGTCTTGTTGTAACTGATGGAGAATGCTGTGTGGTTCTGTGTTGTTGCTGGTAGAGAATGATGTGTGGTTCTGTGTTGAAGCTGACAGAGAATGCTGTGTGGTTCTGTGTTGTAGCTGATAGAGAATTCTGTGTGGTTCTGTGTTGTAGCTGATAGAATAGTGTGTGTTTCTGTGTTGTAGCTGATAGAGAATGCTGTGTGGTTCTGTGTTGTAACTGATGGAGAATGCTGTGTGGTTCTGTGTTGTAGCTGATAGAGAATGCTGTGTGGTTCTGTGTTGTAGCTGACAGAGAATGCAGGGTGGTTCTGTGTTGTAGCTAATAGAGAATGCTGTGTGTTTCTGTCTTGTAGCTGAAGGAGAATACTGTGTGGTTCTGTGTTGTAGCTGATAGAGAATGCTGTGTGGTTCTGTGTTGTAGCTGATTGAGAATGCTGTGTGTTTCTGTGTTGTAGCTGACAGAGAATGCTGTGTGGTTCTGTCTTGTTGTAACTGATGGAGAATGCTGTGTGGTTCTGTGTTGTAGCTGATAGAGAATGCTGTGTGGTTCTGTGTTGTAGCTGACAGAGAATGCTGGGTGGTTCTGTGTTGTAGCTGATAGAGAATGCTGTGTGATTATGTCTTGTAAATGATGAAGAATGCTGTGTGGTTCTGTGTTGTAGCTGATAGAGAATGCTGTGTGGTTCTGTGTTGTAGCTGACAAAGAATGCTGTGTGGTTCTGTGTTGTAGCTGACAGAGAATGCTGTGTGGTTCTGTGTTGTATCTGATAGAGAATGCTGTGTGGTTATGTCTTGTTGTAACTGATGGAGAATGCTGTGTGGTTCTGTGTTGTTGCTGGTAGAGAATGATGTGTGGTTCTGTGTTGAAGCTGACAGAGAATGCTGTGTGGTTCTGTGTTGTAGCTGATAGAGAATTCTGTGTGGTTCTGTGTTGTAGCTGATAGAATAGTGTGTGTTTCTGTGTTGTAGCTGATAGAGAATGCTGTGTGGTTCTGTGTTGTAACTGATGGAGAATGCTGTGTGTTTCTGTGTTGTAGCTGATGGAGAATGCTGCGTGGTTCTGTGTTGTAGCTGATAGAGAATGCCGTGTGGTTCTGTGTTGTCGCTGATAGAGAATGCTGCGTGGTTCTGTGTTGTAGCTGATGGAGAATGCTGTGTGTTTCTGTGTTGTAGCTGATAGAGAATGCTGTGTGTTTCTGTGTTGTAGCTGATAGAGAATGCCGTGTGGTTCTGTGTTGTCGCTGATAGAGAATGCTGTGTGGTTCTGTGTTGTAGCTGATAGAGAATGCTGTGTGTTTCTGTGTTGTAGCTGATAGAGAATGCTGTGTGGTTCTGTGTTGTAGCTGATAGAGAATGCTGTGTGATTATGTCTTGTAAATGATGGAGAATGCTGTGTGGTTCTGTGTTGTAGCTGATAGAGAATGCTGTGTGGTTCTGTGTTGTAGCTGACAAAGAATGCTGTGTGGTTCTGTGTTGTAGCTGACAGAGAATGCTGTGTGGTTCTGTGTTGTAGCTGATAGAGAATGCTGTGTGGTTCTGTGTTGTATCTGATAGAGAATGCTGTGTGGTTATGTCTTGTTGTAACTGATGGAGAATGCTGTGTGGTTCTGTGTTGTTGCTGGTAGAGAATGATGTGTGGTTCTGTGTTGAAGCTGACAGAGAATGCTGTGTGGTTCTGTGTTGTAGCTGATAGAGAATTCTGTGTGGTTCTGTGTTGTAGCTGATAGAATAGTGTGTGTTTCTGTGTTGTAGCTGATAGAGAATGCTGTGTGGTTCTGTGTTGTAACTGATGGAGAATGCTGTGTGGTTCTGTGTTGTAGCTGATAGAGAATGCTGTGTGGTTCTGTGTTGTAACTGATGGAGAATGCTGTGTGTTTCTGTGTTGTAGCTGATGGAGAATGCTGCGTGGTTCTGTGTTGTAGCTGATAGAATAGTGTGTGTTTCTGTGTTGTAGCTGATAGAGAATGCTGTGTGGTTCTGTGTTGTAACTGATGGAGAATGCTGTGTGGTTCTGTGTTGTAGCTGATAGAGAATGCTGTGTGGTTCTGTGTTGTAACTGATGGAGAATGCTGTGTGTTTCTGTGTTGTAGCTGATGGAGAATGCTGCGTGGTTCTGTGTTGTAGCTGATAGAGAATGCTGTGTGGTTCTGTGTTGTCGCTGATAGAGAATGCTGTGTGGTTCTGTGTTGTAGCTGATGGAGAATGCCGTGTACACCTTTAAATTGCTCCTCCAGAGCTCACTGAAAGACAACACTTCCAAACTCACCTCAGCCATGGAGAAAGCAAAGCTCAGAGTCCTCAAGGTGAGATAACAGACAGAGCTTCATACCTCCTGACTTCTGTCTGTAGCTCCATATCTACTGCCTTCTGACTGTAGCTCCATACCTCCTGCCTTCTGTCTGTAGCTTCGTACCTACTGCCTTCTGACTGTAGCTTCATACCTCCTGCCTTCTGACTGTAGATGTAGACCTGCCTTCTGATTGTAGCTCCATACCTCCTGCCTTCTGTCTGTAGCTTCACACCTCCTGCCTTCTGACTGTAGATTCACACCTCCTGCCTTCTGACTGAAGATTCAAACCTCCTGCCTTCTGACTATAGATTCACACCTCCTGCCTTCTGACTGTAGATTCACACCTCCTGCCTTCTGACTGTAGATTCACACCTCCTGCCTTCTGACTGTAGCTCCATACCTCCTGCCTTCTGACTGTAGAATCACACCTCCTGCCTTCTGACTGTAGATTCACACCTCCTAGCCTCTGACTGTAGCTCCATATCTCCTGCCTTCTGACTGTAGATTCACACCTCCTGCCTTCTGACTGTAGATTCACACCTCCTGCCTTCTGACTGTAGATTCACACCTCCTGCCTTCTGTCTGTAGCTTCATACCTCCTGCCTTCTGACTGTAGCTTCATACCTCCTGCCTTCTGACTGTAGCTTCATACCTCCTGCCTTCTGACTGTAGCTCCATACCTCCTGCCTTCTGACTGTAGATTCACACCTCCTGCCTTCTGACTGTAGATTCACACCTCCTGGCCTCTGACTGTAGCTCCATATCTCCTGCCTTCTGACTGTAGCTCCATATCTCCTGCCTTCTGACTGTAGATTCACACCTCCTGCCTTCTGACTGTAGATTCACACCTCCTGCCTTCTGTCTGTAGCTTCGTACCTACTTCCTTCTGACTGTAGCTTCACACCTCCTGCCTTCTGACTGTAGCTTCATACCTCCTGCCTTCTGACTGTAGCTTCATACCTCCTGCCTTCTGACTAGATTCACACCTCCTGCCTTCTGTCTGTAGCTTCATACCCCCTTCCTTCTGTCTGTAGCTTCATACCTCCTGCCTTCTGTCTGTAGCTTCATACCTCCTGCCTTCTGACTGTAGCTTCATACCTCCTGCCTTCTGACTGTAGCTCCATACCTCTTGCCTTCTGTCTGTAGCTTCATACCTCCTGCCTTCTGACTGTAGCTTCATACCTCCTGCCTTCTGTCTGTAGCTCCATATCTCCTGCCTTCTGACTGTAGATTCACACCTCCTGCCTTCTGACTGTAGATTCACACCTCCTGCCTTCTGACTGTAGATTCACACCTCCTGCTTTCTGACTGTAGCTCCATACCTCCTGCCTTCTGACTGTAGATTCACACCTCCTGCCTTCTGACTGTAGATTCACACCTCCTGCCTTCTGACTGTAGCTTCATACCTACTGCCTTCTGACTGTAGCTTCACACCTCCTGCCTTCTGACTGTAGCTTCATACCTCCTGCCTTCTGACTGTAGCTTCATACCTCCTGCCTTCTGACTGTAGATTCATACCTCCTGCCTTCTGTCTGTAGCTTCATACCCCCTTCCTTCTGTCTGTAGCTTCACACCTCCTGCCTTCTGACTGTAGCTTCATACCTCCTGCCTTCTGACTGTAGCTTCATACCTCCTGCCTTCTGACTGTAGCTCCATACCTCTTGCCTTCTGATTGTACGATGCAACACTCCCCTACCTGCTGTAGCTCCATACCTCCTGCCTTCTGACTGTAGCTTCATACCTCCTGCCTTCTGACTGTAGATTCACACCTCCTGCCTTCTGTCTGTAGCTTCATACCCCCTTCCTTCTGTCTGTAGCTTCATACCTCCTGCCTTCTGACTGTAGCTTCATACCTCCTGCCTTCTGACTGTAGATTCACACCTCCTGCCTTCTGACTGTAGATTCACACCTCCTGCCTTCTGACTGTAGATTCACACCTCCTGCCTTCTGTCTGTAGCTTCACACCTCCTGCCTTCTGTCTGTAGCTTCATACCCCCTTCCTTCTGTCTGTAGCTTCATACCTCCTGCCTTCTGTCTGTAGCTTCATACCTCCTGCCTTCTGACTGTAGCTTCATACCTCCTGCCTTCTGACTGTAGATTCACACCTCCTGCCTTCTGTCTGTAGCTTCACACCTCCTGCCTTCTGACTGTAGATTCACACCTCCTGCCTTCTGTCTGTAGCTTCATACCTCCTGCCTTCTGACTGTAGCTTCATACCTCCTGCCTTCTGACTGTAGCTTCATACCTCCTGCCTTCTGACTGTAGATTCACACCTCCTGCCTTCTGATTGTACGATGCAACACCCCCCTACCTGCTGTAGTACTTTCAGTGAATTCATAGTTGACTAGGAGAAACTCAGCCTTGGTTATTCTGTCTCTGTGTGTGGTTGTCTTGTTGTGTGGTTGTCTTGTTGTGTGGTTGTCTTGTTGTCTTGTGTGGTTGTCTTGTTGTGTGGTTGTCTTGTGTGGTTGTCTTGTTGTGTGGTTGTCTTGTTGTGTGGTTGTCTTGTTGTGTGGTTGTCTTGTTGTGTGGTTGTCTTGTTGTGGTTGTCTTGTTGTGTGGTTGTCTTGTTGTGTGGTTGTCTTGTGTGGTTGTCTTGTTGTGGTTGTCTTGTGTGGTTGTCTAGTTGTGGTTGTCTTGTTGTCTTGTTGTGTGGTTGTCTTGTTGTGTGGTTGTCTTGTTGTGTGGTTGTCTTGTTGTGTGGTTGTCTTGTTGTGGTTGTCTTGTTGTGTGGTTGTCTTGTTGTGTGGTTGTCTTGTTGTCTTGTGTGGTTGTCTTGTTGTGGTTGTGTGGTTGTCTTGTTGTCTTGTTGTGTGGTTGTCTTGTTGTGGTTGTCTTGTTGTCTTGTTGTGTGGTTGTCTTGTCTTGTTGTGTGGTTTCTTGTTGTGTGGTTGTCTTGTTGTGTGGTTGTCTTGTTGTGGTTGTCTTGTTGTCTTGTTGTGTGGTTGTCTTGTTGTGTGGTTGTCTTGTTGTCTTGTGTGGTTGTCTTGTTGTCTTGTGTGGTTGTCTTGCTGTGTGGTTGTCTTGTTGTGTTGTTGTGTGGTTGTCTTGTTGTGTGGTTGTCTTGTTGTGGTTGTCTTGTCTTGTTGTCTTGTTGTGTGGTTGTCTTGTTGTGTGGTTGTCTTGTTGTCTTGTTGTGTGGTTGTCTTGTTGTGTGGTTGTCTTGTTGTGGTTGTCTTGTTGTGTGGTTGTCTTGTTGTGTGGTTGTCTTGTTGTGTGGTTGTCTTGTTGTGGTTGTCTTGTTGTGTGGTTGTCTTGTTGTGTGGTTGTCTTGTTGTGGTTGTCTTGTTGTGTGGTTGTCTTGTGTGGTTGTCTTGTTGTGTGGTTGTCTTGTTGTGATTAATTGGTTGGTTGGTTAGATTTATGGATTGATTGGTTCATTGATTAGTTGATGGATTGATTGATTGTTTTATTGATTGATTGATGCATCTTTCCTTTAGCAATATGTCTATAACAGGGTGTAGAGTCTCGTAATATTCTTGTTCTGTGGTTGTTCCCTGCAGCAATATGACCATGACAGTAGCACGGTGAGGAAGAGGATCTTTCAGAAGGCTCTGGTTGACATCGCACTTCCTGCTATCAGGAGGAACCTGGCTCCGGCACACAAACCGGTATGTACGCTGGTAACATTTTGTCTCTTTATATCAGTCATTATATGCTAGATATATCCCAGGGCTGATGGTCTCAGTCCATCCACATCTCACCCTATCAAATTAAAGTAACGTTGGAGCAGGTACTGTTAGTTCATTGGAATATAAACCGTGAAACCAACACTTTACAGGACCTGCAGAAGTTGGACCAGTACATCTTTGCTGATTACACCAACTTCATCAAAGTGGAAAACATTTATGAAGATATTCTACTGAACATTCTGACCATTGAGGTGGACAAAGGTGAGTTTACCTGCTTCTGTCTGTCATCCAGGGACCAGGATTCTCTTTATATATACAGCCATGTGTTTTTCCATCATTGTTAGCCTGCCACACACACACAATACGATGCATTTATTAAACATAAGAATGAGTGTGAGTTTTTATCACAACCCGGCTCGTGAGAAGTGACAAAGAGCTCTTATAGGACCAGGGCACAAATAATAATAATCAATCATTTTGCTCTTTATTTAACCATCTTACATATCAAACCTTAATTGTTCATCTAAAATGGTGAATAACTCACCACAGGTTAATGAGAAGGGTGTGAATAACTCACCACAGGTTAATGAGAAGGGTGTGAATAACTCACCACAGGTTAATGAGAAGGGTGTGAATAACTCACCACAGGTTAATGAGAAGGGTGTGAATAACTCACCACAGGTTAATGAGAAGGGTGTGAATAACTCACCACAGGTTAATGAGAAGGGTGTGAATAACTCACCACAGGTTAATGAGAAGGGTGTGAATAACTCACCACAGGTTAATGAGAAGGGTGTGAATAACTCACCACAGGTTAATGAGAAGGGTGTGAATAACTCACCACAGGTTAATGAGAAGGGTGTGAATAACTCACCACAGGTTAATGAGAAGGGTGTGAATAACTCACCACAGGTTAATGAGAAGGGTGTGAATAACTCACCACAGGTTAATGAGAAGGGTGTGAATAACTCACCACAGGTTAATGAGAAGGGTGTGAATAACTCACCACAGGTTAATGAGAAGGGTGTGAATAACTCACCACAGGTTAATGAGAAGGGTGTGAATAACTCACCACAGGTTAATGAGAAGGGTGTGAATAACTCACCACAGGTTAATGAGAAGGGTATGCTTGAAAGGATGCACATAACTCTGCAATGTTGGGTTGTATTGGAGAGAGATCTCAGTCTTTAAATCATTTTCCACACACAGTCTGTGCCTGTATTTAGTTTCCATGCTAGTGAGGGCCGAGAATCCACTCTCACATAGGTACGTGGTTGCAATTTGTTTCCACGCTCCAAATTCAGTGAGAAGAGCACATATCATGGTGATTTGATTAGGCCTATTCATTGCCTGTCATGAAGAATAAGACCAGTTACGACCATCGCTGATCACTCATAAAAAGGAGAGGAAATCTTCATTTAATTACTCCTCCTATAAGCTCCCCTGAAATATTGCAAGGCTCTCAAGAAAATAGCAATTCATCCAAAACTGGGGGTTAACAGCTAATGGTGAACAATCAAAAATGATCCTCATTATGTGCCCCTGCACAAAGGGATTAATTAAGGGTTATTAATCTGGGATAATCGTGATTAACATGTGGATGATAGCAGATATTTTTGTTCATCCTGTCGACAACATGAAAGGCCAAACAAAGGTCAAGTGTCACAATCACATTCAGGGCATGAAAGGGATAACGAATACAGTGTCATACGTTTCGGGAAAGTACCTGCGTAATTGTGCACCCAACTCACTCAGGTGCTTCGCATTTGACATTGTCCGTTAGCTTGAGTTCAATGATGGAAAGACCTGTGTGTTGTCCTTGTTAATGCAGACAGAGAAGAGTTCCAACTTCTCAATCATAGCCTCAATTTTGTCCCACACATTGAATATAGTTGCGGAGAGTCCCTGTAATCCTAGATTCAGATCATTCAGGCGAGACAAAACATCACCCAGACAGGCCAGTCGTGTGAGAAACTCGTCATCAATAATTGTTTCAAAGCATCTCCTGCCATGTCCCTGATGCATCATAAAACAGTGTTGTTTGATGAAGACATTGTCTGTATAGTTTTTTGAGCCTTTTCCCCCAGCATTGTCCCAGCCATATCCGCGGCAGCAGGAAGAATGAAGTCCTCCACAATAGTATGGGGCTTGCCTGTCCTTGCCACTCGGTAGCTCACCATATAGTAGCTCACCATATAGTAGCTCACCATATAGTAGCTCACCATATAGTAGCTCACCATATAGTAGCTCACCATATAGTAGCTCACCATATAAGATGTGTCACTGCCTAATCTTAGTTATCTTAGTTTTCTTTATTATTTTGGTTAGGTCAAGGTGTGACGGTGGTTTGTTTAGTTTTTGTATTGTTTATTTTTTTGTATGTCTAGGGGTTTATATGTCTATGGTTGCCTAGAGTGGTTCTCAATCAGAGGCAGCTGTTTATCGTTGTCTCTGATTGGGGACCATATTTAGGTAGCCATATTCCTTGGGTAGTTTGTGGGTTCTTATTCTATGTTTAGTTGCCTGTCTGCCATATTAGCTTCACGGTTCGTTTTGTTATTCTGTATAGTTTGTTCAGTGTTCGTTCTTTCATTGAAGAAGTATGTAAGCATACCACGCTGCGCCTTGGTCTCCTCCATATGACGGCCGTGACAAGATGCTTCTAGACCTTTCTTATTAATGGATTCTGTTGCTTTCATACGTCTTACTACTCGAAAGACGTCTTTATTCTCGCTCAAAGAACTCCTGTGTCTTATTTTTCAAACTGTCATGTTTCATTTCTAAATGTCTGAGTGAAGGTTTTCTGTGAGAGAGTAACGGCTAATGTGATTGGATGTTAACTATTTGACTAGGTTACCTGTATTTGACTTTTTTTTCCCACCTTTATTTAACCAGGTAGGCTAGTTGAGAACACCTTTATTTAACCAGGTAGGCCAGTTGAGAACACCTTTATTTAACCAGGTAGGCCAGTTGAGAACACCTTTATTTAACCAGGTAGGCCAGTTGAGAACACCTTTATTTAACCAGGTAGGCTAGTTGAGAACACCTTTATTTAACCAGGTAGGCCAGTTGAGAACACCTTTATTTAACCAGGTAGGCCAGTTGAGAACACCTTTATTTAACCAGGTAGGCTAGTTGAGAACACCTTTATTTAACCAGGTAGGCCAGTTGAGAACACCTTTATTTAACCAGGTAGGCTAGTTGAGAACACCTTTATTTAACCAGGTAGGCTAGTTGAGAACACCTTTATTTAACCAGGTAGGCTAGTTGAGAACACCTTTATTTAACCAGGTAGGCCAGTTGAGAACACCTTTATTTAACCAGGTAGGCCAGTTGAGAACACCTTTATTTAACCAGGTAGGCTAGTTGAGAACACCTTTATTTAACCAGGTAGGCCAGTTGAGAACACCTTTATTTAACCAGGTAGGCCAGTTGAGAACACCTTTATTTAACCAGGTAGGCTAGTTGAGAACACCTTTATTTAACCAGGTAGGCCAGTTGAGAACACCTTTATTTAACCAGGTAGGCCAGTTGAGAACACCTTTATTTAACCAGGTAGGCCAGTTGAGAACACCTTTATTTAACCAGGTAGGCTAGTTGAGAACACCTTTATTTAACCAGGTAGGCTAGTTGAGAACACCTTTATTTAACCAGGTAGGCTAGTTGAGAACACCTTTATTTAACCAGGTAGGCTAGTTGAGAACACCTTTATTTAACCAGGTAGGCCAGTTGAGAACACCTTTATTCAACCAGGTAGGCTAGTTGAGAACACCTTTATTTAACCAGGTAGGCTAGTTGAGAACACCTTTATTTAACCAGGTAGGCCAGTTGAGAACACCTTTATTCAACCAGGTAGGCTAGTTGAGAACACCTTTATTCAACCAGGTAGGCCAGTTGAGAACACCTTTATTTAACCAGGTAGGCTAGTTGAGAACACCTTTATTTAACCAGGTAGGCCAGTTGAGAACACCTTTATTTAACCAGGTAGGCCAGTTGAGAACACCTTTATTTAACCAGGTAGGCTAGTTGAGAACACCTTTATTTAACCAGGTAGGCCAGTTGAGAACACCTTTATTTAACCAGGTAGGCCAGTTGAGAACACCTTTATTTAACCAGGTAGGCTAGTTGAGAACACCTTTATTTAACCAGGTAGGCTAGTTGAGAACACCTTTATTTAACCAGGTAGGCCAGTTGAGAACACCTTTATTTAACCAGGTAGGCCAGTTGAGAACACCTTTATTTAACCAGGTAGGCCAGTTGAGAACACCTTTATTTAACCAGGTAGGCTAGCTGAGAACACCTTTATTTAACCAGGTAGGCTAGTTGAGAACACCTTTATTTAACCAGGTAGGCTAGTTGAGAACACCTTTATTTAACCAGGTAGGCTAGTTGAGAACACCGTTATTTAACCAGGTAGGCTAGTTGAGAACACCTTTATTTAACCAGGTAGGCTAGTTGAGAACACCTTTATTTAACCAGGTAGGCTAGTTGAGAACACCTTTATTTAACCAGGTAGGCTAGTTGAGAACACCTTTATTTAACCAGGTAGGCCAGTTGAGAACACCTTTATTTAACCAGGTAGGCTAGTTGAGAACACCTTTATTTAACCAGGTAGGCTAGTTGAGAACACCTTTATTTAACCAGGTAGGCTAGTTGAGAACACCTTTATTTAACCAGGTAGGCTAGTTGAGAACACCTTTATTTAACCAGGTAGGCCAGTTGAGAACACCTTTATTTAACCAGGTAGGCCAGTTGAGAACACCTTTATTTAACCAGGTAGGCTAGTTGAGAACAAGTTCTCATTTGCAACTGCGACCTGGCCAAGATAAAGCATAGCAGTGTGAACAGACAACACAGAGTTGCACATGGAGTAAACAATTAACAAGTCAATAACACAGTAGAAAAAAAGGGAGTCTATATACATTGTGTGCAAAAGGCATGAGGAGGTAGGCGAATAATTACAATTTTGCAGATTAACACTGGAGTGATAAATGATCAGATGGTCATGTACAGGTAGAGATATTGGTGTGCAAAAGAGCAGAAAAGTAAATAAATAAAAAACAGTATAAAAACAGTATGGGAATGAGGTAGGTGAAAATGGGTGGGCTATTTACCAATAGACTATGTACAGCTGCAGCGATCGGTTAGCTGCTCGGATAGCTGATGTTTGAAGTTGGTGAGGGAGATAAAAGTCTCCAACTTCAGCGATTTTTGCAATTTGTTCCAGTCACAGGCAGCAGAGTACTGGAACGAAAGGCGGCCAAATGAGGTGTTGGCTTTAGGGATGATCAGTGAGATACACCTGCTGGAGCGCGTGCTACGGGTGGGTGTTGCCATCGTGACCAGTGAACTGAGATAAGGCGGAGCTTTACCTAGCATGGACTTGTAGATGACCGGGAGCCAGTGAGTCTGGCGACGAATATGTAGTGAGGGCCAGCCGACTAGAGCATACAAGTCACAGTGGTGGGTGGTATAAGGTGCTTTAGTGACAAAACGGATGGCACTGTGATAGACTGCATCCAGTTTGCTGAGTAGAGTGTTGGAAGCCATTTTGTAGATGACATCGCCGAAGTCGAGGATCGGTAGGATAGTCAGTTTTACTAGGGTAAGCTTGGCGGCGTGAGTGAAGGAGGCTTTGTTGCAGAATAGAAAGCCGACTCTTGATTTGATTTTCGATTGGAGATGTTTGATATGAGTCTGGAAGGAGAGTTTGCAGTCTAGCCAGACACCTAGGTACTTATAGATGTCCACATATTCAAGGTCGGAACCATCCAGGGTGGTGATGCTAGTCGGGCATGCGGGTGCAGGCAGCGATCGGTTGAAAAGCATGCATTTGGTTTTAATCGCGTTTAAGAGCAGTTGGAGGCCACGGAAGGAGTGCTGTATGGCATTGAAGCTCGTTTGGAGGTTAGATAGCACAGTGTCCAATGACGGGCCAAAAGTATATAGAATGGTGTCGTCTGCGTAGAGGTGGATCAGGGAATCGCCCGCAGCAAGAGCAACATCATTGATATACACAGAGAAAAGAGTCGGCCCGAGAATTGAACCCTGTATAACAGCATTACCCTCTTGTATACCCTGTATAGCACCATTACCCTCTTGTATACCCTGTATAGCACCATTACCCTCTTGTATACCCTGTATAGCGCCATTACCCTCTTGTATACCCTGTATAGCGCCATTACCCTCTTGTATAACACCATTACCCTCTTGTATACCCTGTATAACAACATTACCCTCTTGTATACCCTGTATAGCACCATTACCCTCTTGTATAACACCATTACCCTCTTGTATACCCTGCATAATACCATTACCCTCTTGTATAACACCATTACCCTCTTGTATACCCTGTATAACACCATTACCCTCTTGTATAGCACCATTACCCTCTTGTATACCCTGTATAGCACCATTACCCTCTTGTATACCCTGTATAGCGCCATTACCCTCTTGTATAACACCATTACCCTCTTGTATACCCTGTATAACAACATTACCCTCTTGTATACCCTGTATAGCACCATTACCCTCTTGTATAACACCATTACCCTCTTGTATACCCTGCATAATACCATTACCCTCTTGTATAACACCATTACCCTCTTGTATACCCTGTATAACACCATTACCCTCTTGTATAGCACCATTACCCTCTTGTATACCCTGTATAGCACCATTACCCTCCTGTATAACAGCATTACCCTCGTGTATACCCTGTATAACACCATTACCCTCTTGTATACCCTGCATTACAGCATTACCCTCTTGTATACCCTTTATAGCACCATTACCCTCTTGTATACCCTGCATTACAGCATTACCCTCCTGTATAACACCATTGCCCTCTTGTATACCCTGTATAACAGCATTACCCTATTGTATACCCTGTATAGCACCATTACCCTCCTGTATAACACCATTACCCTCTTGTATACCCTGTATAGCACCATTACCCTCCTGTATAACACCATTACCCTCTTGTATACCCTGTATAGCACCATTACCCTCGTGTATAACACCATTACCCTCTTGTATACCACCATTACCCTCTTGTATAACCTGTATAACACCATTACCCTCTTGTATACCCTGTATAGCGCCATTACCCTCTTGTATAAAACCATTACCCTCTTGTATAACACCATTACCCTCTTGTATACCCTGTATAGCAATATCACCCTCTTGTATAAAACCATTACCCTCTTGTATACCCTGTATAACACCATTACCCTATTGTATACCTTGTATAACACCATTACCCTCTTGTATACCCTGTATAACACCATTACCCTCTTGTATAACACCATTACCCTCTTGTATACCCTGTATAACACCATTACCCTCCTGTATAACACCATTACCCTCTTGTATACCCTGTATAACACCATTACCCTCTTGTATACCCTGTATAGCACCATTACCCTCCTGTATAACACCATTACCCTCTTGTATACCCTGTATAGCACCATTACCCTCGTGTATAACACCATTACCCTCTTGTATACCCTGTATAACACCGTTACCCTCTTGTATAACCTGTATAACACCATTACCCTCTTGTATACCCTGTATAGCACCATTACCCTCTTGTATAAAACCATTACCCTCTTGTATAACACCATTACCCTCTTGTATACCCTGTATAGCAATATCACCCTCTTGTATAAAACCATTACCCTCTTGTATACCCTGTATAACACCATTACCCTCTTGTATACCTTGTATAACACCATTACCCTCTTGTATACCCTGTATAACACCATTACCCTCTTGTATAACACCATTACCCTCTTGTATACCCTGTATAACACCATTACCCTCCTGTATAACACCATTACCCTCTTGTATACCCTGTATAACACCATTACCCTCATGTATAACACCATTACCCTCTTGTTTACCCTGTATAACACCATTACCCTCTTGTATAACACAATTACCCTCTTGTTTACCCTGTATAACACCATTACCCTCTTGTTTACCCTATATAACACCATTACCCTCTTGTATAACACCATTACCCTCTTGTATACCCTGTATAGCACCATTACCCTCTTGTATAACACCATTACCATCTTGTATACCCTGTATAACACCATTACCCTCTTGTATAACACCATTACCCTCTTGTATAACACCATTACCCTCTTGTATAACACCATTACCCTCTTGTATACCCGGTATAACACCATTACCCTCTTGTATAGCACCATTACCCTCTTGTATAACACCATTACCCTCTTGTATAACACCATTACCCTCTTGTATAACACCATTACCCTCTTGTATAGCACCATTACCCTCTTGTATAGCACCATTACCCTCTTGTATACCCTGTATAGCACCATTACCCTCTTGTATACCCTGTATAACACCATTATCCTCTTGTATAGCACCATTACCCTCTTGTATACCCTGCATGACATAATTGATTGTATGTACTGTATGCTTCTCCTGTATGAACTGAATCAATTCTTTCTCCTCCCTTTCGGTCTCTCATTTTCTCCAGTGGTGAAAGAAGCTGCCAGTCTGAGGAAGAACAACTTGATGGTGGACAGTACTGACCTGCAGAGTATCAGCCAGAGCAGCCTGACAGACAGGCGCACCCCTCCCCTCTCCGCCCCCGCCAGCCCTGCCAAGATGGCTGTCTCTGGGCTGAGCAGACAGGCAGAGCGAGAACCTTCTCCCCTGGTGCAGAACTTGTCTTCTAGCGCTGGGAGGCTGGAGGTGGAAGGCGGCCCAGTGGCCCCAGATATGGCTGCCCTCACTCCTCCTGTCATTGTCATAACTCCACAAAGTGAGGCTCCAGACCCAGACCCAGCCCCACTCTCACTCCCAGGCCCAGCACATATACTTACCTATACTGCTGATGTCTCTGTAGCAGAGCCTGATACCCCTTCACCTCTACCTGATACCCCTTCACCTCTACCTGATACCCCTTCACCTCTACCTGATACCCCTTCACCTCTACCTGATACCCCTTCACCTCTACCCGATACCCCTTCACCTCTACCCGATACCCCTTCACCTCTACCTGATACCCATTCACCTCTACCTGATACCCCTTCACCTCTACCTGATACCCCTTCACCTCTACCTGATACCCCTTCACCTCTACCTGAAATGTCCTCTGCTGAAAGTGATTACCCTGCTGGTGCTGCCTCAACCAAACCTGATGCTTCCTTAGTCAATCATGACGCCCCTTTGGCCACAATCACACCTTATGCCCCTTCCCCCCAGCCTCCTATTCCTGTGGCTGAACCAGCTCCCCAGACACCGGAAGTTACAGACACAGCCAAAGTATCCCAACCACCAGGAACTGAAGACAAACCAGACACAGTCAAAGCCAGAAACAGCCCAGTGAGTGACAGTGTGTCGGTGTGTGTCGAGGCTCTGTCAGCAGTGAGTATGATTCTTCCTGAGGCCACGGTGCTCTCCACCGGTCAGAGACAGAGACAAGCCACAGACAGAGCAGTCTACCTGAAAACTCCTGCAGGGGTGAAGGAGGGGGCATCTGTACCTCTCACCGTGGACGAGAAGGAAGAGGAGGAAGAACATCTTTGTAAGGAGGCAGAAGCACATCACATGGGTACAGCCCCATCCAACATGGGTACAGGCCCATCCAACATTGGTACAGCCCCATCCAACATTGGTACAGGCCCATCCAACATTGGTACAGCCCCATCCAACATTGGTACAGGCCCATCCAACATTGGTACAGGCCCATCCAACATTGGTACAGGCCCATCCAACATTGGTACAGGCCCATCCAACATTGGTACAGGCCCATCCAACATTGGTACAGGCCCATCCAACATTGGTACAGGCCCATCCAACATTGGTACAGCCCCATCCAACATTGGTACAGGCCCATCCAATATTGGTACAGGCCCATCCAATATTGGTACAGGCCCATCCAACATGGGTACAGGCCCATCAACTGAACCAGCCTCCCAGACTCAGAATGACCTTAACCCCACAGGATCAGAGATGCAGCCTGGAGGCAGTGAGGACAGAGCTGAAGTTACCTCCGTCACTAGAGTTACTGTCACGGAGAGCGAGGGTGCCCTGCTTGCATGCAATACCCTGGTCACATCACGAGGGGGTGCTACTACTCCACTCACTGGGCCTGGGCAGGGTGTAGTGGAGGCAGGGGTTGGAGGAGAGGCTCTGGGGGGTGTAGTGGAGGCAGGGGACAGAGGAGAGGCTCTGGGGGGTGTAGTGGAGGCAGAGGACAGAGGAGAGGCTCTGGGGGGTGTAGTGGAGGCAGAGGACAGAGGAGAGGCTCTGGGGGGTGTAGTGGAGGCAGAGGACAGAGGAAGGCTCTGGGGGTGTAGTGGAGGCAGAGGACAGAGGAGAGGCTCTGGGGGGTGTAGTGGAGGCAGAGGACAGAGGAGAGGCTCTGGGGGGTGTAGTGGAGGCAGAGGACAGAAGAAAGGCTCTGGGGGGTGTAGTGGAGGCTCTGGGGCTACAGTCTAACAGAGTGGGGATGGAGGGAGAGGAGGAAGCGGTTCCACTGGGTAGTGTGCAGTCCATCCGTGACTTGGTGATGGAGGTAGTGGAGGTGGAAGAGCTGATACAGAGGTGTCCCCCAGAAAACAGCACTCCCTAGCTGGGGAAAGAACGACTAGGGGGGTGTACCAACAGCAGAGCAATCAACGGTGTTCACTTTGAACCCAATTCAAAATCTATTAACTATTTATATGTCAAATAAATGACTGAAAATGTTTACTCTACAGACTGATAGAAGTTGAGGAGGTAATTATCTCTCTCCTCCCTCCTCAGAGGAGCACACAGACTGATAGAAGTTGAGGAGGTAATTATCTCTCTCCTCCCTCCTCAGAGGAGCACACAGACTGATAGAAGTTGAGGAGGTAATTATCTCTCTCCTCCCTCAGAGGAGCACACAGACTGATAGAAGTTGAGGAGGTAATTATCTCTCTCCTCCCTCCTCAGAGGAGCACACAGACTGATAGAAGTTGAGGAGGTAATTATCTCTCCTCCCTCCTCAGAGGAGCACACAGACTGATAGAAGTTGAGGAGGTAATTATCTCTCTCCTCCCTCCTCAGAGGAGCACAGACTGATAGAAGTTGAGGAGGTAATTATCTCTCCTCCCTCAGAGGAGCACAGACTGATAGAAGTTGAGGAGGTAATTATCTCTCTCCTCCCTCCTCAGAGGAGCACAAACTGATAGAAGTTGAGGAGGTAATTATCTCTCCTCCCTCCTCAGAGGAGCACAGACTGATAGAAGTTGAGGAGGTAATTATCTCTCCTCCCTCCTCAGAGGAGCACACAGACTGATAGAAGTTGAGGAGGTAATTATCTCTCCTCCCTCCTCAGAGGAGCACACAGACTGATAGAAGTTGAGGAGGTAATTATCTCTCTCCTCCCTCCTCAGAGGAGCACACAGACTGGAGAAGAAGGAAAACTGACCTAATGACATAAACGTTAACATCTGATAGCTATACTAACAAGGACTGCTATTGGTGCAGCAGACGATAATACAACTTTCACTTACATAATCAATTTAATAATAATAATAATAATAATAATAATAATAATAACTTTCACTCAATTTTATATTGAACAACTTTGCTTTTTGTTGTTGAATTAATTGTCATCTTTTTAATATTTTTGGGGGGATTGAAATGAGCACCGTCCCTTCCATTTTGTTCTGTTGGTTTTACCGTGACAACAGATGTATTTACCGTGACAACAGATGTATTTACCGTGACAACAGATGTATTTACCGTGACAACAGATGTATTTACCGTGACAACAGATGTATTTACCGTGACAACAGATGTATTTACCGTGACAACAGATGTATTTACCGTGACAACAGAAGTACTGCATTTCTAAGCCATTTAGCTTTGTTCTGTAGGACCTTTTGGAACAAAGCTATTTAGATCTGAATATATTTAACAGTTAAAAGAATGATAAGGGGAGGTGCTTAAATGAATAAAAACATAACAAACACTTAACACACGTTTCTTGTTTTGTGTTCATACTGTATCTTTTCTGTAAGTATATAAAATATAATACCTTTAGAATTTGCGAGATCTTTTAAAAGATACTGTAGGGGAGACTGGGGTAAGTTCAACCATTTGTTTTACATTCAGCATCATTCTGTCAAGGGAAATATAGTATTATTTCTAACAAAGATATCTACATATATTTCAGGATGTTGTGTATCTCTGGAAACATTACAGTTTTGAAATCATAGCTTTTCCACAAAGCTGTCTCTTGGCACAACCCGGGTATGGGGTTGTTGAGCCGCGGGACAGGGTAAATTAAGCTGTCTTCAAATGTCTGTATTCAATGAAATATTACTACCTTTTTAAAACCATGTCTATCTTTATTTCCCACAAATCAACACAATCACTTTTTCTCTTCTAATATTGTAAGCATCTTTTAACAGAGGTTTAACACCTAACAACACTTTTAACATAATCCAGGCCCTGTTACCTCATATCTCAGAGATAATGCCTTGCATGACACTTGGCAAGAAAACACTTACATTGGCTCAACTTCCCCCATGGCCATTGGCTCAACTTCCCCCATGGCCATTGGCTCAACTTCCCCCATGGCCATTGGCTCAACTTCCCCCATGGCCATTGGCTCAACTTCCCCCATGGCCATTGGCTCAACTTCCCCCATGGCCATTGGCTCAACTTCCCCCATGGCCATTGGCTCAACTTCCCCCATGGTCATTGGCTCAACTTCCCCCATGGCCATTGGCTCAACTTCCCCATGACCATTGGCTCAACTTCCCCATGGCCATTGGCTCAACTTCCCCCATGGCCATTGGCTCAACTTCCCCCATGGCCATTGGCTCAATTTACCCATGGCCATTGGCTCAATTTACCCATGGCCATTGGCTCAACTTCCCCCATGGCCATTGGCTCAACTTCCCCCATGGCCATTAGCTCAACTTCCCCCATGGCCATTGGCTCAATTTACCCATGGCCATTGGCTCAACTTCCCCCATGGCCATTGTTTCAACTTCCCCCATGGCCATAGTGTCCTTAGCTAGCTAGTGAATATGCTAACATTAACTACTGTACCTAGCTAAACATTTGGCTATGGCCTGGCAGTATGGGATTATAGAGAATGAATCAAATTGTTTCCTAGTCATCTTGCTAGGTAGTTATCTAGCAGTGGCCATCTGGCTAGTTTCAACAAGGGCTTTCTACAAAATGGCAACAGAGCAGTCATCCAGCTCGCTAGCAAACATTGGAATCTAGACAATAAACTACACTGAAAAAAATTATAAATGCAACATGCAACAATTTCAAAGATTTACAGTTCATATAAGGAAATCAGTCAATTTAGATGGATTCATTAGACACTAAATCTATGGATTTCACATGACTGGGAATACAGACATGCATCTCTTATAGTCACACACCCTTAACAAAAAAGGTAGGGACGTGGATCAGAAAACCAGTCAGTATCTGGTGTGGATCAGAAAACCAGTCAGTATCTGGTGTGGATCAGAACCAGTCAGTATCTGGTGTGGAGCAGAAAACCAGTCAGTATCTGGTGTGGATCAGAACCAGTCAGTATCTGGTGTGGATCAGAACCAGTCAGTATCTGGTGTGGATCAGAACCAGTCAATATCTGGTGTGACCATTTGCCTCCTCATGCAGCGCGACATCTCCTTCATGGAGTTGATCAGGCTGTTGATTGTGGCCTGTGGAATGTTTTCCTACTCCTCTTCAATGTCTGTGTGAAGTTGCTGAATATTGGCGGGAACTGGAACACACTGTCGTACACGTCGATCCAGAGCATCCCAAACATGCTCAATGGGTGACATGTCAGGTGAGTATGCAGGTCATGGAAGAACTGGGACATTTTCATCTTACAGGAATTGTGTCCAGATCCTTGTGGCATGGGGCTGTGCATTATCACGCTTAAACATGAGGTGGTGGCTGTGGATGAATGGCACGACAATGGGCCTCAGGATCTCGTCACGGTATCTCTGTGCGTTCAAATGGCCATCAATAAAATGTGTTCATTGTCCGTAGCTTATGCCTGTCCAAACCATAACCCCACCACCACCATGGGGCACTCTGTTCACAACATTGAAATGAGCAAACTGCACACACAACACCATACACGCTGTCTATCAGTGTGGATGACGGATCACCACCTCAAGCTGAACCTCGGCAAGACGGAGCTGCTCTTCCTCCCGGGGAAGGACTGCCCGTTCCATGATCTCGCCATCACGGTTGACAACTCCATTGTGTCCTCCTCCCAGAGCGCCAAGAACCTTGGCGTGATCCTGGACAACACCTGTCGTTCTCAACTAACATCAAGGCGGTGGCCCGTTCCTGTAGGTTCATGCTCTACAACATCCGCAGAGTACGACCCTGCCTCACACAGGAAGCGGCACAGGTCCTAATCCAGGCACTTGTCATCTCCCGTCTGGATTACTGCAACTCGCTGTTGGCTGGGCTCCCTGCCTGTGCCATTAAACCCCTTCAACTCATCCAGAACGCCGCAGCCCGTCTGGTGTTCAACCTTCCCAAGTTCTCTCACGTCACCCCGCTCCTCCGTTCTCTCCACTGGCTTCCAGTTGAAGCTCGCATCCGCTACAAGACCATGGTGCTTGCCTACGGAGCTGTGAGGGGAACGGCACCTCAGTACCTCCAGGCTCTGATCAGGCCCTACACCCAAACAAGGGCACTGCGTTCATCCACCTCTGGCCTGCTCGCCTCCCTACCACTGAGGAAGTACAGCTCCCGCTCAGCCCAGTCAAAACTGTTCGCTGCCCTGGCTCCCCAATGGTGGAACAAACTCCCTCACGACGCCAGGACAGCGGAGTCAATCACCACCTTCCGGAGACACCTGAAACCCCACCTCTTTAAGGAATACCTAGGATAGGTTAAGTAATCCCTCTCACCCCACCCCCCCTAAGTTTTAGATGCACTATTGTTAAGTGACTGTCCCACTGGATGTCATAAGGTGAATGCACCAATTTGTAAGTCGCTCTGGATAAGAGCGTCTGCTAAATGACTTAAATGTAATGTAATGTAATGTAAATGTCTGCCATCTACCCGGTACAGTTGAAACAGGGATTCGTTTGTGAAGAGCACACTTCTCCAACGTGCCAGTGGCCATCGAAGATGGTCGGGTACGACGCCAAACTACAGTCAGTTCAAGACGCTGGTGAGGACGACGAGCACGCAGATGAGTTTTCCTGAGATGGTTTCTGACAGTTTGTGCAGAAATTCTTCGGTTGCACTCAAACCTACTCCTCAGTTTCATCAGCTGTCTGGGTGGCTGGTCTCAGACGATCCCGCTAGTGAAGAAGCAGGAAGTGGAGGTCCTGAATCTTTTATTTCAGTTCATGAAACATGGGATCAACACCTTATATGCAGTAGTACTGGGGGGCGGTCTAAAGTTATACCTTATATGCAGTAGTACGGGGGGACGGTCTAAAGTTATACCTTATATGCAGTAGTACTGGGGGGCGGTCTAAAGTTATACCTTATATGCAGTAGTACTGGGGGACGGCCTAAAGTTATACCTTATATGCAGTAGTACTGGGGGACGGCCTAAAGTTATACCTTATATGCAGTAGTACGGGGGGACGGTCTAAAGTTATACCTTATATGCAGTAGTACTGGGGGGCGGTCTAAAGTTATACCTTATATGCAGTAGTACGGGGGGGGGCGGTCTAAAGTTATACTGTTACACTAATAAAGTACATTAGTGGTGTAGAATCACTGAGGAAGCCAAGCCAGTAAAAAAAATCCATAACACAATCTAGGTTGTGATAATTACGCTGTTTGCTCTATAACCCATTAAATGCCACAGTGATATACAATAAGGCCTTGGCAACATAAAGACAACAGTCACACAGCGGCAGGATAAGTTCATACACATTTCATCACAAAACCAGAGAGTCTCACCGTCAACAGTGAAGAGGTGACTCCGGGATGCTGACCTTCTAGGCAGAGTTCCTCTGTCCAGTCTCAACGTCAACAGTGAAGAGGTGACTGAAGGATGCTGACCTTCTAGGCAGAGTTCCTCTGTCCAGTCTCAACGTCAACAGTGAAGAGGTGACTCCAGGATGCTGGCCTTCTAGGCAGATGTCTCTCAACGACAGTGAAGAGACGACTGGCCTTCTAGGCAGAGTTCCTCTGTCCAGTCTCAACGTCGCTGGCCTTCTAGGCAGAGTTCCTCTGTCCAGTGTCTGTGTTCTTTTGCCCATCTAAATATTTTATTTTTATTGGCCAGTCTGAGATATGGCTATTTCTTCGCAACTCTGCCTAGAAGGCCAGCGTCCTGGAGTTGCCTCTTTGCTGTTGACGTTGAGACAGGTGTTTTGTGGGTACTATTTAATGAATCTGCCAGTTGAGGACTTGTGAGGCGTCTGTTTCTCAATCTAGACACTCTAATGTACTTGTCATCTTGCTCAGTTGTGCACCGGGGCCTCCCACTCCTCTTTCTATTCTGGTTAGAGCCAGTTTGCGCTGTTCTGTGAAGGGAGTAGTACACTGTTGTATGAGATCTTCAGTTTCTTGGAAATTTCTCGCATGGAATAGCCTTCATTTCTGAGAACAAGAATAGACTGACGAGTTTCAGAAGAAAGTTATTAGTTTCTGGCCATTTTGAGCCTGTAATCGAACCCACAAATGTATTCAGCATTTCACTGACTGTGAGGTCTACTACACCTGTTGTAGTCAGCATTTCACTGTTAGGTCTACTACACCTGTTGTATTCAGCTTTTCATTCTGAGGTCTACACCTGTTGTATTCAGCATTTCACTGTAAGGTCTACTACACCTGTTGTATTCAGCATTTCACTGTAAAGTCTACTACACCTGTTGTATTCAGCATTTCACTCTGAGGTCTACAGCTGTTGTATTCAGCATTTCACTCTGAGGTCTACAGCTGTTGTATTCAGCATTTCACTCTGAGGTCTACAGCTGTTGTATTCAGCATTTCACTGTGAGGTCTACTACACCTGTTGTATTCAGCATTTCACTCTGAGGTCTACAGCTGTTGTATTCAGCATTTCACTGTGAGGTCTACAGCTGTTGTATTCAGCATTTCACTCTGAGGTCTACATTGTATTCAGCATTTCACTCTGAGGTCTACATTGTATTCGGGGCATGTGACTAACACAATACCATTTGACTTGACACTCTGTTCAGAGGCAGGCAGATAATCCCTCCTGAGCTTTCCAGTTTTTCCATGTGGTTTCTTCCTTCACAGTTTCCTAGAACAAGGGTGGCTCAACTCTCCCCAGCATTAACATTCATTTCAGTGTTTTCAATTGTTTGTGCTACTGATGTTTGTTCGCAATAAAAGGGAATTGTCCTGATCAATTATGCATGGCCATAATATTATTTTCATATTCAAATGAAATACTTTATAGTTCATTTTTTTTAATTAAGAAAAATCAGAAATCAATTTGAACAGTGATTTTAATTGCACTAATGTTCACAGTCCACACCAATAAATCCCTCATATGGTTTTATAAGGTCCTTCACAGCAGTAGAGAATGCTAAAGCAGTGGTTTACAGTAGTTCCTATGGGCTTCAGGCACTGTTCTCACAGAAAATACACTGCTGTGCTGTTCTCCCCTCAGTAACACAATAAAGTAACACATACTTTAAATACAAGTAAGAAAATAATAAAATAATATTATAAAACAAACAGTAAACAAAAGCTCTAATATAAAATCATATTTAATATAAACTGAGAAAATAAGAAACCTCTAACAGAAAGAACTGTACATATCAACATATGAAACAAACCACTATTGTCAACCAGCAACAGAAGTAATTAATGATGAAGTGTGCCACAGAATAGGAAGTGGCTATAAAAAGTGTATTCCACCGCCTACTGCCACCGCCTACTGCCACCGCCTACTGCCCACCGCCTACTGCAGCCGCCTACTGCAGCCACCGCCTACTGCAGCCACCGCCTACTGCAGCCACCGCCTACTGCCGCCGCCTACTGCCGCCGCCTACTGCAGCCGCCTACTGCAGCCACCGCCTACTGCCGCCGCCTACCTACTGCCGCCACCGCCTACTGCAGCCACCGCCTACTGCAGCCGCCTACTGCCACCGCCTACTGCCGCCGCCTACTGCCGCCGCCTACTGCCGCCGCCTACTGCAGCCGCCTACTGCAGCCGCCTACTGCCGCAGCCTACTGCTGCCGCCGCCACCGCGCCTACTGCCGCCGCCTACTGCCACCGCCTACTGCAGCCGCCTACTGCCGCCGCCTACCGCCTACTGCCGCCGCCTACTGCCACCGCCTACTGCCGCCGCCTACTGCCGCAGCCTACTGCCACCGCTGACTGCCGCCGCCTACTGCTGCCGCCTACTGCCGCTGCATGTTCTGACACATTGCTTGCCGTAAGTGTAAAACATTTACGGTGCGTTGAAGCCTTTCTGTTTATTCAAACCAAAATGTAGCCTGCTGATGTTATACCATCATAGCAAGAGCCCACCACTGCACACCACTGTCTACCAGCATCAATATAGTAATGCAATACCACCTGGTTAACACTGTCTCGGTCTCATAGCCATATATTTAGACTGTTGGGACAACTTTTAGAATGTAGAATATTGTCTGAATTCTAGACAGTCAGTTACACAGCATTATTTAGAGCCCTCAAACTCAACTCTGGACCCCGAAGCCCGTTCCACTGCGTTTTTTAATCAGGGACTGATTTAGACCTGGGACACCAGGTGGGTGATCCCTCTCTAATCAGGGACTGATTTAGACCTGGGACACCAGGTGGGTGATTCCCCTCTAATCAGGGACTGGTTTAGACCTGGGACACCAGGTGGGCGCAATTAATTATCAGGTAGAACAGAAAACCAGCAGGCGCCAGACTTCGTATGGTAAGATTTGAATACCCCTGGTTTAGAGCATTGTCGAGAGAGAGTCGACTCCAACGACTCTGATACCAGGAGTCGACTCGAAAAATCATGGACTCTGTCACCACTAGCGCTATTGAGAAGGAGAGGAGGAGCTCTGTTAATCCTTCATGCCTGAAAGTCATTTAACCATTCATTGTAGCCATTGACACTCTGTACAGTTGCTTTATAATGATTATTTTTGTTCTGTAAATTAACTTGTTAATTCCTGGTATTAATAAAGTCTGATTTAATCAACAAATAGTCACTTTAAAAAAAGGTTAAGGGTACAAGACCGTACATATCTGGCTGTGTTGGCAAAATCACTACATATCCCATCAAGCCAAGCGGGGAGGGCTGCCCGTTGTCATGGTTCAAGACCAGTCAGGAACGTTCAGAGCCAAGCGGGGAGGGGCTGCCCGTTGTCATGGTTCCAAGACCAGTCAGAAACGTTCAGAGCCAAGCGGGGAGGGGCTGCCCGTTGTCATGGTTCCAAGACCAGTCAGGAACGTTCAGAGCCAAACGGGAGGGGCTGCCCGTTGTCATGGTTCCAAGACCAGTCAGGAACGTTCAGAGCCAAGCGGGGAGGGGCTGCCCGTTGTCATGGTTCCAAGACCAGTCAGGAACGTTCAGAGCCAAGCGGGGAGGGGCTGCCCGTTGTCATGGTTCCAAGACCAGTCAGGAACGTTCAGAGCCAAGCGGGGAGGGGCTGCCCGTTGTCATGGTTCCAAGACCAGTCAGGAACGTTCAGAGCCAAGCGGGGAGGGGCTGCCCGTTGTCATGGTTCCAAGACCAGTCAGGAACGTTCAGAGCCAAGCGGGGAGGGGCTGCCCGTTGTCATGGTTCCAAGACCAGTCAGGAACGTTCAGAGCCATGCGGGGAGGGGCTGCCCGTTGTCATGATTCCAAGACCAGTCAGGAACGTTCAGAGCCAAGCGGGGAGGGGCTGCCCGTTGTCATGGTTCCAAGACCAGTCAGGAACGTTCAGAGCCAAGCGGGGAGGGGCTGCCCGTTGTCATGGTTCCAAGACCAGTCAGGAACGTTCAGAGCCAAGCGGGGAGGGGCTGCCCGTTGTCATGGTTCCAAGACCAGTCAGGAACGTTCAGCTGACCCTACGCCAGTGGATCTCTAAACTGAACTTGGATCCGGGTTAAGTAGCAATGACATCCTTCGCCACAGTAATCTTACCACACAACAGATAGCTCGAACCAATCATGACTATTCAACAAAACAAAGAATTGAAGCTCCTTTTCCAGGCAATTTCTTAGTTACACGATGGAATAACTAGCAAAGGAGTTTTGAAGTTGAGGGTGCAGTATATATGATGTTTGGCAATAAGGACTAAAACTAGCCAAGTTCGGCTAGCCAGCTAGTTTAGCCCAGTAAGGAGAGGGACTGACTTAGCTAGCCAGCTAGTTCAGCCCAGTAAGGAGAGGGACTTAGCTAGATAGTGTAGTCAATATCAGCCCAGTGAGGAGAGGGACTTAGCTAGATAGTGTAGTCAATATCAGGCGTGTATTTAGTGTAGTCAATATCAGGCCAGTGAGGAGAGGGAAGTAGATTAGTATATATACATTATACATAGTTAACTAGTGCACTATTATTTTTTGTTACGTGTAGTTACACAAGGTATGCACTCTACAGTGTATTGAGTACTTAATGGTGATTAAATGCAGTACTCAAGCAGACAATAGCAGTAGCCTTGAAGAGCATCTGAGGTTGTTAAATATAGCCAGAGTAGCGTGATCCTTGAGCCAAAGCTGACAACATGAGTGGTTTGTCTGTTCATGCAGATATAAGAAGAAGAACTTAAAGGTGCTACATTCTGAACTTCTCCCCCGTGTGGAAGGTGGGGGAACTGCAACAGCTTTATGCTGCATTCAAAACAAATCTCCCCTTCTCTGCATTCTACTTCCCTGTAACATGATGGAGACTGACGCCTGAGCCTTTAACTTTCGGTTTTGATCTACCAGCTTCAAAAAAAAAAAAAATGTTTTGTTTTTTTGAAAAGATAGTTCACAGTAATTTAGATGGTACAATGATTCCCTACACTATTCAGTACTTGTTTTCTCACATAAACTGAAATTGAGCGAACAGTGTTGAATTTTTGCAACCAGGAAATTTCCACTTGAGTGGAATATTACTAGATAACACAGCCACAAAGTCAAAACAACTTTCCCATTTTTTTTTACAACAGATTCCCTCTGGTGGGAGAAAAACAAAACATGTATATCACAGCCAATCACAACACTATCGGTTAAGTAATCCTGTTAAACACTATCATTCCACTATTGGTGCAGATATATTATGGACATTTTGTGAAATTACAATTAGAAAACACATACATGCGTAGTACCTTTAATTCTAAATGCAAGTGGTTTCAAGCCTACCTTAGTAGCCTGCACTGAAATTCTACTTAGATGACCATGTTTATATTCATGATTCAGTGGTCCTTAGTTTTAAGTCATATTCATGCAGAAGTGTGTGTGATTTGTGTGATAATATAAACATGTCTACAAAACATAATTTAAACCCTCTGCGACTTCATGTTGAAATAAAAGGCAACATCTAACGTGATATTTGCAGCTACCAAAGCATTGCCTGGACAATAAAAACATTCCAATAATACATTTGAATCATTTCAAATTCAGTAAATCGATCATATAAAAACCCCAAAACATCTATGGCTGTCAGCTTGCATTATTAGCACACAGAAGATACATAAAGTCAGGAAATCATGATGGCTACTGCAGAATGTTTTCAATAGTCACTAACACACTGATCTGTGTCCTGACACACCCTACATCACTAACACACTGATCTGACACACCCTACATCACTAACACACTGATCTGTGTCCTGACACGCCCTACATCACTAACACACTGATCTGACACACCCTACATCACTAACACACTGATCTGTGTCCTGACACGCCCTACATCACTAACACACTGATCTGTGTCCTGACACACCCTACATCACTAACACACTGATCTGACACACCCTACATCACTAACACACTGATCTGTGTCCTGACACGCCCTACATCACTAACACACTGATCTGTGTCCTGACACACCCTACATCACTAACACACTGATCTGACACACCCTACATCACTAACACACTGATCTGTGTCCTGACACGCCCTACATCACTAACACACTGATCTGACACACCCTACATCACTAACACACTGATCTGTGTCCTGACACTGTCACCCTACATCACTAACACACTGATCTGTGTCCTGACACACCCTACATCACTAACACACTGATCTGTGTCCTGACACACCCTACATCACTAACACACTGATCTGTGTCCCGACACGCCCTACATCACTAACACACTGATCTGTGTCCCGACACGCCCTACATCACTAACACACTGATCTGACACACCCTACATCACTAACACACTGATCTGTGTCCCGACACGCCCTACATCACTAACAGACTGATCTGTGTCCCGACACGCCCTACATCACTAACACACTGATCTGACACACCCTACATCACTAACACACTGATCTTTGTCCCGACACACCCTACATCACTAACACACTGATCTGTGTCCTGACACTGTCACCCTACATCACTAACACACTGATCTGTGTCCCGACACACCCTACATCACTAACACACTGATCTGTGTCCCGACACACCCTACATCACTAACACACTGATCTGTGTCCCGACACGCCCTACATCACTAACACACTGATCTGTGTCCCGACACGCCCTACATCACTAACACACTGATCTGACACACCCTACATCACTAACACACTGATCTGTGTCCTGACACTGTCACCCTACATCACTAACACACTGATCTGTGTCCCGACACACCCTACATCACTAACACACTGATCTGTGTCCCGACACACCCTACATCACTAACACACTGATCTGTGTCCCGATACGCCCTACATCACTAACACACTGATCTGTGTCCTGACACACCCTACATCACTAACACACTGATCTGTGTCCTGACACGCCCTACATCACTAACACACTGATCTGTGTCCCGACACGCCCTACATCACTAACACACTGATCTGTGTCCCGACACGCCCTACATCACTAACACACTGATCTGACACACCCTACATCACTAACACACTATTGGTCAGTGTTCATAGTGAATGGGGATTGGTCAGTGTTCATAGTGAATGGGGATTGGTCAGTGTTCATAGTGAATGGGGATTGGTCAGTGTTCATAGTGAATGGGGATTGGTCAGTGTTCATAGTGAATGGGGATTGGTCAGTGTTCATAGTGTTTGGTCATGTTCATAGTGAATGGGGATTGGTGTTCAGTGTTCAGTGTTCATAGTGAATGGGGATTGGTCAGTGTTCATAGTGAATGGGGATTGGTCAGTGTTCAGTGAATGGGGATTGAATGGGGATTGGTCAGTGTTCATAATGGGGATTGAATTCATAGTGAATGGGGATTGGTCAGTGTTCATAGTGAATGGGGATTGGTCAGTGTTCAGTGTTGATGAGGGTTGGTCGGACTATGGTGAGTGAATGAGGGTTGGTCAGACTATGTGGATGGTGATTGGTCAGACTATGTGGATGGTGATTGGTCAGATTATGTGGATGGTGTTGATGGTGTTGGTCAGACTATGTGGTTGGGGATTGGCCAGTGTTCATAGTGGATGGTGATTGGTCAGACTTTGTGGATGGGGATTGGTCAGTGTTCATAGTGGATGGTGATTGGACGACTATGTGGATGGGGATTGGTCAGTGTTCATAGTGGATGGTGATTGGTCGACTATGTGGATGGGGATTGGTCAGTGTTCATAGTGGATGGTGATTGGACGACTATGTGAAGGGGGATTGGTCAGTGTTCATAGTGGATGGTGATTGGTCGACTATGTAAAGGGGGATTGGTCAGTGTTCATAGTGGATGGTGATTGGTCAGACTTTGAAGGGGATTGGTCAGTGTTCATAGTGAATGGGGATTGATCAGACTTTGAAGGGGATTGGTCAGTGTTCATAGTGAATGGGGATTGGTCAGTGTTCATAGTGGATGGTGATTGGTCAGACTATGTGAAGGGGATTGGTCAGTGTTTTTAGTGGATGGTGATTGGTCAGACTATGTGAAGGGGAAGGTTTATCTGGAAGAAGTGTAGTCGTAGAACTGCTCGTCTGGTCTGAAGCCGAAGCCGGTGGCCGGTCGGCTCGATGTCCCCGTGGTCAGGTCAAACCCATCAGCTCCTCCACTGGAGAGAGACAAACACATAGAAATATTACAAAGTTATCGGAAGGGAAAAACAAGATGGCTCTCCTTCACCTGAATCCTGTGTGTGTGTGTGTGTGTGTGTGTGTGTGTGTGTGTGTGTGTGTGTGTGTGTGTGTGTGTGTGTGTGTGTGTGTGTGTGTGTGTGTGTGTGTGTGTGTGTGTGTGTGTGTGTGTGTGTGTGTGTGTGTGTAAACCAAGAGGATAACAGAAGAAAGAAGATGTGACACAGTGATGTTATGGTCAATCTAGACGTGTTCCCATGGCTTACAATCACACCATCGCTATGGCAACCAAGCCTCCCAGTCTCATTCAACACACCACCGTCACGGCAACCAAGCCTCCCAGCCTCATTCAACACAGCACCGCTATGGCAACCAAGCCTCCCAGCCTCATTCAACACACCACCGTCACGGCAACCAAGCCTCCCAGCCTCATTCAACACAGCACCTCTAAGGCAACCAAGCCTCCCAGCCTCATTCAACACAGCACCTCTAAGGCAACCAAGCCTCCCAGCCTCATTCAACACAGCACCTCTAAGGCAACCAAGCCTCCCAAGCCTCATTCGACACACCACCGTCACGGCAACCAAGCCTCCCAGCCTCATTCAACACAGCACCTCTAAGGCAACCAAGCCTCCCAGCCTCATTCAACACAGCACCTCTAAGGCAACCAAGCCTCCCAGCCTCATTCAACACAGCACCTCTAAGGCAACCAAGCCTCCCAGCCTCATTCAACACAGCACCTCTAAGGCAACCAAGCCTCCCAAGCCTCATTCGACACACCACCGTCACGGCAACCAAGCCTCCCAGCCTCATTCAACACAGCACCGCTAAGGCAACCAAGCCTCCAAGGTGTTAGACCCTATTTTGACCCTACCCTCCAAGGTCTTAGACCCTACCCTCCAAGGTGTTAGACCCTACCCTCCAAGGTCTTAGACCCTACCCTCCAAGGTGTTAGACCCTACCCTCCAAGGTGTTAGACCCTACCCTCCAAGGTGTTAGACCCTATGTTAGACCCTACCCTCCAAGGTGTTAGACCCTGTATTAGACCCTACCCTCCAAGGTGTTAGACCCTACCCTCCAAGGTGTTAGACCCTATGTTAGACCCTACCCTCCAAGGTGTTAGACCCTGTATTAGACCCTACCCTCCAAGGTGTTAGACCCTACCCTCCAAGGTGTTAGACCCTATGTTAGACCCTACCCTCCAAGGTGTTAGACCCTATATTAGACCCTACCCTCCAAGGTGTTAGACCCTATATTAGACCCTACCCTCCAAGGTGTTAGACCCTACCCTCCAAGGTGTTAGACCCTATGTTAGACCCTACCCTCCAAGGTGTTAGACCCTGTATTAGACCCTACCCTCCAAGGTGTTAGACCCTACCCTCCAAGGTGTTAGACCCTATGTTAGACCCTACCCTCCAAGGTGTTAGACCCTACCCTCCAAGGTGTTAGACCCTATGTTAGACCCTACCCTCCAAGGTGTTAGACCCTATATTAGACCCTACCCTCCAAGGTGTTAGACCCTACCCTCCAAGGTGTTAGACCCTACCCTCCAAGGTGTTAGATCCTACCCTCCAAGGTGTTAGATCCTACCCTCCAAGGTGTTAGATCCTACCCTCCAAGGTGTTAGACCCTACCCTCCAAGGTGTTAAACCCTACCCTCCAAGGTGTTAGACCCTACCCTCCACGGTGTTAGACCCCATGTTAGACCCTACCCTCCATGGTGTTAGACCCCATGTTAGACCCTACCCTCCAAGGTGTTAGACCCTACCCTCCAAGGTGTTAGACTCTACCCTCCAAGGTGTTAGACCCTATGTTAAACCCTACCCTCCAAGGTGTTAGACCCTACCCTCCACGGTGTTAGACCCTACCCTCCAAGGTGTTAGACCCTACCCTCCAAGGTGTTAGATCCTA
The DNA here is from genome assembly GCF_021184085.1 of Oncorhynchus gorbuscha. Lineage (NCBI taxonomy): Eukaryota > Metazoa > Chordata > Actinopteri > Salmoniformes > Salmonidae > Oncorhynchus > Oncorhynchus gorbuscha. The sequence goes on along the minus strand of NC_060194.1, from coordinate 51,173,777 downwards.
CCCTCCACGGTGTTAGACCCTACCCTCCATGGTGTTAGACCCCATGTTAGACCCTACCCTCCAAGGTGTTAGACCCTACCCTCCAAGGTGTTAGACTCTACCCTCCAAGGTGTTAGACCCTACCCTCCAAGGTGTTAGACCCTATGTTAGACCCTACCCTCCAAGGTGTTAGAACCTATGTTAGACCCTACCCTCCAAGGTGTTAGACCCTATGTTAGACCCTACCCTCCAAGGTGTTAGACCCTACCCTCCAAGGTGTTAGACCCTATGTTAGACCCTACCCTCCAAGGTGTTAGACCCTACCCTCCAAGGTGTTAGACCCTATGTTAGACCCTACCCTCCAAGGTGTTAGACCCTACCCTCCAAGGTGTTAGACCCTACCCTCCAAGGTGTTAGACCCTACCCTCCAAGGTGTTAGACCCTACCCTCCAAGGTGTTAGACCCTACCCTCCACGGTGTTAGACCCTACCCTCCAAGGTGTTAGACCCTATGTTAGACCCTACCCTCCACGGTGTTAGACCCTATGTTAGACCCTACCCTCCAAGGTGTTAGACCCTACCCTCCAAGGTGTTAGACCCTACCCTCCACGGTGTTAGACCCTACCCTCCAAGGTGTTAGACCCTACCCTCCACGGTGTTAGACCCTATGTTAGACCCTACCCTCCACGGTGTTAGACCCTATGTTAGACCCTACCCTCCACGGTGTTAGACCCTATGTTAGACCCTACCCTCCACGGTGTTAGACCCTATGTTAGACCCTACCCTCCACGGTGTTAGACCCTATGTTAGACCCTACCCTCCACGGTGTTAGACCCTATGTTAGACCCTACCCTCCAAGGTGTTCGATACTAACAGAGTATAAGGTATACTGGAAGAGTGTAATAGATGGATGACATGTACAAGAAGAATCAATAGTGTTTGAGAGTGTTACAGTTTGTCTCACTATCGTACCCGTGTTGTCCGTCTCCATTCTGTGCGTAGGGATCACTGAAGAAGTCTGGACTGACCGCTCCTGACGCAGGGGTGATCCCGTCTAGACACAGAGAGAAAGAGGGAAAACAAACACAGGGATTGTGAGGTCTTCCTCTAAAAGGTCTTCCTGACAGCTGCTGGTGGAGACAGAGACAAACAAACAGCACAAACCGGATCTGAAAATGCACGTTACTGACCCGTGCTGTAGAAGAGGTCAGGTCTGTCCATCTCTCCATCCTCTCCGTACATGAAGGGCTCTCCCTCCTCCATCTGCCTACTCTCCACCATCTCCAACCACTGAGAGTTATGCCATCGGAACTTCTCTCTCTGAGTCTTCCTCCCCCACTCCTCATCATACTCCTAGAGGGATGGAGAGGGGAGGGGGTATCCTACCGTTAAACACGGGAGGATACCCCTCAGAGAGACTGGGGTTACAGGAGGATACCCCTCAGAGAGACTGGGGTTACAGGAGGATACCCCTCAGAGAGACTGGGGTTACAGACAGGAGGATACCCCTCAGAGAGACTGGGGTTACAGACAGGAGGATACCCCTCAGAGAGACTGGGGTTACAGACAGGAGGATACCCCTCAGAGAGACTGGGGTTACAGGAGGATACCCCTCAGAGAGACTGGGGTTACAGACAGGAGGATACCCCTCAGAGAGACTGGGGTTACAGACAGGAGGATAACCCTCAGAGAGACTGGGGTTACAGGAGGATACCCCTCAGAGAGACTGGGGTTACAGGAGGATACCCCTCAGAGAGACTGGGGTTACAGGAGGATACCCCTCAGAGAGACTGGGGTTACAGGAGGATACCCCTCAGAGAGACTGGGGTTACAGGAGGATACCCCTCAGAGAGACTGGGGTTACAGGAGGATACCCCTCAGAGAGACTGGGGCTACAGGATGATACCCCTCAGAGAGACTGGGGTTACAGGAGGATACCCCTCAGAGAGACTGGGGTTACAGGAGGATACCCCTCAGAGAGACTGGGTTACAGACAGGAGGATACCCCTCAGAGAGACTGGGGTTACAGGAGGATACCCCTCAGAGAGACTGGGGCTACACAGGAGGATACCCCTCAGAGAGACTGGGTTACAGACAGGAGGATACCCCTCAGAGAGACTGGGGTTACAGGAGGATACCCCTCAGAGAGACTGGGGTTACAGGAGGATACCCCTCAGAGAGACTGGGGTTACAGGAGGATACCCCTCAGAGAGACTGGGGTTACAGGAGGATACCCCTCAGAGAGACTGGGGTTACAGGAGGATACCCCTCAGAGAGACTGGGGTTACAGGAGGATACCCCTCAGAGAGACTGGGGTTACAGGAGGATACCCCTCAGAGAGACTGGGGTTACACAGGATGATACCCCTCAGAGAGACTGGGGCTACAGGAGGATACCCTCAGTACCAGTAGTGGCGCGTGTTTCTACCTGTTATAGGGTTTAATTCAGTGTTAGTATGTTACTTACAGCGATTATGTCCAGAGTGTTGTCACAGACCTTGCGTATCTCAGCATTCTTGTCGTGCATCAGGTCGATAAGGTATGCCGGAGCCTCTGAGATGAGGGTTAAGGGTTACAGCTCTGGGAAGTCTGAAGTCGCTGGTTCAAGGCCCAAACAGCCAACGTACAGTAATGAAGTGGTTTTTCATAGGAGGAGGAGGATGATGATGAGGAAGAACATTCAAAGAATAATGGGCTTTAATAGTTCAAACCTAAAAGTTATATTTCTTTACTCTTTCAAAATACAACAACATTAACTATGCATCAACATGTTTTAAACGTAAGAAGCAGTGCATCGTGGGTAGGAAGGATACGTGTCTCTTTAATGATGACCTCCCTGGTAGCCTGGTGAAACACCATCTGGTAGAACACATAGACGATCTGACACACAAACTCATCGTCCTCCTGTTGGGCTGCAGGGAGAAACAACCATCTTAGACACACAGAGACAAACCAAACCTGATATCTAAAACTCCACCACAGATAAACTTTTAACATCGTTCAGATCATTTTTTTTTACAGCCACATGCACAGTATGAAGTGTTTCTTATGTATGAGGATGAGCAATGTTGTGAGAGGTCTGTATTTCGCCCGGAAAAGGGTAGCGTTTCCGAATCGTCTGGAAAGATACGGATAGCCGCTCCACTTCTCCATCAGTTCACTAAGAAGCCCTGTCATGTTGGTTCTGATCCGGGTCTCATCAGTTCACTAAGAAGCCCTGTCATGTTGGTTCTGATCCGGGTCTCATCAGTTCAATAAGAAGCCCTGTCATGTTGGTTCTGATCCGGGTCTCATCAGTTCAATAAGAAGCCCTGTCATGTTGGTTCTGATCCGGGTCTCATCAGTTCAATCAGAAGCCCTGTCATGTTGGTTCTGATCCGGGTCTCATCAGTTCACTAAGAAGCCCTGTCATGTTGGTTCTGATCCGGGTCTCATCAGTTCAATCAGAAGCCCTGTCATGTTGGTTCTGATCCGGGTGGTCTCATCAAGTCAAAGCCCATATCAACTCCTCGACACACTGCACCCTCTTCAATTCTCCTACCGCCCTGACAGATCCACTACAACGCAATCGCCATGGCACTATGCACGCTGCCCCACTACAACGCAATCGCCATGGCACTCTGCACGCTGCCCCACTACAACGCAATCGCCATGGCACTCTGCACGCTGCCCCACTACAACGCAATCGCCATGGCACACTGCACACTGCCCCACTACAACGCAATCGCCATGGCACTCTGCACGCTGCCCTCACTCACCTGGACAAAAGGAAAGCATATGTGAGGATGCTGTTCATCGACTACAGCTGGGCCTTAAATACCATAGTGTCCTATCAGCTCATTACAAATCTCACGGCCCTGGGTCTGAACTCCTCCCTCTGCAACTGGGTCCTGGACTTCCTGATGGGCCGACCACAGGTGAAGGTAGACAACATTAAATCCTCGACACTGATTCTCAACACGGGGACCCCACAAGGGTGCGTCCTCAGTCCCCTCCTGTACTCCCTGTATACCCATGACTGTGTGGCCTCACAGTTCCAACTCCATCGTCAGGTTCACTGATGACACGACAGACCTGGTTACCAACAATGACGAAACAGCTTACAGGCACTCTGATGGCGTCGTGCCAGGTAAACAACCTCTCTCTCGGTAGCAAAACAAAGGAGCCGATTGTGGACTTCATGAGGAACCAGGCTGGACACGTCCCCATTCTCATCAACGGGGCCGCCGTGAAGACTGTCAATAACTTAAATTCCCTGGCATCCCAGAGAAGTTTTCATGGTCTAACCATATGAACACGGAGGTGAAGAAGGCACAACTTCAACTTCAGGATGCTGAAGAAATCTGTCCCGTCCCAGAGGGCCCTCACAGTGTTCTACAGGAGCACCATCGAGAGCATTCTGTCAGGCTGCATCACAGTGTTCTACAGGAGCACCATCGAGAGCATTCTGTCAGGCTGCATCACAGTGTTCTACAGGAGCACCATCGAGAGCATTCTGTCAGGCTGCATCACAGTGTTCTACAGGAGCACCATCGAGAGCATTCTGTCAGGCTGCATCACAGTGTTCTACAGGAGCACCATCGAGAGCATTCTGTCAGGCTGCATCACAGTGTTCTACAGGAGCACCATCGAGAGCATTCTGTCAGGCTGCATCACAGTGTTCTACAGGAGCACCATCGAGAGCATTCTGTCAGGCTGCATCACAGCCTGGTACGGCAAGTCCACCGCCACTGACTCCAAGGCACTACAGAGTGCGATACGTGCAGCTGAACACACCGTTTGGTGCTCACTGCCTGCCTTACAGGACACCTACAACACCAGGTGTCTCAGGAAGGGCAAGAACATCATCATGGACTCCAGCCACCCGAACCACGCCCTTTTCTCCCCGGCTTCAATCACCCAGACGGGGGCAGTATGGGAGCATCATGGACCCCAGCCACACCCTGTTCTCCCTGCTTCAATCACCCAGACAGGGGCAGTATGGGAGCATCATGGACCCCAGCCACACCCTGTTCTCCCTGCTTCAATCACCCAGACAGGGGCAGTATGGGAGCATCATGGACTCCAGCCACCCGAACCACACCCTGTTCTCCCTGCTTCAATCACCCAGACAGGGGCAGTATGGGAGCATCATGGACCCCAGCCACACCCTGTTCTCCCTGCTTCAATCACCCAGACAGGGGCAGTATGGGAGCATCATGGACCCCAGCCACAACCTGTTCTCCCTGCTTCAATCACCCAGACAGGGGCAGTATGGGACGATCAGGCTGCTGAACAGTCACCACTAGACAGCTACCTGCTCCCCCTATGGACTGTACCCATGTGACTATTAGACACAGTACCCTGTACATGTGACTATTAGACACAGTACCCTGTACATGTGACTATTAGACACAGTACCCTGTACATGTGACTATTAGACACAGTACCCTGTACATGTGACTATTAGACACAGTACCCTGTACATGTGACTATTAGACACAGTACCCTGTACATGTGACTATTAGACACAGTACCCTGTACATGTGACTATTAAACACAGTACCCTGTACCCTGTACATGTGACTATTAAACACAGTACCCTGTACCCTGTACATGTGACAATTAGACACGGTACCCTGTACATGTGACAATTAGACACGGTACCCTGTACATGTGACAATTAGACACGGTACCCTGTACATGTGACAATTAGACACGGTACCCTGTACATGTGACTATTAGACACGGTACCCTGTACATGTGACTATTAGACACGGTACCCTGTACATGTGACTATTAGACACGGTACCCTGTACATGTGACTATTAGACACGGTACCCTGTACATGTGACTATTAGACACGGTACCCTGTACATGTGACTATTAGACACGGTACCCTGTACATGTGACTATTAGACACGGTACCCTGTACATGTGACTATTAGACACGGTACCCTGTACATGTGACTATTAGACACGGTACCCTGTACATGTGACTATTAGACACGGTACCCTGTACATGTGACTATTAGACACGGTACCCTGTACATGTGACTATTAGACACGGTACCCTGTACATGTGACTATTAGACACGGTACCCTGTACATGTGACTATTAGACACAGTACCCTGTACATGTGACTATTAGACACAGTACCCTGTACATGTGACTATTAGACACAGTACCCTGTACATGTGACTATTAGACACAGTACCCTGTACATGTGACTATTAGACACAGTACCCTGTACATGTGACTATTAGACACAGTACCCTGTACATGTGACTATTAGACACAGTACCCTGTACATGTGACTATTAGACACAGTACCCTGTACATGTGACTATTAGACACAGTACCCTGTACATGTGACTATTAAACACAGTACCCTGTACCCTGTACATGTGACTATTAGACACAGTACCCTGTACCCTGTACATGTGACTATTAGACACAGTACCATGTACCCTGTACATGTGACTATTAAACACAGTACCCTGTACATGTGACTATTAAACACAGTACCCTGTACATGTGACTATTAAACACAGTACCCTGTACATGTGACTATTAAACACAGTACCCTGTACATGTGACTATTAAACACAGTACCCTGTATTAAACATTGAGGTGTGCATGCTTAGTCCCTTCCTGTACTTTCTGTTCACCCATGCAGCACGACTTCAATGCCATCATTAAGTTTGCTGACGCCGGTGGTAAGCCTGACCCCTGACGATGAGACGGCCTATAGGGAGGAGGTCAGAGACCTGGTGGTAGGCCTGACCCCTGACGATGATGAGACGGCCTATAGAGAGGTCAGAGACCTGGTGGTAGGCCTGACCCCTGACGATGAGACGGCCTATAGGGAGGAGGTCAGAGACCTGGTGGTAGGCCTGACCCCTGACGATGATGAGACTGCCTATAGAGAGGAGGTCAGAGACCTGGTGGTAGGCCTGACCCTTGACGATGAGACGGCCTACAGGGAGGAGGTCAGAGATAATAATAATAATATATAGAGATCTGGTGGTAGGCCTGACCCCTGACGATGAGACGGCCTATAGAGAGGAGGTCAGAGACCTGGTGGTAGGCCTGACCCTTGACGATGAGACGGCCTATAGAGAGGAGGTCAGAGACCTGGTGGTAGGCCTGACCCTTGACGATGAGACGGCCTACAGGGAGGAGGTCAGAGATCTGGTGGTAGGCCTGACCCCTGACGATGAGACGGCCTATAGGGAGGAGGTCAGAGACCTGGTGGTAGGCCTGACCCCTGACGATGATGAGACTGCCTATAGAGAGGAGGTCAGAGACCTGGTGGTAGGCCTGACCCTTGACGATGAGACGGCCTACAGGGAGGAGGTCAGAGATCTGGTGGTAGGCCTGACCCCTGACGATGAGACGGCCTATAGAGAGGAGGTCAGAGACCTGGTGGTAGGCCTGACCCTTGACGATGAGACGGCCTACAGGGAGGAGGTCAGAGATCTGGTGGTAGGCCTGACCCCTGACGATGATGAGACTGCCTATAGGGAGGAGGTCAGAGACCTGGTGGTAGGCCTGACCCCTGACGATGATGAGACTGCCTATAGGGAGGAGGTCAGAGACCTGGTGGTAGGCCTGACCCTTGACGATGAGACGGCCTATAGAGAGGAGGTCAGAGACCTGGTGGTAGGCCTGACCCTTGACGATGAGACGGCCTACAGGGAGGAGGTCAGAGATCTGGTGGTAGGCCTGACCCCTGACGATGAGACGGCCTATAGGGAGGAGGTCAGAGACCTGGTGGTAGGCCTGACCCCTGACGATGAGACGGCCTATAGAGAGGAGGTCAGAGACCTGGTGGTAGGCCTGACCCCTGACGATGATGAGACGGCCTATAGAGAGGAGGTCAGAGACCTGGTGGTAGGCCTGACCCCTGACGATGATGAGACGGCCTATAGAGAGGAGGTCAGAGACCTGGTGGTAGGCCTGACCCTTGACGATGAGACGGCCTATAGGGAGGAGGTCAGAGACCTGGTGGTAGGCCTGACCCTTGACGATGAGACGGCCTATAGGGAGGAGGTCAGAGACCTGGTGGTAGGCCTGACCCCTGACGATGATGAGACTGCCTATAGGGAGGAGGTCAGAGACCTGGTGGTAGGCCTGACCCCTGACGATGAGACGGCCTATAGAGAGGAGGTCAGAGACCTGGTGGTAGGCCTGACCCTGACGATGATGAGACTGCCTATAGGGAGGAGGTCAGAGACCTGGTGGTAGGCCTGACCCCTGACGATGATGAGACGGCCTATAGGGAGGAGGTCAGAGACCTGGTGGTAGGCCTGACCCTTGACGATGAGACGGCCTATAGGGAGGAGGTCAGAGACCTGGTGGTAGGCCTGACCCCTGACGATGAGACGGCCTATAGGGAGGAGGTCAGAGACCTGGTGGTAGGCCTGACCCCTGACGATGAGACGGCCTATAGGGAGGAGGTCAGAGACCTGGTGGTAGGCCTAACCCCTGACGATGAGACGGCCTATAGGGAGGAGGTCAGAGACCTGGTGGTAGGCCTGACCCCTGACGATGATGAGACGGCCTATAGGGAGGAGGTCAGAGACCTGGTGGTAGGCCTAACCCCTGACGATGAGACGGCCTATAGAGAGGAGGTCAGAGACCTGGTGGTAGGCCTGACCCCTGACGATGATGAGACGGCCTATAGAGAGGAGGTCAGAGACCTGGTGGTAGGCCTGACCCCTGACGATGATGAGACGGCCTATAGAGAGGAGGTCAGAGACCTGGTGGTAGGCCTGACCCTTGACGATGAGACGGCCTATAGGGAGGAGGTCAGAGACCTGGTGGTAGGCCTGACCCCTGACGATGATGAGACTGCCTATAGGGAGGATGTCAGAGACCTGGTGGTAGGCCTGACCCCTGACGATGATGAGACTGCCTATAGGGAGGAGGTCAGAGACCTGGTGGTAGGCCTGACCCCTGACGATGAGACGGCCTATAGAGAGGAGGTCAGAGACCTGGTGGTAGGCCTGACCCCTGACGATGATGAGACTGCCTATAGGGAGGAGGTCAGAGACCTGGTGGTAGGCCTGACCCCTGACGATGATGAGACTGCCTATAGGGAGGAGGTCAGAGACCTGGTGGTAGGCCTGACCCTTGACGATGAGACGGCCTATAGAGAGGAGGTCAGAGACCTGGTGGTAGGCCTGACCCTTGACGATGAGACGGCCTACAGGGAGGAGGTCAGAGATCTGGTGGTAGGCCTGACCCCTGACGATGAGACGGCCTATAGGGAGGAGGTCAGAGACCTGGTGGTAGGCCTGACCCCTGACGATGAGACGGCCTATAGAGAGGAGGTCAGAGACCTGGTGGTAGGCCTGACCCCTGACGATGATGAGACGGCCTATAGAGAGGAGGTCAGAGACCTGGTGGTAGGCCTGACCCCTGACGATGATGAGACGGCCTATAGAGAGGTCAGAGACCTGGTGGTAGGCCTGACCCTTGACGATGAGACGGCCTATAGGGAGGAGGTCAGAGACCTGGTGGTAGGCCTGACCCTTGACGATGAGACGGCCTATAGGGAGGAGGTCAGAGACCTGGTGGTAGGCCTGACCCCTGACGATGATGAGACTGCCTATAGGGAGGAGGTCAGAGACCTGGTGGTAGGCCTGACCCCTGACGATGAGACGGCCTATAGAGAGGTCAGAGACCTGGTGGTAGGCCTGACCCCTGACGATGAGACGGCCTATAGGGAGGAGGTCAGAGACCTGGTGGTAGGCCTGACCCCTGACGATGATGAGACTGCCTATAGAGAGGAGGTCAGAGACCTGGTGGTAGGCCTGACCCTTGACGATGAGACGGCCTACAGGGAGGAGGTCAGAGATCTGGTGGTAGGCCTGACCCCTGACGATGAGACGGCCTATAGAGAGGAGGTCAGAGACCTGGTGGTAGGCCTGACCCCTGACGATGAGACGGCCTACAGGGAGGAGGTCAGAGATCTGGTGGTAGGCCTGACCCCTGACGATGAGACTGCCTATAGAGAGGAGGTCAGAGACCTGGTGGTAGGCCTGACCCTTGACGATGAGACGGCCTACAGGGAGGAGGTCAGAGATCTGGTGGTAGGCCTGACCCCTGACGATGATGAGACGGCCTATAGAGAGGAGGTCAGAGACCTGGTGGTAGGCCTGACCCCTGACGATGATGAGACGGCCTATAGAGAGGAGGTCAGAGACCTGGTGGTAGGCCTGACCCTTGACGATGAGACGGCCTATAGGGAGGAGGTCAGAGACCTGGTGGTAGGCCTGACCCCTGACGATGATGAGACTGCCTATAGGGAGGAGGTCAGAGACCTGGTGGTAGGCCTGACCCCTGACGATGAGACGGCCTATAGAGAGGAGGTCAGAGACCTGGTGGTAGGCCTGACCCCTGACGATGATGAGACTGCCTATAGGGAGGAGGTCAGAGACCTGGTGGTAGGCCTGACCCCTGACGATGATGAGACTGCCTATAGGGAGGAGGTCAGAGACCTGGTGGTAGGCCTGACCCTTGACGATGAGACGGCCTATAGAGAGGAGGTCAGAGACCTGGTGGTAGGCCTGACCCTTGACGATGAGACGGCCTACAGGGAGGAGGTCAGAGATCTGGTGGTAGGCCTGACCCCTGACGATGAGACGGCCTATAGGGAGGAGGTCAGAGACCTGGTGGTAGGCCTGACCCCTGACGATGAGACGGCCTATAGAGAGGAGGTCAGAGACCTGGTGGTAGGCCTGACCCCTGACGATGATGAGACGGCCTATAGAGAGGAGGTCAGAGACCTGGTGGTAGGCCTGACCCCTGACGATGATGAGACGGCCTATAGAGAGGAGGTCAGAGACCTGGTGGTAGGCCTGACCCTTGACGATGAGACGGCCTATAGGGAGGAGGTCAGAGACCTGGTGGTAGGCCTGACCCTTGACGATGAGACGGCCTATAGGGAGGAGGTCAGAGACCTGGTGGTAGGCCTGACCCCTGACGATGATGAGACTGCCTATAGGGAGGAGGTCAGAGACCTGGTGGTAGGCCTGACCCCTGACGATGAGACGGCCTATAGAGAGGAGGTCAGAGACCTGGTGGTAGGCCTGACCCCTGACGATGATGAGACTGCCTATAGGGAGGAGGTCAGAGACCTGGTGGTAGGCCTGACCCCTGACGATGATGAGACGGCCTATAGGGAGGAGGTCAGAGACCTGGTGGTAGGCCTGACCCTTGACGATGAGACGGCCTATAGGGAGGTCAGAGACCTGGTGGTAGGCCTAACCCCTGACGATGAGACGGCCTGTAGGGAGGAGGTCAGAGACCTGGTGGTAGGCCTGACCCCTGACGATGAGACGGCCTATAGGGAGGAGGTCAGAGACCTGGTGGTAGGCCTAACCCCTGACGATGAGACGGCCTATAGGGAGGAGGTCAGAGACCTGGTGGTAGGCCTGACCCCTGACGATGATGAGACGGCCTATAGGGAGGAGGTCAGAGACCTGGTGGTAGGCCTAACCCCTGACGATGAGACGGCCTATAGGGAGGAGGTCAGAGACCTGGTGGTAGGCCTAACCCCTGACGATGAGACGGCCTATAGGGAGGAGGTCAGAGACCTGGTGGTAGGCCTGACCCCTGACGATGATGAGACGGCCTATAGGGAGGAGGTCAGAGACCTGGTGGTAGACCTGACCCCTGACGATGAGACGGCCTATAGGGAGGAGGTCAGAGACCTGGTGGTAGGCCTAACCCCTGACGATGAGACGGCCTATAGGGAGGAGGTCAGAGACCTGGTGGTAGGCCTGACCCCTGACGATGATGAGACGGCCTATAGAGAGGAGGTCAGAGACCTGGTGGTAGGCCTGACCCCTGACGATGATGAGACGGCCTATAGAGAGGTCAGAGATCTGGTGGTAGGCCTGACCCCTGACGATGAGACGGCCTATAGGGAGGAGGTCAGAGACCTGGTGGTAGGCCTAACCCCTGACGATGAGACGGCCTATAGAGAGGAGGTCAGAGACCTGGTGGTAGGCCTGACCCCTGACGATGATGAGACTGCCTATAGGGAGGAGGTCAGAGACCTGGTGGTAGGCCTGACCCCTGACGATGATGAGACGGCCTATAGAGAGGAGGTCAGAGACCTGGTGGTAGGCCTGACCCCTGACGATGATGAGACGGCCTATAGAGAGGTCAGAGATCTGGTGGTAGGCCTGACCCCTGACGATGAGACGGCCTATAGGGAGGAGGTCAGAGACCTGGTGGTAGGCCTAACCCCTGACGATGAGACGGCCTATAGAGAGGAGGTCAGAGACCTGGTGGTAGGCCTGACCCCTGACGATGATGAGACTGCCTATAGGGAGGAGGTCAGAGACCTGGTGGTAGGCCTAACCCCTGACGATGAGACGGCCTATAGGGAGGAGGTCAGAGACCTGGTGGTAGGCCTGACCCCTGACGATGAGACGGCCTATAGGGAGGAGGTCAGAGACCTGGTGGTAGGCCTGACCCCTGACGATGATGAGACGGCCTATAGGGAGGAGGTCAGAGACCTGGTGGTAGGCCTGACCCCTGACGATGAGACGGCCTATAGGGAGGAGGTCAGAGACCTGGTGGTAGGCCTAACCCCTGACGATGAGACGGCCTATAGGGAGGAGGTCAGAGACCTGGTGGTAGGCCTAACCCCTGACGATGAGACGGCCTATAGGGAGGAGGTCAGAGACCTGGTGGTAGGCCTGACCCCTGACGATGATGAGACTGCCTATAGGGAGGAGGTCAGAGACCTGGTGGTAGGCCTGACCCCTGACGATGATGAGACTGCCTATAGGGAGGAGGTCAGAGACCTGGTGGTAGGCCTGACCCTTGACGATGAGACGGCCTATAGAGAGGAGGTCAGAGACCTGGTGGTAGGCCTGACCCTTGACGATGAGACGGCCTACAGGGAGGAGGTCAGAGATCTGGTGGTAGGCCTGACCCCTGACGATGAGACGGCCTATAGGGAGGAGGTCAGAGACCTGGTGGTAGGCCTGACCCCTGACGATGAGACGGCCTATAGAGAGGAGGTCAGAGACCTGGTGGTAGGCCTGACCCCTGACGATGATGAGACGGCCTATAGAGAGGAGGTCAGAGACCTGGTGGTAGGCCTGACCCCTGACGATGATGAGACGGCCTATAGAGAGGAGGTCAGAGACCTGGTGGTAGGCCTGACCCTTGACGATGAGACGGCCTATAGGGAGGAGGTCAGAGACCTGGTGGTAGGCCTGACCCTTGACGATGAGACGGCCTATAGGGAGGAGGTCAGAGACCTGGTGGTAGGCCTGACCCCTGACGATGATGAGACTGCCTATAGGGAGGAGGTCAGAGACCTGGTGGTAGGCCTGACCCCTGACGATGAGACGGCCTATAGAGAGGAGGTCAGAGACCTGGTGGTAGGCCTGACCCCTGACGATGATGAGACTGCCTATAGGGAGGAGGTCAGAGACCTGGTGGTAGGCCTGACCCCTGACGATGATGAGACGGCCTATAGGGAGGAGGTCAGAGACCTGGTGGTAGGCCTGACCCTTGACGATGAGACGGCCTATAGGGAGGAGGTCAGAGACCTGGTGGTAGGCCTAACCCCTGACGATGAGACGGCCTATAGGGAGGAGGTCAGAGACCTGGTGGTAGGCCTGACCCCTGACGATGAGACGGCCTATAGGGAGGAGGTCAGAGACCTGGTGGTAGGCCTAACCCCTGACGATGAGACGGCCTATAGGGAGGAGGTCAGAGACCTGGTGGTAGGCCTGACCCCTGACGATGATGAGACGGCCTATAGGGAGGAGGTCAGAGACCTGGTGGTAGGCCTAACCCCTGACGATGAGACGGCCTATAGGGAGGAGGTCAGAGACCTGGTGGTAGGCCTAACCCCTGACGATGAGACGGCCTATAGGGAGGAGGTCAGAGACCTGGTGGTAGGCCTGACCCTGACGATGATGAGACGGCCTATAGGGAGGAGGTCAGAGACCTGGTGGTAGGCCTGACCCCTGACGATGAGACGGCCTATAGGGAGGAGGTCAGAGACCTGGTGGTAGGCCTAACCCCTGACGATGAGACGGCCTATAGGGAGGAGGTCAGAGACCTGGTGGTAGGCCTGACCCCTGACGATGATGAGACGGCCTATAGAGAGGAGGTCAGAGACCTGGTGGTAGGCCTGACCCCTGACGATGATGAGACGGCCTATAGAGAGGTCAGAGATCTGGTGGTAGGCCTGACCCCTGACGATGAGACGGCCTATAGGGAGGAGGTCAGAGACCTGGTGGTAGGCCTAACCCCTGACGATGAGACGGCCTATAGAGAGGAGGTCAGAGACCTGGTGGTAGGCCTGACCCCTGACGATGATGAGACTGCCTATAGGGAGGAGGTCAGAGACCTGGTGGTAGGCCTAACCCCTGACGATGAGACGGCCTATAGGGAGGAGGTCAGAGACCTGGTGGTAGGCCTAACCCCTGACGATGAGACGGCCTATAGGGAGGAGGTCAGAGACCTGGTGGTAGGCCTGACCCCTGACGATGATGAGACGGCCTATAGGGAGGAGGTCAGAGACCTGGTGGTAGGCCTGACCACTGACGATGAGACGGCCTATAGGGAGGAGGTCAGAGACCTGGTGGTAGGCCTCACCCCTGACGATGAGACGGCCTATAGGGAGGAGGTCAGAGACCTGGTGGTAGGCCTAACCCCTGACGATGAGACGGCCTATAGGGAGGAGGTCAGAGACCTGGTGGTAGGCCTGACCCCTGACGATGATGAGACTGCCTATAGGGAGGAGGTCAGAGACCTGGTGGTAGGCCTGACCCCTGACGATGAGACGGCCTATAGGGAGGAGGTCAGAGACCTGGTGGTAGGCCTAACCCTTGACGATGAGACTGCCTATAGGGAGGAGGTCAGAGACCTGGTGGTAGGCCTGACCCCTGACGATGAGACGGCCTATAGGGAGGAGGTCAGAGACCTGGTGGTAGGCCTGACCCCTGACGATGAGACGGCCTATAGGGAGGAGGTCAGAGACCTGGTGGTAGGCCTGACCCCTGACGATGAGACGGCCTACAGGGAGGAGGTCAGAGACCTGGTGGTAGGCCTGACCCCTGACGATGAGACGGCCTACAGGGAGGAGGTCAGAGACCTGGTGGTAGGCCTGACCCCTGACGATGAGACGGCCTACAGGGAGGAGGTCAGAGACCTGGTGGTAGGCCTAACCCCTGACGATGAGACGGCCTATAGGGAGGAGGTCAGAGATCTGGTGGTAGGCCTGACCCCTGACGATGAGACGGCCTACAGGGAGGAGGTCAGAGACCTGGTGGTAGGCCTGACCCCTGACGATGATGAGACGGCCTATAGAGAGGTCAGAGATCTGGTGGTAGGCCTGACCCCTGATGATGAGACGGCCTATAGGGGGAGGTCAGAGACCTGGTGGTAGGCCTG
>NC_060194.1:51157556-51158282 GCF_021184085.1 Oncorhynchus gorbuscha | reverse complement strand
ACGGCCTATAGGGAGGAGGTCAGAGATCTGGCAGCCAGGAGAACATCTAACGTGAGCAAGACAAAAGGAGCTGATCGTTGACTACAGGAAACAGAGGGCCGAGCATGCCACCCGTTCAGATCGATGGGGCTGTAGTGGATCAGATCGAGAGCTTCAAATTCCTCGGTGTTCGCGGTGCATTCAGAAAGTATTCAGACCCCTTGACTTTTTACACATTTTGCTACGTGACAGCCATATTCTAAAATGGATTAAGTAGTCCCCGCCCCCCGCCCCCAGCAATCTACACACAATACCCCATAGTGACAAATCAAAAACAGGTTTTTAGACATTTTTGAAAATGTATTAAAAATACAAAATTGAAATACTACATTTCCATAAGTATTCAGACCCTTTACTCAGCACTTTGTTGAAGCAGCTGGCAGCGATAACAGTCTTCATAAGAGAGTCTGCTCAATGACTCACATTTAATGTGATGCTTAGACTTCCATACAACAAGACATAAAGTGCAAGTATTCAGACCCCATGACTTTTCCCCAAAAATGTTACGTTACCTTATACTAAAATGGATTTAATTGTTTCCCCTCATCAATCTACACACAATACCCCATAATGACATCACAATACCCCATAATGACATCACAATACCCCATAATGACATCACAATACCCCATAATGACATCACAATACCCCATAATAACATCACAATACCCCATAATGACATCACAA
>NC_060194.1:51097866-51157456 GCF_021184085.1 Oncorhynchus gorbuscha | reverse complement strand
CCCATAAGGACATCACAATACCCCATAATGACATCACAATACCCCATAATGACATCACAATACCCCATAAGGACATCACAATACCCCATAAGGACATCACAATACTCCATAAGGACATCACAACACCCCATAATGACATCACAATAGCCCATAAGGACAACACAATACCCCATAAGGACATCACAATACCCCATAAGGACAACACAATACCCCATAAGGACAACACAATACCCCATAATGACATCACAATACCCCATAAGGACATCACAATACCCCATAAGGACATCACAATACCCCATAATGATATCACAATACCCCATAAGGACATCACAATACCCCATAATGACATCACAATACCCCATAAGGACATCACAATACCCCATAAGGACATCACAATACCCCATAATGACATCACAATACTCCATAATGACATCACAATACCCCATAATGACATCACAATACTCCATAATGACATCACAATACCCCATAATGACATCACAATACCCCATAAGGACATCACAATACCCCATAAGGACATCACAATACCCCATAAGGACATCACAATACCCCATAAGGACATCACAATACCCCATAAGGACATCACAATACCCCATAAGGACATCACAATACCCCATAAGGACATCACAATACCCCATAAGGACATCACAATACCCCATAAGGACATCACAATACCCCATAAGGACATCACAATACCCCATAAGGACATCACAATACCCCATAAGGACATCACAATACCCCATAAGGACATCACAATACCCCATAAGGACATCACAATACCCCATAAGGACATCACAATACTCCATAAGGACATCACAATACCCCATAAGGACATCACAATACCCCATAAGGACATCACAATACCCCATAAGGACATCACAATACCCCATAATGACATCACAATACCCCATAAGGACATCACAATACCCCATAATGACATCACAATACCCCATAAGGACATCACAATACCCCATAATGACATCACAATACCCCATAAGGACATCACAATACCCCATAATGACATCACAATACCCCATAAGGACATCACAATACCCCATAAGGACATCACAATACCCCATAAGGACATCACAATACCCCATAAGGACATCACAATACCCCATAAGGACATCACAATACCCCATAATGACATCACAATACCCCATAAGGACATCACAATACCCCATAATGACATCACAATACCCCATAATGACACCACAATACCCATTTAACATTTACATTTAAGTCATTTAGCAGACGCTCTTATCCAGAGCGACTTACAAATTGGTGCATTCACCTTATGACATGGACATCACAATACCCCATAATGACATCACAATACCCCATAAGGACATCACAATACCCCATAATGACATCACAATACCCCATAATGACATCACAATACCCCATAATGACATCACAATACCCCATAAGGACATCACGATACTCCATAATGACATCACAATACCCCATAAGGACATCACAATACTCCATAATGACATCACAATACCCCATAATGACATCACAATACCCCATAAGGACATCACAATACTCCATAATGACATCACAATACCCCATAAGGACATCACAATACTCCATAATGACATCACAATACCCCATAATGACATCACAATACCCCATAATGACATCACAATACCCCATAAGGACATCACAATACTCCATAATGACATCACAATACCCCATAAGGACATCACAATACCCCATAATGACATCACAATACCCCATAATGACATCACAATACCCCATAATGACATCACAATACCCCATACTGACATCACAATACCCCATAAGGACATCACAATACCCCATAATGACATCACAATACCCCATAATGACAACACAATACCCCACAATGACATCACAATACCCCATAAGGACAAAGCAAAAACAGGCTTTTAGAAATGTTTGCACATTTATTAAAAATACAGCGATTACAGCCTCAAGTCTTCTTGGGTATGATGCTACAAGCTTGGCACACCAGTTTTTGGGGAGTTTCTCCCAGTCTTCTCTGCAGATCCTCTCAAGCTCTGTCAGGTTGGATGGGGAGCGTCGCTGCACAGCTATTTAAAAGTCTCTCCAGAGATGTTCGATAGGGTTCAAGTCCGGGCTCTGGCTGGGCAACTCAAGGACATCCAGAGACTTGTCCCGAAGCCACTCCTCCATTGTCTTGGCTGTATGCTTAGGGTCGTTGTCCTGTTGGCAGGTGAACCTTCACCCCAGTCTGAGGTCCTGAGCACTCTGGAGCAGGTTTTCATCAAGGATTTCTCTGTATTTTTCTCCGTTCATCTTTACCTCTATCCTGACTAGTCTCCCAGTCCCTGGCGCTGAAAAACATCCTCACAGCATGATGCTGCCACCACCATGCTTCACCGTAAGGACCATGCCAGGTTTCTTTGGCTGGGCGGTCAGCTCTGGTTCCAAATTTCTTCCATTTAAGAATGATGGAGGCAACTGTGTTCTTGGGAATGTTTTCTTATTTAAATCAATTTTAGCTGTAAAGTAACAAAATGTGGAAAAAGTAATGGGGTCTGAATACTTCCCGAATGCACCATAACTAAGGAATTATACCAGGCGGTATCAGAGGAAGGCCTTAAAAATAGTCAAAGACACCAGCCACCCAAGTCATAGACTGTTCTCTCTGCTACCGCACAGCAAGTGGCACCGATGCACCAAGTCTGGAACCAACGGGACCCTGAACAGCTTCCACCCCCGTCAGACTGATAAACAGTTAGTTAACAGTTCCTTAGCTACCCAGTTAGGTAACAGTTCCTTAGCTACCCAGTTAGTTAACAGTTCCTTAGATACCCAGTTAGGTAACAGTTCCTTAGATACCCAGTTAGGTAACAGTTCCTTAGATACCCAGTTAGTTAACAGTTCCTTAGATACCCAGTTAGGTAACAGTTCCTTAGATACCCAGTTAGGTAACAGTTCCTTAGCTACCCGGACTACCTGCAATGACCCTTTGCACCAACTCTTTTGACTCATCACATACACAGCTGTTACTGTCTATTATCTATCCTTTACCCCTACCTACAGTATACTGTTACTGTCTATAATCTATCCTTTACCCCTACCTACAGTATACTGCTGTTACTGTCTATTATCTATCCTTTACCCCTACCTACAGTATACTGTTACTGTCTATAATCTATCCTTTACCCCTACCTACAGTATACTGCTGTTACTGTCTATCTATCCTTTACCCCTACCTACAGTATACTGCTATTACTGTCTATTATCTATCCTACCTACAGTATACTGCTGTTACTGTCTATTATCTATCCTTTACCCCTACCTACAGTATACTGCTGTTACTGTCTATTATCTATCCTTTACCCCTACCTACAGTATACTGCTGTTACTGTCTATTATCTATCCTTTACCCCTACCTACAGTATACTGCTGTTACTGTCTATTATCTATCCTTTACCCCTACCTACAGTATACTGCTGTTACTGTTTATTAGCTATCCTTTACCCCTACCTACAGTATACTGCTGTTACTGTTTATTAGCTATCCTTTACCCCTACCTACAGTATACTGCTGTTACTGTCTATTATCTATCCTACCTACAGTATACTGCTGCTACTGTCTATTATCTATCCTTTACCCCTACCTACAGTATACTGCTGTTACTGTCTATTATCTATCCTTAACCCCTACCTACAGTATACTGCTGTTACTGTCTATTATCTATCCTTTACCCCTACATACAGTATACTGCTGTTACTGTCTATTATCTATCCTTTACCCCCTACCTACAGTATACTGCTGTTACTGTCTATTATCTATCCTTAACCCCTACCTACAGTATACTGCTGTTACTGTCTATTATCTATCCTTTACCCCTACCTACAGTATACTGCTGTTACTGTCTATTATCTATCCTTAACCCCTACCTACAGTATACTGCTGTTACTGTCTATTATCTATCCTTTACCCCTACATACAGTATACTGCTGTTACTGTCTATTATCTATCCTTTACCCCCTACCTACAGTATACTGCTGTTACTGTCTATTATCTATCCTTAACCCCTACCTACAGTATACTGCTGTTACTGTCTATTATCTATCCTTTACCCCTACCTACAGTCAACTGCTGCTGTTTATTATATATCCTGTTGCCTAGTCACTTCATCCCTACCTATATGTACATACACTGCTCGTGGAACACCATGAGCATTAATATGGAGTTGGTGCCTCACCATTCAGTAGTTCTATAATAGCAGAGATGATGTCTGACGATTCAGTAGTTCTATAATAGCAGGTATAATGTCTTACCATTCAGTAGTTCTATAATAGCAGGGATGATGTCTTACCATTCAGTAGTTCTACAATAGCAGGTATAATGTCTTACCATTCAGTAGTTCTATAATAGCAGGTATAATGTCTCACCATTCAGTAGTTCTATAATAGCAGGGATGATGTCTCACCATTCAGTAGTTCTACAATAGCAGAGATGATGTCTTACCATTCAGTAGTTCTATAATAGCAGGGATGATGTCTGTCTTACCATTTAGTAGTTCTACAATAGCAGGGATGATGTCTGTCTTACCATTCAGTAGTTCTATAATAGCAGGTATAATGTCTCACCATTCAGTAGTTCTATAATAGCAGGGATGATGTCTCACCATTCAGTAGTTCTACAATAGCAGAGATGATGTCTTACCATTCAGTAGTTCTATAATAGCAGAGATGATGTCTTACCATTCAGTAGTTCTATAATAGCAGGGATGATGTCTGTCTTACCATTCAGTAGTTCTATAATAGCAGGGATGATGTCTCACCATTCAGTAGTTCTACAATAGCAGGGATGATGTCTTACCATTCAGTAGTTCTACAATAGCAGGGATGATGTCTCACCATTCAGTAGTTCTATAATAGCAGGTATAATGTCTTACCATTCAGTAGTTCTATAATAGCAGGTATAATGTCTTACCATTCAGTAGTTCTATAATAGCAGGTATAATGTCTTACCATTCAGTAGTTCTACAATAACAGGGATGATGTCTGTCTTACCATTCAGTAGTTCTATAATAGCAGGTATAATGTCTTACCATTCAGCAGTTCTATAATAGCAGGTATAATGTCTTACCATTCAGTAGTTCTATAATAGCAGGTATAATGTCTTACCATTCAGCAGTTCTATAATAGCAGGTATAATGTCTTACCATTCAGTAGTTCTATAATAGCAGGTATAATGTCTCACCATTCAGTAGTTCTACAATAGTAGGGATGATGTCGGTCTTACAATTCAGTAGTTCTATAATACAGGGATGAGGTCTTACCATTCAGTAGTTCTATGGTAGCAGTTATAATGTCTTACCAATAGGCAGTTCTATAATAGTAGGGATGATGTTGTCTTACCATTCAGCAGTACTATAATAGTAGGGATGATGTCTGACGATTCAGTAGTTCTACAATAGCAGGGATGATGTCTGACGATTCAGTAGTTCTACAATAGCAGGGATGATGTCTGACGATTCAGTAGTTCTACAATAGCAGGGATGATGTCTTACCATTCAGTAGTTCTATAATAGCAGGGATGATGTCTGTCTTACCATTTAGTAGTTCTATAATAGCAGGTATAATGTCTCACCATTCAGTAGTTCTACAATAGCAGGGATGATGTCTTACCATTCAGTAGTTCTATAATAGCAGGTATAATGTCTCACCATTCAGTAGTTCTATAATAGCAGGGATGATGTCTTACCATTCAGTAGTTCTATAATAGTAGGGATGATGTCTGTCTTACCATTCAGTAGTTCTATAATAGCAGGTATAATGTCTTACCATTCAGTAGTTCTATAATAACAGGGATGATGTCTTACCATTCAGTAGTTCTATAATAGCAGGGATGATGTCTGTCTTACCATTTAGTAGTTCTATAATAGCAGGGATGATGTCTGTCTTACCATTTTGTAGTTCTATAATAGCAGGGATGATGTCTTACCATTCAGTAGTTCTATAATAGCAGGTATAATGTCTTACCATTCAGTAGTTCTATAATAGCAGGTATAATGTCTCACCATTCAGTAGTTCTACAATAGCAGGGATGATGTCTTACCATTCAGTAGTTCTATAATAGCAGGTATAATGTCTTACCATTCAGTAGTTCTATAATAGCAGGTATAATGTCTCACCATTCAGTAGTTCTACAATAGCAGGGATGATGTCTGTCTTACCATTCAGTAGTTCTATAATAGCAGGTATAATGTCTTACCATTCAGTAGTTCTATAATAGCAGGTATAATGTCTTACCATTCAGTAGTTCTATAATAGCAGGTATAATGTCTTACCATTCAGTAGTTCTATAATAGCAGGGATGATGTCTTACCATTCAGTAGTTCTATAATAGCAGGTATAATGTCTCACCATTCAGTAGTTCTATAATAGCAGGGATGATGTCTGTCTTACCATTTAGTAGTTCTATAATAGCAGGTATAATGTCTTACCATTCAGTAGTTCTATAATAACAGGGATGATGTCTGTCTTACCATTCAGTAGTTCTACAATAGCAGGGATGATGTCTGTCTTACCATTCAGTAGTTCTATAATAGCAGGGATGATGCCAGACTTGGCCAACATGGCGGCACAGCTGTCATCCATGGACACCGTCCCGATCATGATCACCACCTCTAGTATCAGGTCATCCTCTGCAGAGCCTGATGACAACACACAGAGGTCAGGTGTCTGGGGTTAGAGAGCCTGATGACAACACACAGAGGTCAGGGGTTAGAGAGCCTGAAAACAACACACAGAGGGCAGGTGTCAGGGGTCAGAGAACCTGATAACAACACACAGAGGTCAGGGGTCAGAGGGTACAAAAGGTGAACTCCTGTTCTTCTTGTTTTCATAACTACAGTTTCTTTAGAGCACCTTTACAACACCTTTACAACACCTTTACAACACCTTTACAACACCTTTACAACACCTTTCCAACACCTTTACAACACCTTTACAACACCTTTACAACACCTTTACAACACCTTTACAACACCTTTACAACACCTTTACAACACCTTTACAACACCTTTACAACACCTCCGTAATCTCTCAGAAACTAAATCCACTTCTTCAGTGATGTAGTGACCTAGTTTGAGTCTCTTTCTATCAATTCAAATCAAATGAAAAGGGCTTTATTGTCACGGGAAACGTGTTTACACGGCCAAAGCAAGTGGGAAAACAACAATAAACCAAAGATACAAAGCAACATCAACAAAAACAATGTGGAATCTAACGGTAAATATTGCACTGAAAAAGATCTAAAAAAAGATAGACATTTCTAGAGTGATATAATCAGCTATGGACGGTGTTTTAGCAATGTAGTGGGGGAAGATAAATAAACAGGTAAATATAGCTGGTATTTATGTTGTTTGGTTAACAGATATGGGAGTTTATAAATGTTTGATTTGTTTTCAAATTCTTTGTGGTTCTGTGTGATCTGTGGCTATGAAAAGCCAACTGACATTTACTCCTGAGGTTCTGACCTGTTGCCCCTCTACAACCACTGTGAATATTATTATTTGACCATGTTGGTCATCTATGAACATTTGGACATCTTGAAGAACGATCTGGCCTTAATGGCCATGTACTCTGTTATAATCTCCACCTGGCACAGCCAGAAGAGGACTGGCCACCCCTCATAGCCTGGTTCCTCTCTACCTGGCACAGCCAGAAGAGGACTGGCCCCCCCTCAGAGCCTGGTTCCTCTCTACCCAGTACACCCAGAAGAGGACTGGCCACCCCTCAGAGCCTGGTTCCTCTCTACCCAGTACACCCAGAAGAGGACTGGCCACCCCTCAGAGCCTGGTTCCTCTCTACCTGGCACAGCCAGAAGAGGACTGGCCACCCCTCATAGCCTGGTTCCCCTCTACCTGGCACAGCCAGAAGAGGACTGGCCACCCCTCATAGCCTGGTTCCCCTCTAGGTTTCTTCCTAGGTTCTGGCCTTTCTAGGGAGTTTTTCCTAGCCACCGTGCTGCTACACCTGCATTGCTTGCTGTTTGGGGGTTTAGGCTGGGTTTCTGTACAGCACTCTGAGATATCAGCTGATGTTAGAAGGGCTTTATAAATACATGTGATTTGAGGGAAGTATGTATTTCTAATGTGGTCATACATTTGGCAG
This sequence comes from Oncorhynchus gorbuscha, assembly GCF_021184085.1. Classification (NCBI taxonomy): domain Eukaryota; kingdom Metazoa; phylum Chordata; class Actinopteri; order Salmoniformes; family Salmonidae; genus Oncorhynchus; species Oncorhynchus gorbuscha. The sequence goes on along the minus strand of NC_060194.1, from coordinate 51,149,291 downwards.
AAGGTTAGGAAGTGCAGCTCAGTGTCCACCTTTTTTTGTGGGCAGTGGACACATATCCAGTCTTATCCCGAGAGCCAGGTCTGCCAACGGCAGCCCCTCTCAATAGCAAGGCTATGTTCTCTGAGTCTGTACATAGTTAAGGATGTTCTTACTTTTAGGTCAATCACAGTGGTCAGGTATTCTGCCACTGTGTACTCTCTGTTTAGGGTCAGTCACAGTGGTCAGGTATTCTGCCACTGTGTACTCTCTGTTTAGGGTCAGTCACAGTGGTCAGGTATTCTGCCACTGTGTACTCTCTGTTTAGGGTCAGTCACAGTGGTCAGGTATTCTGCCACTGTGTACTCTCTGTTTAGGGTCAGTCACAGTGGTCAGGTATTCTGTGTACTCTCTGTTTAGGGTCAGTCACAGTGGTCAGGTATTCTGCCACTGTGTACTCTCTGTTTAGGGTCAGTCACAGTGGTCAGGTATTCTGCCACTCTCTGTTTAGGGTCAGTCACAGTGGTCAGGTATTCTGCCACTCTCTGTTTAGGGTCAGTCACAGTGGTCAGGTATTCTGCCACTGTGTACTCTCTGTTTAGGGCCAGTCACAGTGGTCAGGTATTCTGCCACTCTCTGTTTAGGGTCAGTCACAGTGGTCAGGTATTCTGCCACTCTCTGTTTAGGGTCAGTCACAGTGGTCAGGTATTCTGCCACTGTGTACTCTCTGTTTAGGGTCAGTCACAGTGGTCAGGTATTCTGCCACTGTGTACTCTCTGTTTAGGGTCAGTCACAGTGGTCAGGTATTCTGCCGCTGTGTACTCTCTGTTTAGGGTCAGTCACAGTGGTCAGGTATTCTGCCACTGTGTTCTCTCTGTTTAGGGTCAGTCACAGTGGTCAGGTATTCTGCCACTCTCTGTTTAGGGTCAGTCACAGTGGTCAGGTATTCTGCCACTGTGTACTCTCTGTTTAGGGTCAGTCACAGTGGTCAGGTATTCTGCTACTGTGTACTCTCTGTTTAGGGCCAAATAGCATCCTAGTTTTTTTGTTGATTCTTTCCAGTGTGTTAAATAGTTATCTATTTGGTTTCTCATAATTTGGTTGCGTCTAATTGTATTGTTGTCCTGAGGCTTTGTGGGGTCTGTTTGTGTTTGTGAACAGAGCCCCAGAACCAGCTGGCTAAGGGTACTCTTCCCTAGGTTCATCTCTCTGTAGGTGAGGGCTTTGTGGGGTCTGTTTGTGTTTGTGAACAGAGCCCCAGAACCAGCTGGCCAAGGGGACTCTTCCCTAGGTTCCTCTCTCTGTAGAAGAGGGCTTTGTGGGGTCTGTTTGTGTTTGTGAACAGAGCCCCAGAACCAGCTGGCTAAGGGTACTCTTCCCTAGGTTCATATCTCTGTAGGTGAGGGCTTTGTGGGGTCTGTTTGTGTTTGTGAACAGAGCCCCAGAACCAGCTGGCTAAGGGTACTCTTCCCTAGGTTCATCTCTCTGTAGGTGAGGGCTTTGTGGGGTCTGTTTGTGTTTGTGAACAGAGCCCCAGAACCAGCTGGCTAAGGGGACTCTTCCCTAGGTTCCTCTCTCTGTAGGTGAGGGCTTTGTGGGGTCTGTTTGTGTTTGTGAACAGAGCCCCAGAACCAGCTGGCTAAGGGGACTCTTCCCTAGGTTCCTCTCTCTGTAGGTGAGGGCTTTGTGGGGTCTGTTTGTGTTTGTGAACAGAGCCCCAGAACCAGCTGGCTAAGGGGACTCTTCCCTAGGTTCATCTCTCTGTAGGTGAGGGCTTTGTGGTGGAATGAGTGGGCATCGCTTCCTCAGGCTGGTTATAGAATTCACTCACCTGGTTTGAGCCTATCTTTAAAGTAAGGTACCAGGTTGTACTCCTTCAGCACCAGTTCCCAGTCCAGATCAGCGATAGTGAGGTTAGCCAGGGTCCCCAGACACTCGATCACATACTCTTCATTTTCATCAGGACTGATCTGGGCTGCCAGGTCTCCTACATAGTCCTGAAGGAGACCATTCGGTTAGTAATTTTTATTTTATTTTTAATTTACCTTTATTTAACCAGGCAAGTCAGTTAAGAACAAATTCTTATTTTCAATGACGGCCTGGGAACAGTGGGTTAACTGCCTGTTCAGGGGCAGAACGACAGATTTCTACCTTGTCGGCTCGGGGGTTTGAACTTGCAACCTTCCGGTTACTAGTCCAACGCTCTAACCACTAGGCTACCCTGCCGCCGCACTTAGCAACACCTCATTCATACAGTCTCTAAATATCTCTGCTGCCTCATGGGAACTGGATGCTTTTATATGGCTTCATTGCTGGGAGCTTCACAATGTGTTCTTCATTAGTCTTTTCAACCAATCCAGTCACAACATCTGCTTGATCAAGTCATTCAAATCCAACATGAATTTAGTACTAACGATGAAGATGTGTTTGGTTGGTCCGTCGTGTTGAGAGATGTTTCGTATCATCTTCATAAGTAAAGGATCCTTCAGCTTCAGAGCTCTCTTCATCAACATCTTCAGACCATTACCTGAGGGAAGGGAATCAAGCATTCATTACTTATTCAACAGCATGTGATATATTTATACTAATTCATTCATTTATGACACATGGAAGGTGACAATGAAGCGTCTTGGACATATTTCTATTGTTCTTAGATCACCAGACCATCTCTGATACATATGTGGTCTGTACCTTCACAGATGAGCTGTATAACTCACAGTGGTCCTCCCTACCTTCACAGATGAGCTGTACAACTCATAGGTGACCTCCCTACCTTCACAGATGAGCTGTATAACTCACAGTGGTCCTCCCTACCTTCACAGATGAGCTGTATAACTCATAGGTGACCTCCCTACCTTCACAGATGAGCTGTATAACTCACAGTGGTCCTCCCTACCTTCACAGATGAGCTGTATAACTCACAGTGGTCCTCCCTACCTTCACAGATGAGCTGTATAACTCACAGTGATCTCCCTACCTTCACAGATGAGCTGTATAACTCACAGTGGTCCTCCCTACCTTCACAGATGAGCTGTATAACTCACAGTGGTCCTCCCTACCTTCACAGATGAGCTGTATAACTCACAGTGGTCCTCCCTACCTTCACAGATGAGCTGTATAACTCACAGTGATCCTCCCTACCTTCACAGATGAGCTGTATAACTCACAGTGGTCCTCCCTACCTTCACAGATGAGCTGTATAACTCACAGTGGTCCTCCCTACCTTCACAGATGAGCTGTATAACTCACAGTGGTCCTCCCTACCTTCACAGATGAGCTGTATAACTCACAGTGGTCCTCCCTACCTTCACAGATGAGCTGAATAACTCACAGTGGTCCTCCCTACCTTCACCAATGAGCTGTATAACTCACAGTGGTCCTCCCTACCTTCACAGATGAGCTGTATAACTTAGTGGTCTTCCCTAACCTTCACAGATGAGCTGTATAACTCACAGTGGTCCTCCCTACCTTCACAGATGAGCTGTATAACTCACAGTGGTCCCCTCTACCTTCACAGATGAGCTGTATAACTTAGTGGTCTTCCCTACCTTCACAGATGAGCTGAGCGTTCTTCTTGTTAGCTGCCAGGTTGATACAGAAGGAGATGAGCTCAGCATCGATCCTGTCCTCACCGTGCTCAAACAACATCTTCATCAACTGGTGAGTCAACACAGAGCACTAAGTTAGCATGTTAGCAATAGATACACTGAACCAAAATATAAACACAACATGTAAAGCGTTGGTCCCATGTTTCATGAGCTGAAATAAAAGACACCAGACATTTTCTTGATGCACAAAAAAAGCTTATTTCTATCTAATTTGGTGCACAAATTTGTTTACATCCCTGTCAGTGAGCATTTCTCCTTTGCCAAGATAATCCATCCACCTGACAGCTAATTAAACAGCATGATCATTACACAGGTACACCTTGTGCCGGGGACAATAAAAGGCCACTTAAAAATAATAACAAATAAAAATCAACACCAGAAACCCTAGACTCCAATTTGTATACCATCCCTAAAGATTCACAGATGATCTCTATTGTACTCCACTCTGCCCTTTCCCACCTGGACGAAAGGAACACCTATGTGAGAATGCTGTTCATTGACTACAGCTCAGCGTTCAACCCCATATTCCCCTCAAAGCTCCTCGCTAAGCTAAGGACTCTGGGACTAAACACCTCCCTCTGCAACTGGATCCTGGACTTCCTGACGGGCCGCCCCCAGGTGGTGAGGGTAGGTAACAACACATCCGCCACACTGATCCTCAACACTGAGGCCCCTCAGGGTTGTGTACTCAGTCCCCTCCTGTACTCCCTGTTCACTCATGACTGCGTGGCCAAGCACGCCCCCATTCTCATCGACGGGGCTGCAGTGGAGCAGGTTGAGAGCTTCAAGTTCCTTGGCGTCCACATCACCGACAAACTAACATTATACCTTAATTTCAACAAGGAACACAGACTGAGACCAAGGTCTCTTTTACAGCTGGGCCCTGCGTATACATGTTTACACATACTGTTCTCTCTGCTACCGCACGGCAAGCAGTACCGGAGCGTCAAGTCTATGTCCAAGAGGTTTCTAAACAGCATCTACCCCCATAAGACTCCTGAACATCTCATCAAACGGCCACCAGACTATTTGCCTGGACCCACCCTCCCCTTTACGCTGCTGCTACTCTCTGTTATTATCTAGTCACTTTAATAACTCTACCTACGTACATATTGTCCATATTACCTCAATTACCTCGACCTACCAGTACCCCCTGTATATAGCCTCGCTATTGTTATTTCTCTTTAATTATTTGTTACTTATTTTGGGGGGGTATTTTTCTTAAAACTTCATTGTTGGTTAAGGGCTTGCAAGTAAGCATTTCACTGTAAGGTTGTTGTATTGTTGTATTCGACATATGTGACAAATAACACTGTTGTGGGTGCTGATCTAGGATCAGGTGTTGTACTGTTACCTGTGGGATGCAGTCAGTGTAGGCGAACATGGACTTGAACCTGTCATCAACACTGATGTGGTACAGGATACACATGGCCATCTGCTTGTGGTTCTCGTCACCTGACAGAAGGAACACATTACTACACATTAAACCAGCTCAAATCTGATAGCCAGATAGATTGATATGGTAGGTACGTCAGTAGAATGAGAGAGAGGAAGAGAGAACAGAGATAGAGAGAGGAAGAGTGAACAGAGAGAGAGAGGAAGAGAGAACAGAGGAAGAGAGAACAGAGACAGAGAGAGGAAGAGAGAACAGAGACAGAGAGAGGAAGAGAGAACAGAGACAGAGAGAGGAAGAGAGAACAGAGACAGAGAGAGGAAGAGAGAACAGAGACAGAGAGAGGAAGAGAGAACAGAGACAGAGAGAGGAAGAGAGAACAGAGACAGAGAGAGGAAGAGAGAACAGAGACAGAGAGAGGAAGAGAGAACAGAGACAGAGAGAGGAAGAGAGAACAGAGACAGAGAGAGGAAGAGAGAACAGAGACAGAGAGAGGAAGAGAGAACAGAGACAGAGAGCAAGCGAGAGAGAGAGAAATTGAGAAACCTATCCAACCTAAAAACATAGAGACCCAGAAAACCTGAGTCTACGCCTTCACTATGGTGAATCACTAAAACAATTCAGAAATACACTACGAAAAAAAGAGGGACCAGCTCGTCAGCTCAATGTAATTAAATGATCCATAGACTAATCACTTCTGGGAGAATTGTAACACACTAAAACAAACAACGAAACAAAGAGTTGTCTATCCAAAACGGAGATGTATGGATAAACCACTTCTCCAATCTTTTCGGACATCTTCACTTGTTTGTCATTTAGCAGACGCTCTTCTCCAGAGCGACTTACAGGAGCAATTAGGGTTAAGTGCCTTGCTCAAGGGCACATCGGCAGACTTTTCATCTAGTTGGCTCGGAGATTTGAACCAACAATCTTTTGGTTACTGGCCCAGCTATTAACTTCGAGGGCAGAGGGCAGCATTCTGAATTATGGATGAAAAGCGTGCCCAAATTAAACTGCCTGCTACTCAGCCATAAAAGCTAGAATATGCATATAATTTGTACATTTGGATAGAAAACACTCTGAAGTTTCTAAAACTGTTTGAATGATGTCTGTGAGTATAACAGAACTCATATGGCAGGCAAAAACCTGAGAAAAAATAAAACCAGGTAGTGGGAAATCTGAGGTTTGTAGTTTTTCCAAGTCATTGCCTATTGAATATACAGTGTCTATGGGGTCATATTGCACTTCCTAAGGCTTCCACTAGATATCAACAGTCTTTAGAACCTTGTTTGAGGCTTCTACTGTGAAGGAGGTGTGGGAATGGGAGCTGAATGAGTCAGAGGTCTGTCAGAGTGGCATGAGCTGATCACATGAGAGTCAGCTTGCGTTCCATTGCATTTCTAAAGACAAAGGAATTCTCCGGTTGGAACATTATTGAAGATTTATGATAAAAACATCCTAAAGATTGATTCTATACTTAGTTTGACATGTTTCTACGATATGTAATATAACTTTTCGTCTGAACTTTCGCCTGGACTTGCCCGCACGTCGTCAGTTTGGATTGTGTACTAAACGCGCAAACAAAAAGGAGGTATTTGGACATAAATGATGGACTTTATCGAACAAATCAAACATTTATTGTGTTTTCCTGGGAGTGCATTCTGATGAAGATCATCAAAGGTCAGTGAATATTTATAATGCTATTTCTGACTTCTGTTGACTCCACAACAGATATCTGTATGGCTTGTTTTGGTCTCTGAGCGCCGTACTCAGATTATTGCATGGTGTGCTTTTTCCGTAAAGTTTTTTTGTAATCTGACACAGCGGTTGTATTAAGGATAAGTGGATCTACAATTCCATGCAAAACACTTGAATCTTTGATCAATGTTTATTATGAGTATTTCTGTAAATTCATGTGGCTCTCTGCAAAATCACAGGATGTTTTGGAACTACTGAACATAACACGCCAATGTAAACTGAGATTTTGGATATAAATATATATTACAACAAGTTTATCTTTAAAATGGTGTAAAATACTTGTATGTTTGAGGAATTTTAATTATGGGATTTCTGTTGTTTTGAATTTGGCGCCCTGCAGTTTCACTGGCTGTTGACGAGGCGGGACGCTGCCGTCCCACATACCCTAGTGAGGTTTTAAAGACTAGCAGAACCCACTGGCAGAACAAAATACAAACCCTTCAACCCAAAAAAGCCTGTGGTGTTGATGGTATACTAAATCACAAATTCAAATGGGCTAATTCTTAAACTTTTCAACATTTATTTCAATGAATTGGCACCAGAACGGTCGAGTCAAAGGGTCTACAGCAGCATCTAGATCGTCTGCACAGATTCTGTCAGACCTGGGCGCTGACAGACCTGGGCCCTGACAGACCTGGGCCCTGACAGACCTGGGCCCTGACAGACCTGGGCCCTGACAGTAAATCTCAGTAAGACAAAAAATAATGGTGTTCCAAAAAAGGTCCAGTTCCCAGGATCACAAATACAAATTCCACCTAGCCACCGTTACCCCAGAGCACACAAAAAACGATACATACCTCGGCCTGAACATCAGCGCCAATTAGGATCTGGCTAAAAGTACTTGAATCAGTTACAGAACCCATTACCCTTTATGGTTGTGATGTCTGGGGTCCGCTCACCAACCAGGAATTCACAAAACGGAACAAACACCAAATTCAATCAATCAAATGTATTTATAAACCCCTTTTTTCATCAGCTGTACAGAAACCCAGCCTAAAACCTCAAACAGCAAACAATGCAGGTGTAGAAGCACGGTGGCTAGGAAAAACTCCCTAGAAAGGCAGGAACCTATGAAGAAACCTAGAGAGGAACCAGGCTCTGAGGGGTGACCAGTCCTCTTCTGGCTGTGACGGGTGGAGATTATAACAGAACATGACCAAGATGTTCAAATGTTCATAGATGACCCGAGTCAAATAATAATAATCACAGTGGTTGTAGAGGGTGCAACACGTCAGTATCTTAGGAGTAAATGTCAGGTGGCTTTTCATAGCCAATCAGAGGTCAAGATAGCAGAGTAGAAAAGAGTAGTAGAGAGAGAGAGACGAAAATAGCAGGTCCGGGACAAGGTAGCACTCTGCATGCAGAATTCTGCAAAAATATACTTTGTGTGCAAAACAACAAATAATGCAGAGCAGAATTAGGTATTAACTAGTTATCAACATCCAGAAAATAAACCGTTAAAATTATACAACCACCTAAAAGGAAGCGATGCCCACACATTCCACAAAAAGCCCTCAACGACAGAGAGAAAAAACCTTGAGAAAACTCCCCGCAGCCAACTGGTTCTGAGGCTCTGTTCACAAACAGACGCCACAGAGCCCCAAAACAGAAACACAATTAGACCAAATTATGAGGAAGCAAAAGGATAACTATTTGACACACAGGAAAGAATCAACCAAAAGACAGAGCAAACTAGAATGTTATTTGGCCCTAAACAGAGAGTACACAGTGGCAGAATACCTGACCACTGTGACTGACCCTAAACAGAGAGTACACAGTGGCAGAATACCTGGCAGAATACCACCACTGTGACTGACCCTAAACAGAGAGTGGCAGAATACCTGACCACTGTGACTGGCCCTAAACAGAGAGTACACAGTGGCAGAATACCTGACCACTGTGACTGACCCTAAACAGAGAGTGGCAGAATACCTGACCACTGTGACTGACCCTAAACAGAGAGTACACAGTAGCAGAATACCTGACCACTGTGACTGACCCAAACTTAAGGAAAGCTTTGACTATGTACAGACTCAGTGAGCAGAGCCTTGCTATTGAGAAAGGTTGCCGTAGACAGACGTGGCTCTCAAGAGAAGACAGGCTATGTGCTCACTGCCCACAAAATGAGGTGGGAACTGAGCTGCACTTCATAACCTCCTGCCAAATGTATGACCATATTAGAGACACATATTTCCCTCAGATTACATAGACCCACAAAGAATTTGAAAACAAACCCAATTTTGATAAACTCACATATCTACTGGGTGAAATACCACAGTGTGCCATCACAGCAGCAAGATTTGTGACCTGTTGCCACGAGAAAAGGGCAACCAGTGAAGAACAAACACCATTGTAAATACAACCCATATTTATGGTTATTTATTTTCCTTTTTGTACTTTAACTATTTCCACATAATATGACATTTGAAATGTCTTTATTCTTTTGGAACTTTTGTGAATTTAATGTTTATTCATGTTTCCATTGATGATTTCCCTTTCGTTTATTGTCTATTCCATTCGCTTTAGCAATGTAAACATTTATTTTCCATGCCAATAAAGCTCTTTGAAATGTATTGAACTGAAATTGAATTTTGAGAGAGAGAGAGAGAGAGAGAGAGAGAGAGATGGAGAGGAGAGAGAGAGGAGAGAGAGGAGAGAGAGAGGAGAGGAGAGAGAGGAGAGAGAGAGAGAGAGGAGAGAAAAAGAGAGAGGAGAGGAGAAAGAAGAGAGAGAGAGAGAGAGGAGAGAGAGACAAAGAGAGAGGAGAGGGAGAAGAGAGAGAGAGGAGAGAGGAGAGAGAGACAAAGAGAGACAGAGAGAGAGAGAGAGAGAGAGAGAGAGAGAGAGAGAGAGAGAGAGAGAGAGAGAGAGAGAGAGAGAGAGAGAGAGAGAGAGAGAGAGAGAGAGACAAAGAGACAAAGAGACAAAGAGACAAAGAGACAAAGAGACAGAACGGGAGAGGGAGACAGAAAGAGAGAGCGAGAGAGAGGAGAGAAAGAGAGAGGACATACATACCCAGCAGGGAGGTGAGTTTGGGCAGCAAGCCGACCTGCACCATCTTGATGCGTAGCCCAGTGTCAAAGGAGAGGTTGAGGAGGAGACGCAGCGTGATGTTCAGCAGGTCTTCATGTTCACACGGGACTAAACGAGACAAACGCTCTACGGTGTCCACCTCCGCCTGGCAACACAACCAACCAATCACAAAACAGGGTTAGGGTTAACAACCAATCACAAAACAGGGTTAGGGTTAACAACCAATCACAAAACAGGGAAATGGTTAGGACTCGTGATGACTTTCTTTGTAGCAAACAAGCAAACAAGCAGGTTACAGCCGGTATAGTTTAACGTGTACACCCCTGACTACTCCTGACTCAGCACTATATAAACTAGACCCCTGACTCACCACCATATAAACTAGACCCCTGACTCACCACCATATAAACTAGACCGCTGACTCTACTCCTGACCCACCACCATATAAACTAGACCCCTGACTCACCACCATATAAACTAGACCCCTGACTCACCACCATATAAACTAGACCCCTGACTCTACTCCTGACTCACCACCATATAAACTAGACCGCTGACTCTACTCCTGACTCAGCACCATATAAACTAGACCCCTGACTCAGCACCATATAAACTAGACCCCTGACTCTACTGCTGACCCACCACCATATAAACTAGACCCCTGACTCAGCACCATATAAACTAGACCCCTGACTCTACTCCTGACCCACCACCATATAAACTAGACCCCTGACTCAGCACTATATAAACTAGACCCCTGACTCAGCACTATATAAACTAGACCCCTGACTCAGCACTATATAAACTAGACCCCTGACTCTACTCCTGACCCACCACCATATAAACTAGACCCCTGACTCAGCACCATATAAACTAGACCCCTGACTCAGCACCATATAAACTAGACCCCTGACTCAGCACCATATAAACTAGACCCCTGACCCACCACCATATAAACTAGACCCCTGACTCAGCACCATATAAACTAGACCCCTGACCCACCACCATATAAACTAGACCCCTGACTCTACTCCTGACTCAGCACCATATAAACTAGACCCCTGACTCTACTCCTGACCCACCACCATATAAACTAGACCCCTGACTCTACTCCTGACCCACCACCATATAAACTAGACCCCTGACTCAGCACCATATAAACTAGACCCCTGACTCTACTCCTGACTCAGCACCATATAAACTAGACCCCTGACTCAGCACCATATAAACTAGACCCCTGACTCTACTCCTGACTCAGCACCATATAAACTAGACCCCTGACTCTACTCCTGACCCACCACCATATAAACTAGACCCCTGACTCAGCACCATATAAACTAGACCCCTGACTCTACTCCTGACTCAGCACCATATAAACTAGACCCCTGACCCACCACCATATAAACTAGACCCCTGACTCTACTCCTGACTCAGCACCATATAAACTAGACCCCTGACTCAGCACCATATAAACTAGACCCCTGACTCTACTGCTGACCCACCACCATATAAACTAGACCCCTGACTACTCCTGACCCACCACCATATAAACTAGACCCCTGACTCTACTCCTGACCCACCACCATATAAACTAGACCCCTGACTCAGCACCATATAAACTAGACCCCTGACTCTACTGCTGACTCAGCACCATATAAACTAGACCCCTGACTCTACTCCTGACCCACCACCATATAAACTAGACCCCTGACTCTACTCCTGACTCAGCACCATATAAACTAGACCCCTGACTCACCACCATATAAACTAGACCCCTGACTCTACTCCTGACCCACCACCATATAAACTAGACCCCTGACTCAGCACCATATAAACTAGACCCCTGACTCACCACCATATAAACTAGACCCCTGACTCTACTCCTGACCCACCACCATATAAACTAGACCCCTGACTCTACTCCTGACTCTGCACCATATAAACTAGACCCCTGACTCTACTCCTGACTCAGCACCATATAAACTAGACCCCTGACTCACCACCATATAAACTAGACCCCTGACTCTACTGCTGACCCACCACCATATAAACTAGACCCCTGACTACTCCTGACCCACCACCATATAAACTAGACCCCTGACTCTACTCCTGACCCACCACCATATAAACTAGACCCCTGACTCAGCACCATATAAACTAGACCCCTGACTCTACTGCTGACTCAGCACCATATAAACTAGACCCCTGACTCTACTCCTGACCCACCACCATATAAACTAGACCCCTGACTCACCACCATATAAACTAGACCCCTGACTCTACTCCTGACCCACCACCATATAAACTAGACCCCTGACTCAGCACCATATAAACTAGACCCCTGACTCACCACCATATAAACTAGACCCCTGACTCTACTCCTGACCCACCACCATATAAACTAGACCCCTGACTCAGCACCATATAAACTAGACCCCTGACTCTACTCCTGACCCACCACCATATAAACTAGACCCCTGACTCTACTCCTGACTCTGCACCATATAAACTAGACCCCTGACTCTACTCCTGACTCAGCACCATATAAACTAGACCCCTGACCCACCACCATATAAACTAGACCCCTGACTCTACTCCTGACTCAGCACCATATAAACTAGACCCCTGACTCTACTCCTGACACACCACCATATAAACTAGACCCCTGACTCTACTCCTGACTCAGCACCATATAAACTAGACCCCTGACTCAGCACCATATAAACTAGACCCCTGACTCAGCACCATATAAACTAGACCCCTGACTCAGCACCATATAAACTAGACCCCTGACTCTACTCCTGACTCAGCACCATAAAAACTAGACCCCTGACTCAGCACCATATAAACTAGACCCCTGACTCAGCACCATATAAACTAGACCCCTGACTCAGCACCATATAAACTAGACCCCTGACTCAGCACCATATAAACTAGACCCCTGACTCACCACCATATAAACTAGACCCCTGACTCTAATCCTGACTCAGCACCATATAAACTAGACCCCTGACTCTACTGCTGACTCAGCACCATATAAACTAGACCCCTGACTCTACTGCTGACTCAGCACCATATAAACTAGACCCCTGACTCTACTCCTGACTCAGCACCATATAAACTAGACCCCTGACTCAGCACCATATAAACTAGACCCCTGACTCTACTCCTGACTCAGCACCATATAAACTAGACCCCTGACTCAGCACCATATAAACTAGACCCCTGACTCTACTCCTGACCCACCACCATATAAACTAGACCCCTGACTCTACTCCTGACTCAGCACCATATAAACTAGACCCCTGACTCTACTGCTGACTCAGCACCATATAAACTAGACCCCTGACTCAGCACCATATAAACTAGACCCCTGACTCGACCCCTGACTCAGCACCATATAAACTAGACCCCTGACTCAGCACCATATAAACTAGACCCCTGACTCGACCCCTGACTCAGCACCATATAAACTAGACCCCTGACTCAGCACCATATAAACTAGACCCCTGACTCGACCCCTGACTCAGCACCATATAAACTAGACCCCTGACTCAGCACCATATAAACTAGACCCCTGACTCTACTGCTGACTCAGCACCATATAAACTAGACCCCTGACTCAGCACCATATAAACTAGACCCCTGACTCGACCCCTGACTCAGCACCATATAAACTAGACCCCTGACTCAGCACCATATAAACTAGACCCCTGACCCACCACCATATAAACTAGACCCCTGACTCTACTGCTGACTCAGCACCATATAAACTAGACCCCTGACTCAGCACCATATAAACTAGACCCCTGACTCGACCCCTGACCCAGCACCATATAAACTAGACCCCTGACTCGACCCCTGACCCACCACCATATAAACTAGACCCGACCCCTGACCCACCACCATATAAACTAGACCCCTGACCCAGCACCATATAAACTCGACCCCTGACCCACCACCATATAAACTAGACCCGACCCCTGACCCACCACCATATAAACTAGACCCCTGACCCAGCACCATATAAACTCGACCCCTGACCCACCACCATATAAACTAGACCCGACCCCTGACCCACCACCATATAAACTAGACCCCTGACCCACCACCATATAAACTAGACCCCTGACTCAGCACCATATAAACTAGACCCCTGACCCACCACCATATAAACTAGACCCCTGACTCAGCACCATATAAACTAGACCCCTGACCCACCACCATATAAACTAGACCCCTGACTCGACCCCTGACCCAGCACCATATAAACTAGACCCCTGACTCTACTCCTGACCCACCACCATATAAACTAGACCCCTGACCCGACCCCTGACCCACCACCATATAAACTCGACCCCTGACCCACCACCATATAAACTAGACCCCTGACCCACCACCATATAAACTAGACCCCTGACTCAGCACCATATAAACTAGACCCCTGACCCACCACCATATAAACTAGACCCCTGACTCAGCACCATATAAACTCGACCCCTGACCCACCACCATATAAACTAGACCCCTGACTCGACCCCTGACCCAGCACCATATAAACTAGACCCCTGACTCTACTCCTGACCCACCACCATATAAACTAGACCCCTGACCCGACCCCTGACTCAGCACCATATAAACTAGACCCCTGACTCAGCACCATATAAACTAGACCCCTGACCCACCACCATATAAACTAGACCCCTGACCCGACCCCTGACCCACCACCATATAAACCCGACCCCTGACCCAGCACCATATAAACCATCTCCCCTCCTCTCCTCTCTCCTTGCTCTTCCCTCTTCCTCTCTCTCTCTCTTACCATATCGTTCTTGTTCTCCAGGAAGATGCTGAGTTTCTTGAGGAAGGACACCACCAGCACCAGTAGTTCCTCGTTCTCCCGGTCCAGGGTCTTCACCAGCATGTGGACGATGTTCTTGTTTCTCATCTTCAGCTCTGTCCTGGTGTCCTCAGCCAGGTTCAACAACAGGTACAGAGCAACTAGAGGAGAGGAGGACAGAGATGCTAAATGCCCACTCAGCTACACAGGGAAGGAGGACAGAGATGCTAAATGCCCACTCAGCTACACAGTGGAGGAGGACTGAGATGCTAAATGCCCACTCAGCTACACAGTGGAGGACAGAGATGCTAAATGCCCACTCAGCTACACAGGGAAGGAGGACAGAGATGCTAAATGCCCACTCAGCTACACAGGGAAGGAGGACTGAGATGCTAAATGCCCACTCAGCTACACAGGGAAGGAGGACTAAGATGCTAAATGCCCACTCAGCTACACAGTGGAGGACAGAGATGCTAAATGCCCACTCAGCTACACAGGGGAGGACAGAGATGCTAAATGCCCACTCAGCTACACAGGGGAGGACAGAGATGCTAAATGCCCACTCAGCTACACAGGGGAGGACATAGATGCTAAATGCCCACTCAGCTACACAGGGGAGGACAGAGATGCTAAATGCCCACTCAGCTACACAGGGAAGGAGGACTGAGATGCTAAATGCCCACTCAGCTACACAGGGGAGGAGGACTGAGATGCTAAATGCCCACTCAGCTACACAGGGAAGGAGGACAGAGATGCTAAATGCCCACTCAGCTACACAGGGAAGGAGGACAGAGATGCTAAATGCCCACTCAGCTACACAGGGGAGGAGGACTGAGATGCTAAATGCCCACTCAGCTACACAGGGAAGGAGGACAGAGATGCTAAATGCCCACTCAGCTACACAGTGGAGGACAGAGATGCTAAATGCCCACTCAGCTACACAGGGAAGGAGGACAGAGATGCTAAATGCCCACTCAGCTACACAGGGAAGGAGGACAGAGATGCATTCCATTTCAAATCCATTACATTTTACAGAGCTATCCAGAGCTCTACATTAGGAGTTAGGGGTTATACTGTGGGGTTAGGGGTTATACTGTGGGGTTAGAGGTTAGACTGGGGTTAGGGGTTATGGATTATACTGTGGGGGTAGGGATTAAACTGTGGGGTTAGGGGTTATACTGTGGGGTTAGGGGTTATACTGTGGGGTTAGGGGTTATACTGTGGGGTTAGGGGTTAAGAGTTATACTGTGGGGTTAGGGGTTAAGAGTTAGACTGTGGGGTTAGGGGTTAAGAGTTAGACTGTGGGGTTAGGGGTTAGACTGTGGGGTTAGGGGTTAAGGGTTAGACTGTGGGGTTAGGGGTTAAGGGTTAGACTGTGGGGTTAGGGGTTAGGGGTTAGACTGTGGGGTTAGGGGTTAGACTGTGGGGTTAGGGGTTAGACTGTGGGGTTAGGGGTTAGACTGTGGGGTTAGGGGTTAGACTGTGGGGTTAGGGGTTAGACTGTGGGGTTAGGGGTTAGACTGTGGGGTTAGGGGTTAGACTGTGGGGTTAGGGGTTAGACTGTGGGGTTAGGGGTTAGACTGTGGGGTTAGGGGTTAGACTGGGGTTAGACTGTGGGGTTAGGGGTTAGACGGTGGGGTTATGGGTTAGACGGTGGGGTTATGGGTTAGACTGTGGGGTTAGGGGTTAGACTGTGGGGTTAGACTGTGGGGTTAGGGGTTCGACTGTGGGGTTAGGGGTTAGACTGTGGGGTTAGGGGTTAGACTGTGGGGTTAGACTGTGGGGTTAGACTGTGGGGTTAGACTGTGGGGTTAGACTGTGGGGTAAGGGGTTAGACTGTGGGGTTAGGGGTTAGACTGTGGGGTTAGACTGTGGGGTTAGGGGTTAGACTGTGGGGTTAGACTGTGGGGTTAGGGGTTAGACTGTGGGGTTAGGGGTTAGACTGTGGGGTTAGGGGTTAGACTGTGGGGTTAGGGGTTAGACTGTGGGGTTAGGGGTTAGACTGTGGGGTAAGGGGTTAGACTGTGGGGTTAAGGGTTAGACTGCGGGGTTAGGGGTTAGACTGTGGGGTTAGGGGTTAGACTGTGGGGTTAGGGGTTAGACTGTGGGGTTAGGGGTTAGACTGTGGGGTTAGGGGTTAGACTGTGGGGTTAGACTGTGGGGTTAGACTGTGGGGTTAGAGGGGTTAGACTGTGGGGTTAGGGGTTAGACTGTGGGGTTAGACTGTGGGGTTAGACTGTGGGGTTAGACTGTGGGGTAAGGGGTTAGACTGTGGGGTTAGGGGTTAGACTGTGGGGTTAGGGGTTAGACTGTGGGGTTAGACTGTGGGGTTAGGGGTTAGACTGTGGGGTTAGACTGTGGGGTTAGGGGTTAGACTGTGGGGTTAGGGGTTAGACTGTGGGGTTAGGGGTTAGACTGTGGGGTTAGGGGTTAGACTGTGGGGTTAGGGGTTAGACTGTGGGGTAAGGGGTTAGACTGTGGGGTTAGACTGTGGGGTTAGGGGTTATACTGTGGGGTTAAGGGTTAGACTGCGGGGTTAGGGGTTAGACTGTGGGGTTAGGGGTTAGACTGTGGGGTTAGGGGTTAGACTGTGGGGTTAGGGGTTAGACTGTGGGGTTAGGGGGTTAGACTGTGGGGTTAGGGGTTAGACTGTGGGGTTAGACTGTGGGGTTAGACTGTGGGGTTAGACTGTGGGGTTAGGGGTTAGACTGTGGGGTTAGACTGTGGGGTTAGGGGTTAGACTGTGGGGTTAGACTGTGGGGTTAGGGGTTAGACTGTGGGGTTAGGGGTTAGACTGTGGGGTTAGGGGTTAGACTGTGGGGTTAGGGGTTAGACTGTGGGGTTAGGGGTTAGACTGTGGGGTTAAGGGTTAGACTGTGGGGTTAAGGGTTAGACTGTGGGGTTAGGGGTTAGACTGTGGGGTTAGACTGTGGGGTTAGGGGTTAGACTGTGGGGTTAGGGGTTAGACTGTGGGGTTAGACTGTGGGGTTAGGGGTTAGACTGTGGGGTTAGGGGTTAGACTGTGGGGTTAGGGGTTAGACTGTGGGGTTAGACTGTGGGGTTAGACTGGGGTTAGACTGTGGGGTTAGGGGTTAGACTGTGGGGTAAGGGGTTAGACTGTGGGGTAAGGGGTTAGACTGTGGGGTTAGGGGTTAGACTGTGGGATTAGGGGTTAGACTGTGGGGTTAGACTGTGGGGTTAAGGGTTTGACTGGTACCTCTCAGCAGCTGCTCCTGTTTCACCAGTAGTCCCTGGTACTTCTTAAAGGCCTTCTCATGTTCCTTCCTCAAGGCCTGGTTGTCAGGGTCGTCTTCACGTAGTTACAGTCAAGGAAGGGTTCAGATTGACAGACTGACTGACCGCAACAGAAGAGGGGGTACATGGGGAACTGACACACCATGGGCTCAGCATCCATTCATTTCCCACAGCAGACGTTCTCATCACATAGAAAACATTTGTTGTAGGAAATGAATGGGTTCATCGCTTAGAAAACCTATGTAGGGGGTGTTCAATG
The DNA here is from genome assembly GCF_021184085.1 of Oncorhynchus gorbuscha. Lineage (NCBI taxonomy): Eukaryota > Metazoa > Chordata > Actinopteri > Salmoniformes > Salmonidae > Oncorhynchus > Oncorhynchus gorbuscha. The sequence continues at coordinate 51,131,169 of NC_060194.1, read as the reverse complement.
TCAGTCCTAAACACTTCTGGTTCTCAGCCTCTCCTCATCAAGGACAGATTCAGACCTGGGACACCAGGTGAGTAGAATTCACTACCAGGTAGAAACAAAAAGCAGAGAACTGACAGTGAACAGCCCTGCAGAGGATATAAATCTTCTAACCCAGACACTAACCCAGACCATAAACCCTAACCCAGACCATAAACCCTAACCCACACCATAAACCCTAACCCACACCATAAACCCTAACCCAGACCATAAACCCTAACCCAGACCATAAACCCTAACCCAGACCATAAACCCTAACCCAGACTCTAACCCAGACCATAAACCCTAACCCAGACCATAAACCCTAACCCAGACTCTAACCCAGACCATAAACCTAACCCAGACCATAATCCCTAACCCAGACCATAAATCCTAATCCAGACCCAGATCCTAACTCAGACCGAGACCATAAACCCGAACTCAGACCGAGACCATAAACCCTAACTCAGACCCAGACCACAAACCCTAACTCAGACCCAGACCACAAACCCTAACTCAGACCCAGACCACAAACCCTAACTCAGACCCAGACCACAAACCCTAACTCAGACCATAATTCCTAATCCAGACCCTAACTCAGACCAAGACCATAAAACCGAACTCAGACCGAGACCACAAACCCTAACTCAGACCGAGACCACAAACCCTAACTCAGACCGAGACCACAAACCCTAACTCAGACCGAGACCACAAACCCTAACTCAGACCGAGACCACAAACCCTAACTCAGACCCAGACCACAAACCCTAACTCAGACCCAGACCACAAACCCTAACTCAGACCCAGACCACAAACCCTAACTCAGACCCAGACCACAAACCCTAACTCAGACCATAATTCCTAATCCAGACTCTAACTCAGACTGAGACCATAAACCCTAACTCAGAAACCAGAACATAAACCCTAACTCAGACCGAGACCATAAACCCTAATCCAGACCATAAACCCTAATCCAGACCCAGGCCATAGACCCAGACCATAAACCCTAACCCGGAAAATAAACCCTAACCCAGAACCGGACACTAACCCTAACCCAGACCCTAATCCTAACCCTAATCCAGGCCATAAACCCTAACCCAGAACACTAACCCTAACCCAGACCACAAACCCTAACCTTAAACCAGAACCTAACCCAGACCCAGACACTAACCCTAACCCAGAACCTAACCCAGACCCTAATCCTAATCCAGAACCTAACCCTAATCCAGGCCATAAACCCTAACCCAGAACACTAACCCTAACCCAGACCATAAACCCTAACCTTAAACCAGAACCTAACCCAGACCCTAACCCAGAACCTAACCCAGACCCTAATCCTAATCCAGAACCTAACCCAGAACCTAACCCAGACACTAACCTGGACCCAGACACTTACCCAGACCCTAACCCAGACCATAAACCCTAACCCAGACCCTAACCCAGACACTAACCCAGACACTAACCCAGACCCTAACCCAGACCATTAACCCTAACCCAGACCATAAACCCAGACCATAAACCCAGACCCAGACCATAGACCCTAACCCAGACCCAAACCCAGACACTAACCCTAACCCAGAACCTAACCCAGAACCTAACCCAGGCTCTAATCCTAACCCAGAACCTAATGCTAACCCAACCCAGACACTAACCCTAACCCAGAACCTAACCCAGAACTAGACCCTAAACCAGAACCTAACCCAGACCCTAATCCTAACCCAGAACCTCACCCTAACACTAACCCTGACCCTAACCCAGACCATAAACTCTAACCCAGACACTAACCCAGACCATAAACACTAACCCATACCCTAACCCAGACCCTAACCCAGTTCATATACCCTAACCCAGACCCTAACCCAGACCCTAACCCAGACCCTAACCCAGACCATAAACTCTAACCCAGACCCTAACCCAGATACTAACCCAGACCCTAACCCAGACCCTAACCCAGACACTAACCCAGACCATAAACTCTAACCCAGACCCTAAACTCTAACCCAGACCCTAAACTCTAACCCAGACCCTAACCCAGACACTAACCCAGACCATTAACCCTAACCCAGACCATAAACCCAGACCATAAACCCAGACCCAGACCATAAACCTTAACCCAGACCCAAACCCAGACACTAACCCAGAACCTAACCCAGAACCTAACCCAGGCTCTAATCCTAACCCAGAACCTAATGCTAACCCAACCCAGACACTAACCCTAACCCAGAACCTAACCCAGAACTAGACCCTAACCCAGAACCTAACCCAGACCCTAATCCTAACCCAGAACCTCACCCTAACACTAACCCTGACCCTAACCCAGACCATAAACCCTAACCCAGACACTAACCCAGACCATAAACACTAACCCATACCCAGACCCTAACCCAGTTCATAAACCCTAACCCATACCCTAACCCAGACCCTAACCCAGACCCTAACCCAGACACTAACCCTAACCCAGACCATAAACTCTAACCCAGACCCTAACCCAGACACTAACCCAGACCCTAACCCAGACACTAACCCAGACCCTAAACTCTAACCCAGACCCTAAACTCTAACCCAGACCCTAACCCAGATACTAACCCAGACCCTAACCCTAACCCACACTAACCCAGACCATAAACCCTAACCCAGACCCTAACCCAGACACTAACCCAGACACTAACCCAGACACTAACCCAGACCATAAACCCTAACCCAGACACTAACCCAGACCCTAACCCAGACCCTAACCCAGACCATAAACCCTAACCCAGACACTAAGCCAGACCCTAACCCAGACACTAACCCAGACCCTAACCCAGACCCTTAACCAGACACTAACCCAGACACTAACCCAGACACTAACCCAGACCATAAACACTAACCCATACCCTAACCCAGACCATAAACCCTAACCCATACCCTAACCCAGACCCTAACCCAGACACTAACCCAGACACTAACCCAGACACTAACCCAGACACTAACCCTAACCCAGACCATAAACTCTAACCCAGACCCTAACCCAGATACTAACCCAGACCCTAACCCAGATACTAACCCAGACCCTAACCCAGACACTAACCCAGACACTAACCCAGACACTATCCTAACCCAGACCATAAACTCTAACCCAGACCCTAAACTCTAACCCAGACCCTAACCCTAACCCACACTAACCCAGACCATAAACCCTAACCCATACCCTAACCCAGACCCTAACACAGACCATAAACCCTAACCCAGACCATAAACCCTAACCCAGACACTAACCCAGAGCCTAACCCAGACCCTAACCCAGACCATAAACCCTAACCCAGACACTAACCCAGACCCTAACCCAGACACTAACCCAGACCCTAACCCAGACCATAAACCCTAACCCAGACCCTAACCCAGACACTAACCCAGACCCTAACCCAGACCCTAACCCAGACCCTAACCCAGACCATAAACCCTAACCCAGACCCTAACCCAGACACTAACCCAGACCCTAACCCAGACCATAAACCCTAACCCAGACCCTAACCCAGACACTAACCCAGACCATAAACACTAACCCATACCCTTTTTTGAAGTGAAGGATATATGTCCTGGTCTTCTTCTGCAGTTCGTCCTGCCAGAGGTCGTATCTCTTCAGTTCGTGTTCCATGACATTCATACACAGAGCTCCGATTTTATAGTGGGTCACCAGCCCATGGAACTGGGAAAAACTACATGGAGGGAGAAGGTTTAGGGTTAGAGGATTAATACTGATATACTATAGGGTTAGAGGATTAATACTGATATACTATAGGGTTAGAGGATTAATACTGATATACTATAGGGTTAGAGGATTAATACTGATATACTATAGGGTTAGAGGATTAATACTGATATACTATAGGGTTAGAGGATTAATACTGATATACTATAGGGTTAGAGGATTAATACTGATATACTATAGGGTTAGAGGATTAATACTGATATACTATAGGGTTAGAGGATTAATACTGATATACTATAGGGTTAGAGGATTAATACTGATATACTATAGGGTTAGAGGATTAATACTGATATACTATAGGGTTAGAGGATTAATACTGATATACTATAGGGTTAGAGGATTAATACTGATATACTATAGGGTTAGAGGATTAATACTGATATACTATAGGGTTAGAGGATTAATACTGATATACTATAGGGTTAGAGGATTAATACTGATATACTATAGGGTTAGAGGATTAATACTGATATACTATAGGGTTAGAGGATTAATACTGATATACTATAGGGTTAGAGGATTAATACTGATATACTATAGGGTTAGAGGATTAATACTGATATACTATAGGGTTAGAGGATTAATACTGATATACTATAGGGTTAGAGGATTAATACTGATATACTATAGGGTTAGAGGATTAATACTGATATACTATAGGGTTAGAGGATTAATACTGATATACTATAGGGTTAGAGGATTAATACTGATATACTATAGGGTTAGAGGATTAATACTGATATACTATAGGGTTAGAGGATTAATACTGATATACTATAGGGTTAGAGGATTAATACTGATATACTATAGGGTTAGAGGATTAATACTGATATACTATAGGGTTAGAGGATTAATACTGATATACTATAGGGTTAGAGGATTAATACTGATATACTATAGGGTTAGAGGATTGTCAAATCTACAGTAGCTTTGATTGGACTGTCAACATCAAGCTAGACAAGCAGTCATCATGAATCAAGTCGACAGTCAATGGTCATCCAAGTCGGGATTCCAAGTCGGGAACTCTGACATCTTTCTAGAGCTCTGACCTGAAGATCACTGACATCATGTTTCAACCTTGTTTTCCAGTTGTCTTGAAAGCACCATTGTGTGCCGCCCTATGGGACTCCCAATCGAACCAGGGACTGTAGGGCTGGGCGTCTCAGGCTCTATCAGATCCTCCTCTACACCCTCTCAGGGATAGGCGTCTCAGGCTCTATCAGATCCTCCTCTCTACCCTCTCAGGGCTGGGCGTCTCAGGCTCTATCAGATCCTGGTGATCTGGTGTCCCCCAGGGCTCGCTTCTAGGACCTCTCCTCTTCTCTCTATAGACCAAGTAACTCAGCTCTGTCATATCCTCACATGGTCTCTCCTATCACTGCTATGCAGATGTCACTCAAGGTGGCGACACGCATCTTTGCGTGCCTGGCAGATACCCCAGCTTGGATGTTGGCCCACCGGCTCAAGCTCATCCTCCTGGGGAAAGCCTTCCCGCTTCAAGACCTCTCCATCACGGTTGACTCCAAGGTGTCCCCCTCCCAGAATGTAAAGAACCTTGGCATGACCCTGGACAACACCCTGTCGTTCTCTGCAAACATCTAAACAGTGACTCGCTGCTGCAGGTTTATGCTCAACAACCGCGTTCCCCAACTGGCAGAGACGCATCAGGTCCCATGTTACAGTCTTTGGGGAGTCTCAGCAAGGGATTGAACTCACAACCTTCCAATCTCCACAAGGCCACTGAGTTCGTCTGGATCAGAGCGTCTGCTAAATGACTAAAATGGCTAAAAACCCACCTTTAGCTATCAAAGCTAAAAACCCACCTTTAGCTATCAAAGCTAAAAACCCACCTTTAGCTATCAAAGCTAAAAACCCACCTTTAGCTATCAAAGCTAAAAACCCACCTTTAGCTATCAAAGCTAAAAACCCACCTTTAGCTATCAAAGCTAAAAACCCACCTTTAGCTATCAAAGCTAAAACCCACCTTTAGCTATCAAAGCTAAAAACCCACCTTTAGCTATCAAAGCTAAAAACCCACCTTTAGCTATCAAAGCTAAAAACCCACCTTTAGCTATCAAAGCTAAAAACCCACCTTTAGCTATCAAAGCTAAAAACCCACCTTTAGCTATCAAAGCTAAACCCCACCTTTAGCTATCAAAGCTAAACCCCACCTTTAGCTATCAAAGCTAAACCCCACCTTTAGCTATCAAAGCTAAACCCACCTTTAGCTATCAAAGCTAAAAACCCACCTTTAGCTATCAAAGCTAAAAACCCACCTTTAGCTATCAAAGCTAAACCCACCTTTAGCTATCAAAGCTAAACCCACCTTTAGCTATCAAAGCTAAAAACCCACCTTTAGCTATCAAAGCTAAACCCACCTTTAGCTATCAAAGCTAAACCCCACCTTTAGCTATCAAAGCTAAAACCCACCTTTAGCTATCAAAGCTAAAACCCACCTTTAGCTATCAAAGCTAAAAACCACCTTTAGCTATCAAAGCTAAAACCCACTTCTGCTGTCAAAGATCTCACCCACGTTCCAGTTGGAAACAGAATAATTCATGACTAAGAGAAAACAACTCTCGGTTTTCATATCAGCATCCGGTTATTTTCATCCTTTCATGGTCCTGTGACAGCGGCCCGATGTAGCTGGTAATCACTGCTTTCTGAGAAAATGTTTGGAGCGTTTTGGTGGTTTATTTTAGACAATCACCCCTTTTCTGTTCTGAACCAGATGCAGCAATTCGACAACAGGATAATGACAGCGCAGACTGTTCATTTTATTTTTCTCCTCTGAATAAAATAATAGACTTGTTTTCATTAGAGGTTCTGTGTTCCTCAAGTAGAGAAGTGGACTGTATTGGATATATAATAAAGTTGAATCAGATTAACAGCAGGTGGCCGCCTTCAATAAGCCTGAAAAGAATTGTAGCATTTACACTCTACTAACACAGAATAGAAAAACAGAGAAGTGAAAGGCCTTTTGAGTAGCCGTCTTATAAAGTATCAGATAGGCAGGTAGACTAGCAGTTAGAAAGGCCAGCTAGCATCCGATGGGTTACGAGTCAACAGGACAAAGTGGTCTGTGTCTGTCTCTCCCCTCTCCTACCTCTTCTCCCTCTCTTCTCCCCTCCCATCTAGTATTTACCTGGAGAAGCAGAAGAAAACATAGATGATGGTGGTGGCAAGCTCAACACTCTGCTTCCAGTCCTCCCGCAGCACTCTGGCCAGGGCTCCAAGAGCCGTTTCTACAGGACAGAGAGACAGACACACAAACACAACCTTAGACATACGGACCAGAGCAGGGCCACTGTCCTGATGGTTTACACTTTAATGCAATGTTATGCATATAGTGCAAGCCTTCTAAGGCTACCCGGATAAAGCACTAAATAAACTTCAGTTAGTGCTAAATACGGCTGCTAGAATCCTGACTAGAACCCCAAAAAATTGATCATATTACTCCAGTGCTAGCCTCTCTACACTGGCTTCCTGTCAAAGCAAGGGCTGATTTCAAGGTTTTACTGCTAACCTACAAAGCATTACATGGGCTTGCTCCTACCTATCTCTCTGATTTGGTCCTGCCGTACATACCTACACGTACGCTACGGTCACAAGACGCAGGCCTCCTAATTGTCCCTAGAATTTCTAAGCAAACAGCTGGAGGCAGGGCTTTCTCCTATAGAGCTCCATTTTTATGGAACGGTCTGCCTACCCATGTCAGAGACGCAAACTCGGTCTCAACCTTTAAGTCTTTACTGAAGACTCATCTCTTCAGTGGGTCATATGATTGAGTGTAGTCTGGCCCAGGAGTGGGAGGGTGAACGGAAAGGCTCTGGAGCAACGAACCGCCCTTGCTGTCTCTGCCTGGCCGGTTCCTCTTTTTCCACTGGGATTCTCTGCCTCTAACCCTGTTACGGGGGGCTGAGTCACTGGCTTGCTGGGGCTCTCTCGTGCCGTCCCTGGGGAGGGTGCGTCACCTGGGTGGGTTGATTCACTGTTGTGGTCGGCCTGTCTGGGTTTCCTCCCCCCCCCCCCCCCTTGGGTTGTACCGTGTCGGAGATCTTGTCTCAGGATGGTAAGTTGGTGGTTGAAGATTTCCCTCTAGTGGTGTGGGGGCTGTGCTTTGGCAAAGTGGGTGGGGTTATATCCTTCCTGTTTGGCCCTGTCCGGGGGGTGTCCTCGGATGGGGCCACAGTGTCTCCTGACCCCTCCTGTCTCAGCCTCCAGTATTTATGCTGCAGTAGTTTATGTGTCGGGGGCTAGGGTCAGTTTGTTTATCTGGAGTACTTCTCCTGTCCTATTCGGTGTCCTGTGTAAATCTAAGTGTGCGTTCTCTAATTCTCTCCTTCTCTCTTTCTTTCTCTCTCTCGGAGGACCTGAGCCCTAGGACCATGCCCCAGGACTACCTGACATGATGACTCCTTGCTGTCCCCAGTCCACCTGGCCATGCTGCTGCTCCAGTTTCAACTGGCCTGGGCCCTAGGACCATGTCCCAGGACTACCTGACATGAGGACTCCTTGCTGTCCCCAGTCCACCTGGCCATGCTCCTGCTCCAGTTTCAACTGTTCTGCCTTACTATTATTCAACCATGCTGGTCATTTATGAACATTTGAACATCTTGGCCACGTTCTGTTATAATCTCCACCCGGCACAGCCAGAAGAGGACTGGCCACCCCACATATGCTCTCTCTAATTCTCTCTTTCTTTCTCTCTCTCGGAGGACCTGAGCCCTAGGACCGTGCCCCAGGACTACCTGACATGATGGCTCCTTGCTGTCCCCAGTCCACCTGACTGTGCTGCTGCTCCAGTTTCAACTGTTCTGCCTTATTATTATTTGACCATGCTGGTCATTTATGAACATTTGAACATCTTGGTCATGTTCTGTTATAATCTCTACCCGGCACAGCCAGAAGAGGACTGGCCACCCCACATAGCCCGGTTCCTCTCTAGGTTTCTTCCTAGGTTTTGGCCTTTCTAGGGAGTTTTTCCTAGCCACCGTGCTTTTACACCTGCATTGTTTGCTGTTTGGGGTTTTAGGCTGGGTTTCTGTACAGCACTTTGAGATATCAGCTGATGTACGAAGGGCTATATAAATACATTTGATTTGATTTGATTTGATTCTCTGTCTCTGCCCCTCTCCTTACCATTCTCTAGGAGTTCCTCCAGGTTGACAGGGTTCCTGGCCAGGTGTAGGATGAGTGTAGCCCCTTTCACCTTCTCCTCCATACCTTCATAGAGCAGCTCTACATACTCTTCCACCTTGTTGATGTTAGCCTCCTCATCTATCTAGAACAGAGAGACACCATGTTGATGTTAGCCTCCTCATCTATCTAGAACAGAGACACCATGTTGACATTAGCCTCCTCATCTATCTAGAACAGAGAGACACCATGTTGATGTTAGCCTCCTCATCTATCTAGAACAGAGACACCATGTTGACATTAGCCTCCTCATCTATCTAGAACAGAGACACCATGTTGACATTAGCCTCCTCATCTATCTAGAACAGAGAGACACCATGTTGACGTTAGCCTCCTCATCTATCTAGAACAGAGAGACACCATGTTGACATTAGCCTCCTCATCTATCTAGAACAGAGACACCATGTTGATGTTAGCCTCCTCATATATCTAGAACAGACACACCATGTTGACATTAGCCTCCTCATCTATCTAGAACAGAGACACCATGTTGATGTTAGCCTCCTCATCTATCTAGAACAGAGAGACACCATGTTGACATTAGCCTCCTCATCTATCTAGAACAGAGACACCATGTTGATGTTAGCCTCCTCATCTATCTAGAACAGAGAGACACCATGTTGACATTAGCCTCCTCATCTATCTAGAACAGAGACACCATGTTGACATTAGCCTCCTCTATCTAGAACAGAGAGACACCATGTTGACATTAGCCTCCTCATCTATCTAGAACAGAGAGACACCATGTTGATGTTAGCCTCCTCATCAATCTAGTCAAATGTATTGTTATGATTATTAGCATTGTTGGTGCTAATTACTCACCTCCATTCCTTCAAATGGAGTTAGGTCTCTAGGTTTCACCACTCTCTTCTCTGCTGCAGAGAAATGGAATGATTCACTGGTTAACATAGAACTACACTGTTATAGCATAGACCTTACAGAGGAATGATTCACTGGTTAACATAGAACTACACTGTTATAGCATAGACCTTACAGAGGAATGATTCACTGGTTAACATAGAACTACACTGGTTAACATAGACCTTACAGAGGAATGATTCACTGGTTAACATAGAACTACACTGGTATAGCATAGACCTTACAGAGGAATGACACTATACCTGTTTCATAAACTGTGGAGTTGACCTATAGTTATCTGTGGTATGTGTTTCAGAGGGGACAGTTGATGCTCACCTTTCCCACTGGCCTTCTTGCGGTTCTGTAGATAGAAGAGCAGCTGCTCCACCTCTGACAGCTTGGAGGGATGGATGAGTTTACACTCCTCAACCACCTTACGGGCCAGGGCTGCAACGTCTGTGTTCGTATTCAGGCTCTTCAGACGAATACTGACAGGGACGGAGTGAGACAGTACAGTACAATGTAATCGAGGGCAATATAATAGAGGGGAATAGAATAGAGGGGAATAGAATAGAGAGGAATAGAATAGAGAGGAATAGAATAGAGAGGAATAGAATAGAGGGGAATAGAATAGAATAGAGGGTAATGGAATATAATAGAGAGGAATAGAATAGAGAGGAATAGAATAGAGAGGAATAGAATAGAGAGGAATAGAATAGAGAGGAATAGAATAGAGAGTAATGGAATATAATAGAGAGGAATATAATAGAGAGGAATAGAATAGAGGGGAATATAATAGAGAGGAATAGAATAGAGGGTAATGGAATAGATTAGAATTAGCCTAGCTACATTTCCCCAGCCACATCTCCCAGTTTACCAAAGAAAGTGGCAGAGCCAGACTATTTAAATCACAGACTGTGATTTTAGACCAAAACACCACATATCATTTACACCGTTTTATGACTGTGCTGAAACCAGGCTTACATCTTCTGACACTTCTTGCGGTCTCCCAGCATCTCGTCTCCGGTCTCTCCGAGGATGGTCGCCTCCACCTCATACTGAACAACCAGGGCTTTCTCTGTAGGGTGCACGTCCAGGCTACCACCCTTCACTTTCCTGCGGTCACCATAAGGAAGAGTTAACTTTTCATTTTAAAATGTACCTTAGAATCAACTAACTTGGCCGCATTTGACTGCAATGCATAAATATGACAGCTAGCTAGCGAGGCTAATATTGTCCACCCCCATTGATGGGATGGACTGAGATTTGTTCTCTATCACAGCTGTTGACGTTACCGCATCCGGGCAGATACAACACAGCATTATTAACAACAACACAATGTCTACGTCTAACATTTGATCTTTAAGTAACAAAATAAGTAGGCTACTGTAGGCTAGCTAGCTATACGATTAGCATGCAAATGAACTAGCTAGGTGGTATGCTGCTGTAGCATGATAAGGCTTTACATTGTGAACATGCTACAGCGACATACAGAACAGATTGACGAAATGACAACTTCATCTTTACCGTTTCAGATAGCGTGCATCCTCCGACTGCATCTTATGCTCTTTATATGAAACCAAAAGATGCCTTTTTTTTTAATAGAATCACAGCGAAAATCACTGACCAGGAAACTGTTGACCTCAAGTGGCAGCGATATTAGAATGAACTATCTTTCCCAGAATGCATTGTGTTGGAAAGAGGGCTGGTTTGACACCTTGGTGTTCTTGTGCGCTCTCTACAGGCAAGACACAGTGGCGCAGCAAGATGAAGAATGCACAGTTCATTCCCATGACTGGTTTGAGAGTGACGGGTGGTAATAATGGTCTCACATTGTAGCTAATCAAGAATGTCTTATATCGCTCATATTGCTGTTCTCAGATTCAATCAGGACCTCACTACTGGAAGTCTCCACACACATCCACAATCATTTACAGTGTAAATAAACAGATATGCATAGTGTTACCACAAGGTCCAGTAGGGTGTCAGTCTCTCCCTGTCTAGAGGTCGAACCCTAACCCCTCTCCCAAAGAAGTGGAATCAGCATTAATGTGTTGTGGAGCTCCACAGGGTGACGAAGACATGGATGGGCTGGCAGGTAGCCTAGTGGTTAAGAGCATTGGGCCAGTAACCGAAAGCCGATTTGGTGAAAAATCTGCCGACGTGCCCTTGAGCAAGGCACTTAACTCTAATCGCTCCTGTAAGTCGCTCTGATCCAGGGCGTCTGTTAAATGACTAAAACATTAGTTGGGGTCAACAGAATACCGCTAAACTACTTCCTGCTTTCAATGATGGATTGGGTGAGAACATCATCATGTGTAAGGGATTTCTTCCATTGACAGAGAGGCGGACCAAAGCGCAGCGTGGTTATTTTGATTCATGTTTTAATAAATCACTTCACATGAACAAACTAACAAGAACCGTGAAAACCCAAAACAGCCCTATCTGGTGCAAACCACAGAGACAGGAACAGGGACAATCACCCACAAAACCCAACACCAAACAGGCTACCTAAATATGGTTCCCAATCAGAGACAATGACGAACACCTGCCTCTGATTGACAACCATATCAGGCCAAACATAGAACTAGACAAACTAGACATGTAACATAGAATGCCCACTCAGCTCACACCCTGACCAACCAAAACATACAAAGCAAACTATGGTCAGGGTGTGACATCATGTCAGTGCACCAATTGTAACATCAGGTCTTTAACCTCTTATTAAACACAGATGGTAACATCAGGTCTTTAACCTCTTATTAAACACAGATGGTGACATCAGGTCTTTAACCTCTTATTAAACACAGATGGTAACATCAGGTCTTTAACCTCTTATTAAACACAGATGGTGACATCAGGTCTTTATGTCATGTTTTGTCATTGATTATCATGCCTTGTCCCTGTTCTTCTCCTTCTATTCGTTTCCCTCTGCTGGTCTTATTAGGTTCTTTCCCTCTTTCTATCCCTCTCTCTCCCCCTCCCTCTCTCACTCTCCCGCTCTCTCTTCTCTCTATCGTTCCGTTCCTGCTCCCAGCTGTTCCTATTCCCCTAATCAATCATTTAGTCTTCCCACACCTGTTCCCGATCCTTTTCCCTGATTAGAGTCCCTATTTCTCTCCTTGTTATTCGTTTCTGCCCTGTCGGTTCCTTGTCTAGAATTCACCGTGCTGTGTTTGTGTATCGCCCTGTCGTGTCGTGTTTTCCTCAGATGCTGCGTGGTGAGCAGGTGTCTGAGTCTGTTTGGTTCAAGTGCCTTCCCGAGGCAACCTGCTGTTCACCTGCTGTTCAAGATCGAGTCTCCAGTTTGTCCTCGTCATTTCGAGTGAAAGTTGTGTTTTTTGATTGTATTTACTTTACTGGATTAAAGACTCTGTTTTCGCCAAGTCGCTTTTGGGTCCTCTTTCACCTGCATGACAGAAGGAACCGACCAAGGAATGGACCCAGCGACTTCAGACGCTCGTTACACTGCCGTCAAGATCCAAGGAGCCATGCTCGGCAGACACGAGCAGGAATTGTCTGCTGCTCGCCATGCCGTGGAGAACCTGGCCGCTCAGGTTTCCGACCTCTCTGGACAGTTCCAGAGTCTTCGTCTCGTGCCACCTGTTACTTCCTGGCCTGCCGAGCCTCCAGAACCTAGGGTTAATACCTTGCTACTCCGGGCAGCCCACTGAGTGCCGCTCCTTTCTCACGCAGTGTGAGATTGTGTTCTCTCTCCAACCCAACACATACTCTAGAGAGAGAGCTCGGGTTGCTTACGTCATTTCACTCCTTACTGGCCGGGCTCGAGAATGGGGCACAGCTATCTGGGAGGCAAGGGCTGATTGCTCTAACAAGTACCAGAACTTTAAAGAGGAGATGATTCGGGTTTTTGACCGTTCAGTTTTTGGTAGGGAGGCTTCTAGGGCCCTGGCTTCCCTATGCCAAGGTGAACGGTCCATAACGGATTATTCTATTGAGTTTCGCACTCTTGCTGCCTCTAGTGAGTGGAACGAGCCGGCGCTGCTCGCTCGTTTTCTGGAGGGACTCCACGCAGTGGTTAAGGATGAGATTCTCTCCCGGGAGGTTCCTTCAGATGTGGACTCTTTGATTGCTCTCGCCATCCGCATAGAACGACGGGTAGATCTTCGTCACCGGGCTCGTGGAAGAGAGCTCGCATCAACGGTGTTTCCCTGCTCCGCATCGCAACCATCTCCCTCCTCTGGCTCAGAGACTGAGCCCATGCAGCTGGGAGGGATTCGCATCTCGACTAAGGAGAGGGAACGGAGGATCACCAACCGCCTGTGCCTCTATTGCGGAGTTGCTGGACATTTTGTTAATTCATGTCCAGAGGGCTACAGAGGGCTACAGGTGAGCGCAACTACTCAAGTCTCTCCATCAAAATCCTGTACTACTTTGTCGGTCCATCTACGCTGGACCGGTTCGGGTGCTACATGTAGTGCCTTGATAGACTCTGGGGCTGAGGGTTGTTTCATGGACGAAGCATGGGTTCGGAAACATGACATTCCTTTCAGAGAGTTAGAGAAGCCTACGCCCATGTTCGCCTTAGATGGTAGTCATCTTCCCAGTATCAGATTTGAGACACTACCTTTAACCCTCACAGTATCTGGTAACCACAGTGAGACTATTTCTTTTGATTTTTCGTTCACCGTTTACACCTGTTGTTTTGGGTCATCCCTGGCTAGTATGTCATAATCCTTCTATTAATTGGTCTAGTAATTCTATCCTATCCTGTAACGTTTCTTGTCATGTGAAGTGTTTAATGTCTGCCATCCCTCCCGTTTCTTCTGTCCCTACTTCTCAGGAGGAACCTGGCGATTTGACAGGAGTGCCGGAGGAATATCATGATCTGCGCACGGTCTTCAGTCGGTCCCGAGCCAACTCCCTTCCTCCTCACCGGTCGTATGATTGTAGTATTGATCTCCTTCCGGGGACCACTCCTCCTCGGGGTAGACTATACTCTCTGTCGGCTCCCGAACGTAAGGCTCTCGAGGATTATTTGTCTGTGTCTCTTGACGCCGGTACCATAGTGCCTTCTTCCCTCTCCGGCCGGGCGGGGTTCTTTTTTGTTAAGAAGAAGGACGGTACTCTGCGCCCCTGCGTGGATTATCGAGGGCTGAATGACATAACGGTTAAGAATCGTTATCCGCTTCTCTTATGTCATCAGCCTTCGAGATTCTGCAGGGAGCCAGGTGCTTTACTAAGTTGGACCATCGTAACGCTTACCATCTCGTGCGCATCAGAGAGGGGGACGAGTGGAAAACGGCGTTTAACACTCCGTTAGGGCATTTTGAGTACCGGGTTCTGCCGTTTGGTCTCGCCAATGCGCCAGCTGTTTTTCAGGCATTAGTTAATGATGTTCTGAGAGACATGCTGAACATCTTTGTTTTTGTCTATCTTGACGATATCCTGATTTTTTTTCTCCGTCACTCGAGATTCATGTTCAGCACGTTCGACGTGTTCTACAGCGCCTTTTAGAAATTGTCTCTACGTAAAGGCTGAGAAGTGCTCTTTTCATGTCTCCTCCGTTACTTTTCTCGGTTCCGTTATTTCCGCTGAAGGCATTCAGATGGATTCCGCTAAGGTCCAAGCTGTCAGTGATTGGCCCGCTCCAAGGTCACGTGTCGAGTTGCAGCGCTTTTAGGTTTCGCTAATTTCTATCGGCGTTTCATTCGTAATTTCGGTCAAGTTGCTGCCCTCTCACAGCTCTTACTTCTGTCAAGACGTGTTTTAAGTGGTCCGGTTCCGCCCAGGGAGCTTTTGATCTTCTAAAAGAACGTTTTACGTCCGCTCCTATCTCGTTACTCCTGACGTCACTAGACAATTCATTGTCGAGGTTGACGCTTCAGAGGTAGGCGTGGGAGCCATTCTATCCCAGCGCTTCCAGTCTGACGATAAGGTTCATCCTTGCGCTTATTTTTCTCATCGCCTGTCGCCATCTGAGCGCAACTATGATGTGGGTAACCGTGAACTGCTCGCCATCCGCTTAGCCCTAGGCGAATGGCGACAGTGGTTGGAGGGGGCGACCGTTCTTTTGTCGTTTGGACAGACCATAAGAACCTTGAGTACATCCGTTCTGCCAAACGACTTAATGCCCGTCAAGCTCGTTGGCCGTTGTTTTTCGCTCGTTTCGAGTTTGTGATTTCTTACCGTCCGGTAGCAAGAACACCAAGCCTGATGCCTTATCCCGTCTGTTTAGTTCTTCTGTGGCTTCTACTGATCCCGAGGGATTCTTCCTTATGGGCGTGTTGTCGGGTTAACAGTCTGGGGAATTGAAAGACAGGTTAAGCAGCACTCACGCACACTGCGTCGCCGCGCGCTTGTCCTAGTAACCTCCTTTTCGTTCCTGTTTCCACTCGTCTGGCTGTTCTTCAGTGGGCTCACTCTGCCAAGTTAGCTGGTCATCCCGGTGTTCGAGGCACTCTTGCGTCTATTCGCCAGCGCTTTTGGTGGCCGACTCAGGAGCGTGACACGCGCCGTTTCGTGGCTGCTTGTTCGGACTGCGCGCAGACTAAGTCGGGTAACTCTCCTCCTGCCGGTCGTCCCAGACCGCTCCCATTCCTTCTCGACCATGGTCTCACATCGCCCTAGACTTCATTACCGGTCTGCCTTTGTCTGCGGGGAAGACTGTGATTCTTACGGTTGTCGATAGGTTCTCTAAGGCGGCACATTTCATTCCCTCGCTAAACTTCCTTCCGCTAAGGAGACGGCACAAATCATTATCGAGAATGTATTCAGAATTCATGGCCTCCCGTTAGACGCCGTTTCAGACAGAGGCCCGCAATTCACGTCACAGTTTTGGAGGGAGTTCTGTCGTTTGATTGGTGCGTCCGTCAGTCTCTCTTCCGGGTTTCATCCCCAGTCTAACGGTCAAGCAGAGAGGGCCAATCAGACGATTGGTCGCATACTACGCAGCCTTTCTTTCAGAAACCCTGCGTCTTGGGCAGAACAGCTCCCCTGGGCAGAATACGCTCACAATTCGCTTCCTTCGTCTGCTACCGGGTTATCTCCGTTTCAGAGTAGTCTGGGTTACCAGCCTCCTCTGTTCTCATCCCAGCTTGCCGAGTCCAGCGTTCCCTCCGCTCAAGCGTTTGTCCAACGTTGTGAGCGCACCTGGAGGAGGGTGAGGTCTGCACTTTGCCGTTACAGGGCACAGACTGTGAGAGCCGCCAATAAACGCAGGATTAAGAGTCCAAGGTATTGTTGCGGCCAGAGAGTGTGGCTTTCCACTCGCAACCTTCCTCTTACGACAGCTTCTCGTAAGTTGACTCCGCGGTTCATTGGTCCGTTCCGTGTCTCCCAGGTCGTCAATCCTGTCGCTGTGCGACTGCTTCTTCCGCGACATCTTCGTAACATCCTGTCTTCCATGTCTCCTGTGTCAAGCCCTTTCTTCGCACTCCCGTTCGTCTTCCCTCCCCCCTCCCGTCCTTGTCGAGAGCGCACCGATTTACAAGGTACATAAGATCATGGACATGCGTTCTCGGGGACGGGGTCACCAATACTTAGTGGATTGGGAGGGTTACGGTCCTGAGGAGAGGAGTTGGGTTCCGTCTCGGGACGTGCTGGACCGTTCACTCATTGATGATTTCCTCCGTTGCCGCCAGGATTCCTCTCGAGTGCGCCAGGAGGCGCTCGGGTGAGTGGGGGTACTGTCATGTTTTGTCATTGATTATCATGCCTTGTCCCTGTTCTTCTCCTTCTATTCGTTTCCTCTGCTGGTCTTATTAGGTTCTTTCCCTCTTTCTATCCCTCTCTCCCCCTCCTCTCTCACTCTCCCGCTCTCTCTTCTCTCTATCGTCCGTTCCTGCTCCCAGCTGTTCCTATTCCCCTAATCAATCATTTAGTCTTCCCACACCTGTTCCCGATCCTTTTCCCTGATTAGAGTCCCTATTTCTCTCCTTGTTATTCGTTTCTGCCCTGTCGGTTCCTTGTCTAGAATTCACCGTGCTGTGTTTGTGTATCGCCCTGTCGTGTCGTGTTTTCCTCAGATGCTGCGTGGTGAGCAGGTGTCTGAGTCTGTTTGGTTCAAGTGCCTTCCCGAGGCAACCTGCTGTTCACCTGCTGTTCAAGATCGAGTCTCCAGTTTGTCCTCGTCATTTCGAGTGAAAGTTGTGTTTTTTTGATTGTATTTACTTTACTGGATTAAAGACTCTGTTTTCGCCAAGTCGCTTTTGGGTCCTCTTTCACCTGCATGACACTTTAACCTCTTATTAAACACAGATGGTAACATCAGGTCTTTAACCTCTTATTAAACACAGATGGTGACATCAGGTCTTTAACCTCTTATTAAACACAGATGGTAACATCAGGTCTTTAACCTCTTATTAAACACAGATGGTGACATCAGGTCTTTAACCTCTTATTAAACACAGATGGTAACATCAGGTCTTTAACCTCTTATTGAAGCTGTTGAGATGGTAACATCAGGTCTTTAACCTCTTATTAAACACAGATGGTGACATCAGGTCTTTAACCTCTTATTAAACACAGATGGTGACATCAGGTCTTTAACCTCTTATTAAACACAGATGGTAACATCAGGTCTTTAACCTCTTATTAAACACAGATGGTAACATCAGGTCTTTAACCTCTTATTAAACACAGATGGTGACATCAGGTCTTTAACCTCTTATTGAAGCTGTTGAGATGGTAACATCAGGTCTTTAACCTCTTATTAAACACAGATGGTAACATCAGGTCTTTAACCTCTTATTAAACACAGATGGTAACATCAGGTCTTTAACCTCTTATTAAACACAGATGGTGACATCAGGTCTTTAACCTCTTATTAAACACAGATGGTAACATCAGGTCTTTAACCTCTTATTAAACACAGATGGTGACATCAGGTCTTTAACCTCTTATTAAACACAGATGGTAACATCAGGTCTTTAACCTCTTATTAAACACAGATGGTAACATCAGGTCTTTAACCTCTTATTAAACACAGATGGTGACATCAGGTCTTTAACCTCTTATTAAACACAGATGGTGACATCAGGTCTTTAACCTCTTATTAAAGCCGTTGAGATGGTGCTTGGCACCAATCAGACCTTACCTTCTGGTCTCCCCTTGGTGTGAAGGTGGACTTCTCAACGGTGAAGTGATTGAACATGCTGGAGAAATCACTTAAATAGAGGTAAAACTGTCTCGAAAGAAATTAAAGATCCTGTTTGAATATTCAGCTCTCTAAGTCAAAATAAATATCTCTGCTCTGTATGAACACTTTATAATCACATACGATGCCTCTAAAATCCTGCTGTGTAAAGTACGTGTACACTGAAATATAATTTGTCAATATAAACTGTCATTGACACTGACCCAACTCCAGCCATTTTAATAATGGGAATTGATGGGAAATGATGTAAATATATCACTAGCCACTTTAAACTATGCTACCTTATATAATGTTACTTACCCTACATTATTCATCTCATATGCATATGTATATACTGTACTCTACATCATCGACTGCATCCTTATGTAACACATGTATCACTAGCCACTTTAACTATGCCACTTTGTTTACTTTGTCTACACACTCATCTCATATGTATATACTGTACTCGATACCATCTACTGTATGCTGCTCTGTACCATCACTCATTCATATATCCTTATGTACATGTTCCTTATCCCCTTACACTGTGTATAAGACAGTAGTTTTGGAATTGTTAGTTAGATTACTTGTTGGTTATCACTGCATTGTCGGAACTAGAAGCACAAGCATTTCGCTACACTCGCATTAACATCTGCTAACCATGTGTATGTGACAAATAAAATTTGATTTGATTTGAATTTATTGAATCAGACAGCATATGAGAGAAGAGTAAAATAAGGACAGACACAAGGTTGAGAAATGTTTAAAGATTAGCTAAATTCCTGTAGAAGAGTCTGACTCATCTTTGTTGTTCACCCTTACCCTCTCACCTGTCCCTTATAATACTAACCCTCTCACCTGTACCTTATAACACTAACCCTCTCACCTGTACCTTATAACCCTAACCCTCTCACCTGTACCTTATAACACTAACCCTCTCACCTGTACCTTATAACCCTAACCCTCTCACCTGTATCTTATAATACTAACCCTCTCACCTGTACCTTATAATACTAACCCTCTCACCTGTACCTTATAATAATAACCCTCTCACCTGTACCTTATAATACTAACCCTCTCACCTGTATCTTATAATACTAACCCTCTCACCTGTATCTTATAATACTAACCCTCTCACCTGTACCTTATAATACTAACCCTCTCACCTGTACCTTATAATACTAACCCTCTCACCTGTACCTTATAACACTAACCCTCTCACCTGTACCTTATAACCCTAACCCTCTCACCTGTACCTTATAATACTAACCCTCTCACCTGTACCTTATAATACTAACCCTCTCACCTGTACCTTATAATACTAACCCTCTCACCTGTATCTTATAATACTAACCCTCTCACCTGTATCTTATAATACTAACCCCCTCACCTGTATCTTATAATACTAACCCTCTCACCTGTACCTTATAATACTAACCCTCTCACCTGTCCCTTATAATACTAACCCTCTCACCTGTACCTTATAACACTAACCCTCTCACCTGTACCTTATAATACTAACCCTCTCACCTGTACCTTATAATACTAACCTCTCACCTGTACCTTATAATACTAACCCTCTCACCTGTACCTTATAATACTAACCCTCTCACCTGTATCTTATAATACTAACCCCTCACCTGTACCTTATAATACTAACCCTCTCACCTGTACCTTATAATACTAACCCTCTCACCTGTATCTTATAATACTAACCCCTCACCTGTACCTTATAATACTAACCCTCTCACCTGTACCTTATAACACTAACCCTCTCACCTGTACCTTATAATACTAACCCTCTCACCTGTACCTTATAATACTAACCCTCTCACCTGTACCTTATAATACTAACCCTCTCACCTGTATCTTATAATACTAACCCCCTCACCTGTATCTTATAATACTAACCCTCTCACCTGTACCTTATAATACTAACCCTCTCACCTGTCCCTTATAATACTAACCCTCTCACCTGTACCTTATAACACTAACCCTCTCACCTGTACCTTATAATACTAACCCTCTCACCTGTACCTTATAATACTAACCTCTCACCTGTACCTTATAATACTAACCCTCTCACCTGTACCTTATAATACTAACCCTCTCACCTGTACCTTATAACACTAACCCTCTCACCTGTCCCTTATAACACTAACCCTCTCACCTGTATCTTATAATACTAACCCCCTCACCTGTATCTTATAATACTAACCCTCTCACCTGTACCTTATAACACTAACCCTCTCACCTGTCCCTTATAACACTAACCCTCTCACCTGTCCCTTATAACACTAACCCTCTCACCTGTATCTTATAATACTAACCCCCTCACCTGTATCTTATAATACTAACCCTCTCACCTGTACCTTATAATACTAACCCTCTCACCTGTATCTTATAATACTAACCCCTCACCTGTATCTTATAATACTAACCCTCTCACCTGTACCTTATAATACTAACCCTCTCACCTGTATCTTATAATACTAACCCCCTCACCTGTATCTTATAATACTAACCCTCTCACCTGTACCTTATAGTACTAACCCTCTCACCTGTACCTTATAATACTAACCCCCTCACCTGTACCTTATAATACTAACCTCTCACCTGTATCTTATAATACTAACCCCTCACCTGTACCTTATAATACTAACCCTCTCACCTGTACCTTATAACACTAACCCTCTCACCTGTCCCTTATAACACTAACCCTCTCACCTGTATCTTATAACACTAACCCTCTCACTTGTACCTTATAATACTAACCCTCTCACCTGTACCTTATAATACTAACCCTCTCACCTGTACCTTATAACACTAACCCTCTCACCTGTATCTTATAACCATAACCCTCTCACCTGTACCTTATAACACTAACCCTCTCACCTGTCCCTTATAATACTAACCCTCTCACCTGTATCTTATAACCATAACCCTCTCACCTGTACCTTATAACACTAACCCTCTCACCTGTCCCTTATAATACTAACCCTCTCACCTGTACCTTATAATACTAACCCTCTCACCTGTCCCTTATAATACTAACCCTCTCACCTGTCCCTTATAACACTAACCCTCTCACCTGTACCTTATAATACTAACCCTCTCACCTGTACCTTATAATACTAACCCTCTCACCTGTACCTTATAATACTAACCCTCTCACCTGTATCTTATAACACTAACCCTCTCACCTGTACCTTATAACACTAACCCTCTCACCTGTACCTTATAATACTAACCCTCTCACCTGTATCTTATAACACTAACCCTCTCACCTGTACCTTATAATACTAACCCTCTCACCTGTACCTTATAATACTAACCCTCTAACCTGTACCTTATAATACTAACCCTCTCACCTGTACCTTATAATACTAACCCTCTCACCTGTACCTTATAACACTAACCCTCTCACCTGTACCTTATAACCATAACCCTCTCACCTGTACCTTATAATACTAACCCTCTCACCTGTACCTTATAATACTAACCCTCTCACCTGTACCTTATAATACTAACCCTCTCACCTGTACCTTATAATACTAACCCTCTCACCTGTACCTTATAATACTAACCCTCTCACCTGTACCTTATAATACTAACCCTCTCATCTGTACCTTATAATACTAACCCTCTCACCTGTACCTTATAATACTAACCCTCTCACCTGTACCTTATAATACTAACCCTCTCACCTGTACCTTATAATACTAACCCTCTCACCTGTACCTTATAACACTAACCCTCTCACCTGTACCTTATAACCATAACCCTCTCACCTGTACCTTATAATACTAACCCTCTCACCTGTACCTTATAATACTAACCCTCTCACCTGTACCTTATAATACTAACCCTCTCACCTGTACCTTATAATACTAACCCTCTCGCCTGTCCCTTATAACCCTAACCCTCTCACCTGTATCTTATAATACTAACCCTCTCACCTGTACCTTATAACACTAACCCTCTCACCTGTATCTTATAATACTAACCCTCTCACCTGTACCTTATAATACTAACCCTCTCACCTGTACCTTATAATACTAACCCTCTCACCTGTACCTTATAATACTAACCCTCTCACCTGTATCTTATAATACTAACCCTCTCACCTGTACCTTATAATACTAACCCTCTCACCTGTACCTTATAATACTAACCCTCTCACCTGTATCTTATAATACTAACCCTCTCACCTGTACCTTATAATACTAACCCTCTCACCTGTATCTTATAATACTAACCCTCTCACCTGTACCTTATAATACTAACCCTCTCACCTGTACCTTATAATACTAACCCTCTCACCTGTATCTTATAATACTAACCCTCTCACCTGTACCTTATAACACTAACCCTCTCACCTGTATCTTATAATACTAACCCTCTCACCTGTACCTTATAATACTAACCCTCTCACCTGTACCTTATAATACTAACCCTCTCACCTGTACCTTATAATACTAACCCTCTCACCTGTACCTTATAATACTAACCCTCTCACCTGTATCTTATAATACTAACCCTCTCACCTGTACCTTATAACACTAACCCTCTCACCTGTACCTTATAATACTAACCCTCTCACCTGTACCTTATAATACTAACCCTCTCACCTGTACCTTATAATACTAACCCTCTCACCTTTCCCTTATAACCCTAACCCTCTCACCTGTACCTTATAACACTAACCCTCTCACCTGTCCCTTATAATACTAACCCTCTCACCTGTACCTTATAACACTAACCCTCTCACCTGTACCTTATAATACTAACCCCCTCACCTGTATCTTATAATACTAACCCTCTCACCTGTACCTTATAATACTAACCCTCTCACCTGTACCTTATAATACTAACCCTCTCACCTGTACCTTATAATACTAACCCTCTCACCTGTATCTTATAATACTAACCCCCTCACCTGTATCTTATAATACTAACCCTCTCACCTGTACCTTATAATACTAACCCTCTCACCTGTACCTTATAATACTAACCCTCTCACCTGTACCTTATAACACTAACCCTCTCACCTGTACCTTATAATACTAACCCTCTCACCTGTACCTTATAATACTAACCCTCTCACCTGTACCTTATAATACTAACCCTCTCACCTGTACCTTATAATACTAACCCTCTCACCTGTACCTTATAATACTAACCCTCTCACCTGTACCTTATAACACTAACCCTCTCACCTGTCCCTTATAACACTAACCCTCTCACCTGTATCTTATAATACTAACCCCCTCACCTGTATCTTATAATACTAACCCTCTCACCTGTACCTTATAACACTAACCCTCTCACCTGTCCCTTATAACACTAACCCTCTCACCTGTCCCTTATAACACTAACCCTCTCACCTGTATCTTATAATACTAACCCCCTCACCTGTATCTTATAATACTAACCCTCTCACCTGTACCTTATAATACTAACCCTCTCACCTGTATCTTATAATACTAACCCCCTCACCTGTATCTTATAATACTAACCCTCTCACCTGTACCTTATAATACTAACCCTCTCACCTGTATCTTATAATACTAACCCACTCACCTGTATCTTATAATACTAACCCTCTCACCTGTACCTTATAATACTAACCCTCTCACCTGTACCTTATAATACTAACCCCCTCACCTGTACCTTATAATACTAACCCTCTCACCTGTATCTTATAATACTAACCCCCTCACCTGTACCTTATAATACTAACCCTCTCACCTGTACCTTATAACACTAACCCTCTCACCTGTCCCTTATAACACTAACCCTCTCACCTGTATCTTATAACACTAACCCTCTCACCTGTACCTTATAATACTAACCCTCTCACCTGTACCTTATAATACTAACCCTCTCACCTGTACCTTATAACACTAACCCTCTCACCTGTATCTTATAACCATAACCCTCTCACCTGTACCTTATAACACTAACCCTCTCACCTGTCCCTTATAATACTAACCCTCTCACCTGTATCTTATAACCATAACCCTCTCACCTGTACCTTATAACACTAACCCTCTCACCTGTCCCTTATAATACTAACCCTCTCACCTGTCCCTTATAATACTAACCCTCTCACCTGTCCCTTATAACACTAACCCTCTCACCTGTACCTTATAATACTAACCCTCTCACCTGTACCTTATAATACTAACCCTCTCACCTGTACCTTATAATACTAACCCTCTCACCTGTATCTTATAACACTAACCCTCTCACCTGTACCTTATAACACTAACCCTCTCACCTGTACCTTATAATACTAACCCTCTCACCTGTATCTTATAACACTAATCCTCTCACCTGTACCTTATAATACTAACCCTCTCACCTGTACCTTATAATACTAACCCTCTCACCTGTACCTTATAATACTAACCCTCTCACCTGTACCCTCTCACCTGTACCTTATAATACTAACCCTCTCACCTGTACCTTATAACTAACCCTCTCACCTGTACCTTATAACCATAACCCTCTCACCTGTACCTTATAATACTAACCCTCTCACCTGTACATTATAATACTAACCCTCTCACCTGTACCTTATAATACTAACCCTCTCACCTGTACCTTATAATACTAACCCTCTCACCTGTACCTTATAATACTAACCCTCTCACCTGTACCTTATAATACTAACCCTCTCACCTGTACCTTATAATACTAACCCTCTCACCTGTACCTTATAATACTAACCCTCTCACCTGTACCTTATAATACTAACCCTCTCACCTGTACCTTATAACACTAACCCTCTCACCTGTACCTTATAACCATAACCCTCTCACCTGTACCTTATAATACTAACCCTCTCACCTGTACCTTATAATACTAACCCTCTCACCTGTACCTTATAATACTAACCCTCTCACCTGTACCTTATAATACTAACCCTCTCACCTGTCCCTTATAACCCTAACCCTCTCACCTGTACCTTATAACACTAACCCTCTCACCTGTATCTTATAATACTAACCCTCTCACCTGTACCTTATAATACTAACCCTCTCACCTGTACCTTATAATACTAACCCTCTCACCTGTACCTTATAATACTAACCCTCTCACCTGTACCTTATAATACTAACCCTCTCACCTGTACCTTATAACACTAACCCTCTCACCTGTACCTTATAATACTAACCCTCTCACCTGTACCTTATAATACTAACCCTCTCACCTGTACCTTATAACACTAACCCTCTCACCTGTACCTTATAATACTAACCCTCTCACCTGTACCTTATAATACTAACCCTCTAACCCTCTCACCTGTACCTTATAATACTAACCCTCTCATCTGTATCTTATAACCATAACCCTCTCACCTGTACCTTATAATACTAACCCTCTCACCTGTATCTTATAATACTAACCCTCTCACCTGTACCTTATAATACTAACCTCTCACCTGTACCTTATAATACTAACCCTCTCACCTGTACCTTATAATACTAACCCTCTCACCTGTACCTTATAACCCTAACCCTCTCACCTGTACCTTATAATACTAACCCTCTCACCTGTACCTTATAACCCTAACCCTCTCACCTGTACCTTATAATACTAACCCTCTCACCTGTACCTTATAATACTAACCCTCTCACCTGTACCTTATAACACTAACCCTCTCACCTGTACCTTATAATACTAACCCTCTCACCTGTACCTTATAACACTAACCCTCTCACCTGTATCTTATAACACTAACCCTCTCACCTGTCCCTTATAACACTAACCCCTCACCTGTCCCTTATAATACTAACCCTCTCACCTGTATCTTATAACACTAACCCTCTCACCTGTCCCTTATAACACTAACCCCCTCACCTGTCCCTTATAATACTAACCCCCTCACCTGTACCTTATAATACTAACCCCTCACCTGTACCTTATAATACTAACCCCCTCACCTGTACCTTATAATACTAACCCCTCACCTGTCCTTATAATACTAACCCTCTCACCTGTACCTTATAATACTAACCCCCTCACCTGTCCCTTATAATACTAACCCCTCACCTGTACCTTATAATACTAACCCCTCACCTGTACCTTATAATACTAACCCTCTCACCTGTACCTTATAACACTAACCGTCTCACCTGTACCTTATAATACTAACCCTCTCACCTGTACCTTATAATACTAACCCTCTCACCTGTATCTTATAACACTAACCCTCTCACCTGTACCTTATAATACTAACCCTCTCACCTGTACCTTATAATACTAACCCTCTCACCTGTCCCTTATAACCCTAACCCTCTCACCTGTCCCTTATAACCCTAACCCTCTCACCTGTACCTTATAACACTAACCGTCTCACCTGTATCTTATAATACTAACCCTCTCACCTGTACCTTATAACCCTAACCCTCTCACCTGTACCTTATAACCCTAACCCTCTCACCTGTACCTTATAACATTAACCGTCTCACCTGTATCTTATAACCCTAACCCTCTCACCTGTACCTTATAACACTAACCGTCTCACCTGTATCTTATAATACTAACCCTCTCACCTGTACCTTATAATACTAACCCTCTCACCTGTATCTTATAATACTAACCCTCTCACCTGTACCTTATAATACTAACCCTCTCACCTGTACCTTATAATACTAATCCTCTCACCTGTATCTTATAATACTAACCCTCTCACCTGTACCTTATAATACTAACCCTCTCACCTGTACCTTATAACACTAACCGTCTCACCTGTATCTTATAATACTAACCCTCTCACCTGTCCCTTATAACCATAACCCTCTCACCTGTACCTTATAATACTAACCCTCTCACCTGTATCTTATAATACTAACCCTCTCACCTGTATCTTATAATACTAACCCTCTCACCTGTACCTTATAATACTAACCCTCTCACCTGTACCTTATAACACTAACCGTCTCACCTGTATCTTATAATACTAACCCTCTCACCTGTCCCTTATAACCATAACCCTCTCACCTGTACCTTATAATACTAACCCTCTCACCTGTACCTTATAACACTAACCCTCTCACCTGTACCTTATAATACTAACCCTCTCACCTGTACCTTATAACACTAACCCTCTCACCTGTACCTTATAATACTAACCCTCTCACCTGTACCTTATAATACTAACCCTCTCACCTGTATCTTATAATACTAACCCTCTCACCTGTATCTTATAATACTAACCCTCTCACCTGTATCTTATAATACTAACCCTCTCACCTGTACCTTATAATACTAACCCTCTCACCTGTATCTTATAATACTAACCCTCTCACCTGTACCTTATAATACTAACCCTCTCACCTGTATCTTATAACCATAACCCTCTCACCTGTACCTTATAATACTAACCCTCTCACCTGTATCTTATAACCATAACCCTCTCACCTGTACCTTATAATACTAACCCTCTCACCTGTATCTTATAATACTAACCCTCTCACCTGTACCTTATAATACTAACCCTCTCACCTGTATCTTATAATACTAACCCTCTCACCTGTATCTTATAATACTAACCCTCTCACCTGTATCTTATAACCATAACCCTCTCAACCCCTAACCCTCTCACCTGTACCTTATAACCATAACCCTCTCACCTGTACCTTATAACCATAACCCTCTCAACTGTACCTTATAATACTAACCCTCTCACCTGTACCTTATAATACTAACCCTCTCACCTGTACCTTATAATACTAACCCTCTCACCTGTACCTTATAATACTAACCCTCTCACCTGTACCTTATAATACTAACCCTCTCACCTGTACCTTATAATACTAACCCTCTCACCTGTACCTTATAATACTAACCCTCTCACCTGTACCTTATAACCCTAACCCTCTCAGGCCACGCAGGGGTGTGTGCTTAGTGCTTAGCCCCCATCCTCACGACTCCAATGACATCATCAAGTTTGCTGATGGCACGCCGGTGGGAAGCCTGATTCCCTCACCACCTGGGGACGACCCTCACCACCTGGGGGCGACCCTCACCACCTGGGGGCGGCCCTCACCACCTGGGGGCGGCCCTCACCACCTGGGGGAGACCCTCACCACCTGGGGGCGGCCCTCACCACCTGGGGGCGACCCTCACCACCTGGGGGCGACCCTCACCACCTGGGGGCGACCCTCACCACCTGGGGGCGGCCCTCACCACCTGGGGGCGACCCTCACCACCTGGGGGCGACCCTCACCACCTGGGGGCGGCCCTCACCACCTGGGGGCGACCCTCACCACCTGTGGGCGACCCTCACATTACATTTACATTTACATTTAAGTCATTTAGCAGACGCTCTTATCCAGAGCGACTTACAAATTGTTGCATTCACCTTATGACATCCAGTAGAGCAGTCACTTTACAATAGTGCATCTAAATCTTAAAGGGGGGGTGAGAAGGATTTACTTATCCTATCCTAGGTATTCCTTAAAGAGGTGGGGTTTCAGGTGTCTCCGGAAGGTGGTGATTGACTCCGCTGTCCTGGTGTCGTGAGGGAGTTTGTTCCACCATTGGGGGGCCAGAGCAGCGAACAGTTTTGACTGGGCTGAGCGGGAACTGTACTTCCTCAGTGGTAGGGAGGCGAGCAGGCCAGAGGTGGATGAACGCAGTGCCCTTGTTTGGGTGTAGGGCCTGATCAGAGCCTGGAGGTACTGAGGTGCCGTTCCCCTCACAGCTCCGTAGGCAAGCACCATGGTCTTGTAGCGGATGCGAGCTTCAACTGGAAGCCAGTGGAGAGTGCGGAGGAGCGGGGTGACGTGAGAGAACTTGGGAAGGTTGAACACCAGACGGGCTGCGGCGTTCTGGATGAGTTGTAGGGGTTTAATGGCACAGGCAGGGAGCCCAGCCAACAGCGAGTTGCAGTAATCCAGACGGGAGATGACAAGTGCCTGGATTAGGACCTGCGCCGCTTCCTGTGTGAGGCAGGGTCGTACTCTGCGGATGTTGTAGAGCATGAACCTACAGGAACGGGCCACCGCCTTGATGTTAGTTGAGAACGACAGGGTGTTGTCCAGGATCACGCCAAGGTTCTTAGCGCTCTGGGAGGAGGACACAATGGAGTTGTCAACCGTGATGGCGAGATCATGGAACGGGCAGTCCTTCCCCGGGAGGAAGAGCAGCTCCGTCTTGCCGAGGTTCAGCTTGAGGTGGTGATCCGTCATCCACACTGATATGTCTGCCAGACATGCAGAGATGCGATTCGCCACCTGGTCATCAGAAGGGGGAAAGGAGAAGATTAATTGTGTGTCGTCTGCATAGCAATGATAGGAGAGACCATGTGAGGTTATGACAGAGCCAAGTGACTTGGTGTATAGCGAGAATAGGAGAGGGCCTAGAACAGAGCCCTGGGGGACACCAGTGGTGAGAGCGCGTGGTGAGGAGACAGATTCTCGCCACGCCACCTGGTAGGAGTGACCTGTCAGGTAGGACGCAATCCAAGCGTGGGCCACGCCGGAGATGCCCAACTCGGAGAGGGTGGAGAGGAGGATCTGATGGTTCACAGTATCGAAGGCAGCCGATAGGTCTAGAAGGATGAGAGCAGAGGAGAGAGAGTTAGCTTTAGCAGTGCGGAGCGCCTCCGTGATACAGAGAAGAGCAGTCTAAGTTGAATGACTAGTCTTGAAACCTGACTGTTTTGGATCAAGAAGGTCATTCAGAGAGAGATAGCGGGAGAGCTGGCCAAGGACGGCACGTTCAAGAGTTTTGGAGAGAAAAGAAAGAAGGGATACTGGTCTGTAGTTGTTGACATCAGAGGGATCGAGTGTAGGTTTTTTCAGAAGGGGTGCAACTCTCGCTCTCTTGAAGATGGAAGGGACGTAGCCAGCGGTCAGGGATGAGTTGATGAGCGAGCTGAGGTAGGGGAGAAGGTCTCCGGAAATGGTCTGGAGAAGAGAGGAGGGGATAGGGTCAAGCGGGCAGGTTGTTGGGCGGCCGGCCAACACAAGACGCGAGATTTCATCTGGAGAGAGAGGGGAGAAAGATGTCAGAGCACAGGGTAGGGCAGTGTGAGCAGAACCAGCGGTGCCGTTTGACTTAGCAAACGAGGATCGGATGTCGTCGACCTTCTTTTCAAAATGGTTGACGAAGTCATCTGCAGAGAGGGGGGGGGGAGGAGGATTCAGGAGGGAGGAGAAGGTGGCAAAGAGCTTCCTAGGGTTAGAGGCAGATGCTTGGAATTTAGAGTGGTAGAAAATGGCTTTAGCAGCAGAGACAGAGGAGGAAAATGTAGAGAGGAGGGAGTGAAAGGATGCCAGGTCCGCAGGGAGGCGAGTTTTCCTCCATTTCCGCTCGGCTGCCCGGAGCCCTGTTCTGTGAGCTCGCAATGAGTCGTCGAGCCACGGGGCAGGAGGGGAGGACCGAGCCGGCCTGGAGGATAGGGGACATAGAGAGTCAAAGGATGCAGAAAGGGAGGAGAGGAGGGTTGAGGAGGCAGAATCAGGAGATAGGTTGGAGAAGGTTTGAGCAGAGGGAAGAGATGATAGGATGGAAGAGGAGAGAGTAGCGGGGGAGAGAGAGCGAAGGTTGGGACGGCGCGATACCATCCGAGTAGGGGCAGTGTGGGAGGTGTTGGATGAGAGCGAGAGGGAAAAGGATACAAGGTAGTGGTCGGAGACTTGGAGGGGAGTTGCAATGAGGTTAGTGGAAGAACAGCATCTAGTAAAGATGAGGTCGAGCGTATTGCCTGCCTTGTGAGTAGGGGGGAAGGTGAGAGGGTGAGGTCAAAAGAGGAGAGGAGTGGAAAGAAGGAGGCAGAGAGGAATGAGTCAAAGGTAGACGTGGGGAGGTTAAAGTCGCCCAGCACTGTGAGAGGTGAGCCGTCCTCAGGAAAGGAGCTTATCAAGGCATCAAGCTCATTGATGAACTCTCCGAGGGAACCTGGAGGGCGATAAATGATAAGGATGTTAAGCTTGAAAGGGCTGGTAACTGTGACAGCATGGAATTCAAAGGAGGCGATAGACAGATGGGTAAGGGGAGAAAGAGAGAATGACCACTTGGGAGAGATGAGGATCCCGGTGCCACCACCCCGCTGACCAGAAGCTCTCGGGTGTGCGAGAACACGTGGGCGGACGAAGAGAGAGCAGTAGGAGTAGCAGTGTTGTCTGTGGTGATCCATGTTTCCGTCAGTGCCAAGAAGTCGAGGGACTGGAGGGAGGCATAGGCTGAGATGAACTCTGCCTTGTTGGCCGCAGATCGGCAGTTCCAGAGGCTACCGGAGACCTGGAACTTCACGTGGGTCGTGGAGCACCAGATTAGGGTGGGAGCGTTTGTATGGTCTGTGCAGAGAGGAGAGAACAGGGATAGACAGACACATAGTTGACAGGCTACAGAAGAGGCTACGCTAATGCAAAGGAGATTGGAATGACAAGTGGACTACACGTCTCGAATGTTCAGAAAGTTAAGCTTACGTAGCAAGAATCTTATTGACTAAAATGATTAAAATGATACAGTACTGCTGAAGTAGGCTAGCTGGCAGTGGCTGCGTTGTTGACTTTGTAGGCTAGCTGGCAGTGGCTGCGTTGTTGACTTTGTAGGCTAGCTGGCAGTGGCTGCGTTGTTGACACTACACTAATCAAGTCGTTCCGTTGAGTGTAATAGTTTCTGCAGTGCTGCTATTCGGGGGATAGCTGGCTAGCTAGCAGTGTTGTTTACGTTACGTTGCGTTAAAAGAACGACAATAGCTGGCTAGCTAACCTAGAAAATCGCTCTAGACTACACAATTATCTTTGATACAAAGACGGCTATGTAGCTAGCTATGTAGCTAGCTACGATCAAACAAATCAAACCGTTGTACTGTAATGAAATGAAATGAAAATGTGATACTACCTGTGAATGCGACCGGGTTGTGAGTCTATTCGGTAGACGTTGGCTAGCTGTTGGCTAGCTGTCGGCTAGCTGTTGGCTAGCTGTTGACTAGCTAGCAGAGTCTCCTACGTTAAGGACGACAAATAGCTGGCTAGCTAACCTCGGTAAATTAAGATAATCACTCTAAGACTACACACTCTAAACTACACAATTATCTTGGATACGAAGACAGCAAAGACAGCTATGTAGCTAGCTAACACTACACTAATCAAGTCATTCAGTTGAGTGTAATAGTTACTACAGTGCTGCTAATCGGTGGGCGTTTGCTAGCTGGCTAGCTGGCTAGCTGCTGGGCAAATAGCAGTGAAGACTACGTTTGGACGACGAAATACGATAATTATGCAATTATCTTTGATACAAAGATGGCTATGTAGCTAGCTAAGAAGAAATTGCTAAGATTAGACAAATCAAACCGTTGTACTATAATGAAATGTAATGAAAAAGTTATACTACCTGCAGAGCGAAGTGCCGATGC